>NC_086330.1:343299595-343609907 GCF_032445375.1 Bacillus rossius redtenbacheri | reverse complement strand
CTTTGCGAGAGGCAGTTTGGGAAATCGGCTTCACTGATACTGCTTTGGTCCAATTAGAGACGATTTACGTGACACGGACTTATGCAGCTGTCTGGCCAAGAAACTTAATACGAGCAACCTAGCAGTCCTTACATCACTTGAGTGTACTATTACAGACTATACCTCTCTCTGAGTTGTTTTATGCCCGTATCAATAGTAGAGTTTTTTTTTCTGTGTGTGGTAACATCTCAGCTCTCGGTATACGGAATTTGGTTGGATTAATATCGTGAATGGAACGGAAGTCGCATGGAACGGAAATGTGTAGCCACGGTGCTGCAATATATGGTGAATGGCGCGAACCAAATTTCCTAATGCCAAAGGAAAACTTGAAAGTATAAATTTTTTTAGTGAATTTTAAAAAGATTGGTAGTATATTTTATACGAAATTCCTTCAGGTCCGAAGCCGGTATTTAATTTCTTTGGTCTTTTTCGCTTTTATAAAAGCTGTTTCATTATATAATTAAAAATTTCGCTCTGCAAATGAATGATTCCATAGTCGACGTAGCTGCTCCGGCAACGAGGCAACGAATTCTAGCGGTGCGTGCGGAAACTACGGGTCAATGCGTCCATAAATGTAGTATGAAACACAATTTCGTGTATGTTTATCACTCTCGACATTATTTTAGAGAATTCTTCGTTAAATTTCGTGTTCGAGCTTCGTATTATAAGCTTATTTGCAACATGGTTAGATGTTACATATATCTGGCGAATACTGAAAGACTCGCTCATATATTTATTTTATTTTACAAGTATGTGGTTGCTAAGTCATTTTGGTAAGGTTAGCAAGAAGGAGAGGATATGCACACCGGACCGAGCCAATCTGCCGGGAGCAGGCCACCTTCGAAGCACTTTCAATGTTCAGCGTTTGATCTAAAGCGATTAGTGCCTTTTTTCCCGATAGCTACACTTAAAATGAGTTGTACCTATCCATAAAAGATTTCATTTTTATTTTTCGTGTCAAAGTTTTTAAGAAATAACTTCATTGTTATTCTTACGATTTTTAAGAAGATTCAAAACCAATTACTGTTTTATAATTTATAAATTCCTCATTCCTGAAAATTATTGTTTTAAGGGAACCAAACAATATACCTACTTAAAATGGTGAAATCACAGCTGGAAAAGTGTTTCTATCCACCCCTCCCCCCTCCTTTTTCGAAATTATTTCAACGTATGGTATTTGTCAATTATGCAACATGTCTATAATGTCATCTGTCTCACTTATTATTCCCCTTCTCCATTTCCTCCATCGAATGCTCACTCCTGATCGTTGCACTTCTCGTTACGCTCTGATAACGTCTTCGCTTCACTATAAATACATATAGGTATATATATAATAAAAATACGCTCATCATTGACTCACTGACTGAGTCTGTAACGCTATATGAGTTCTGTTTTCATGCGCTTACAGTTAGTCTAAGATCCAAACTAGAAACGACCTTCACCCATCAGTTTAATGGATGAAAAGTATTTTATATCAAGTTTAATATATTAGAAAATATATCTCGAGTGGGTTGTCTAAAAAATTCCTGGCCAGGCCATGATTAATTAAAAATTTAAAAATTACTTTTTATTAAATATTGCACCGATGAGTTTAACGAATAAATGTAATACCAACCGAAAGTATGAAGCCTATAGCATATACAAACGTTGGGTTCTCTATTTTTTTTCCTGGCGTAACTACTGGGTTGGCAGGTATAAACAGGTAAATCGAAAATAGTTATTTTCACCAATATGTTTAATAAATAAATCTTATATCAAAATGAGCGCTATTTAATTGCGAATACAATGATATAGGGTTGTCTGTAAAAAAATTCTGGATTTAATGACGGTTGTCGAGTTTTCAAAAGGTGAAAATTTTATGCGTGTGGGGAAACTTGTGACGAAGAGGTCCGAGCCAAATATCCCGTGCGATAGAAGAGGACGCAGCGTCGTAGCTGAGTGTGACGTGACCGCCAGCTGAAAGTTGCTCTTTGCTAACCTGTTCCTCCCAGCATTGCTGCCGAGTCCGTGGCGGAAAGATAATATGCATAGCGTCATATTTTGACGAGACTGATAGTTTCTGTTTTTTTTTAGTGATCAAGTTGCGAGCTTTTGCTTAGTTTGCCACGTTTTGGCTGCTTATATCTTTTTTTAGATTTAATATATCCAACCACTTCTGTGTCTATTTTCCATCGCTAATTATAGGAATTAAATTGATCGCGAATAGGTGTTAAGGCACATTTTTGAACTGAAGCATGCTAATGGTGTTGCGAACTATACTCAGTTGAGCACCTTCACACGAATATCACAGACAGTGTGGTTGCCATCCTGTGAATATTGAATCTAATAGAACAGCCAGAAAGATTATTGAATGACCAGGGACAATTAACACGCAATGTAGTTATTCAAGAGGTTCTTCATTTAAAAAAATTTATTTGTAAAATATATATATATCAGAAATAATTTTAATTTGCACAATATTATAGTTAATTGAATTTTTAGTAAATTTTTCGTGTGTATTAAAATTAATCTTTTTTGTATTCGTAATTTTTCAACGGGCGCCTTAGGTGCCTTACAACTAACTAGTTAATTCATGATTGTTGTGACCTCAGGCGGTGCGTGTTGCAGACTATTGTATCTTGCAGGGTTTTAAGCTGGTTCAAAGGGGTTTCTGGTATGTGTTGTGGGGGAGAAGGGGGAAAGGGGTTGCAAGGTAACGCAAAGGGGCCGGCGACAAACGACGCCGCCGGAATTCCAAGCTTGTTCGTTTCGCCAGGCCAACACCGCGGCGTCGGTTTGTTGAAACGTGTTGCCGAAAAGGGGGCAGACGAATTGCCCGCGGGGTGGGGGGAAAGGGGGGGAGGTACTTTGAGGCGAGATTTATAGCTCGGCCCCACGGGCCGCTCGTTGGGGGGGGGGGGGGGGGGAAGAAGAAAAAAACATCTTTAAACGTCGTTGAGAAATGCGCGAGCGCGTATCTACATGCGTGCGCTTCGAGCCAGCTGCGAGCCGAGGTTTAAGACTCGCTGCGATATGACCTTGGGATGGACGCGTCGCGACCTTGAAGATAGCGCTGCGTTGTACAATATGCAGAGAAACGTGCAAAATCTACGTCGTTGTTTGCTTTTTTTGTGAATGGAACAGAAATGGAAATTTAGTAGTAGGCCTACATTTACATGAAAACAACTTCATCGCTGCAACATAATGTTCGCAGTAATACTAAGTTCAGATTCTTGTCCCAGTACTTTCAATAGTTAATTATTTGTAAACCGTTCTCTTAATAGCAGTCCCGTATTAACTGCGCACATTGATACGCTCAATTAAACAAAATAAAGTCAAATTATTGAATATCCGATTATCTTTCCCAAATTTAAAATAATTATGCTTGAATGAAATATAAACATTTACGCGCCAATTTTATAAGTACTTATTTCATATATGCCAAAATAACCATAGCCATGTGTTTTGTCAAAGTTACAATTTCTTTCTTGTAGTATTACAAACCATTTCTTGACAACTATTTATCCAAAGGAACCTTTTATAACAGTATCTACAGAATTATTTTTTCCTGTGTGGTGACAGGCTGGAATGCATACAACTGTTCGTTTTTTTGAATAGCGTTCTCGTAGGATCGTCCGTGGGTTCGACTTGCCCTGAAGGGCGACATAAACCAATAAATAAAATTTCAAAATGCATAGAAGCAATGGCGGACGTTAATAATTGGTAAAGGGGAGTAGGGGGATACACTCCTCCCACCCGATGTAACGAAAAAAAAAATGCGTAGGGACTGGAAGAATTCGCGGATTTAATGATCTCCAGGATAAACTCCACAATCCTCTGCACACTCGGGCAAATGTAATCTGTTGATTGGCTGCTGACTTGTGCGTCGTCTCGACTGGGTAGCCTTGTGGTTCGATACTTCTTTGATCGAGGGTCTCTTTTTGACCCAGAGGCCTCCAGATTAACAGTTAACCAATAGCTAGAGTCCCGGAAATTTCGCGGATTCCTCTGGCCTAAGGATAGAATTCAAAGTTATAGGTGTGCTTGACCCATGTTTACTTTGCCATTGTTTGATTTCTTAGCGAGAACATTTTTATCCTTGTTATTTGGCACTACCTGATTCGCTTACTTCTCTCCTAGCTGGACATCGTTGGCTCACGGTCGTAGAGGGGCGTGTCCAGATAACTGCGGTCCAATCATGAACACAGTGCGACAGTGTGGAGGTTTGCATTCTAGCTTGCGACTTAATGAATCAGCGAAATTTCCGTGGCTCTACCAACAGCAGAAGCAGCACGGAGATGCTTATAGGTATTTGAATTTTTGCATATCACGAAATTAAGCCGCAGTTATTATTAAGTCGAGATGTCGGTGAAGACAGCGTGTTAGTTTGGATGATGAAAGATGAGCTGTACAACACCTGGAACTCTTTGCCGCACATGAAGTGATGCATGTTGAGAACGATAAACTAGTGGCAGGCATTTTTCGCAGAATAAAAATCAACGCCTACTAGACTGCAACATGGTGAACCCACACCAGAGGTTTCTCCCTTTGTGATTGGCGGCCGTCTGCGAGAGATGTCGTTGCCTTATTTGACCGAGCCACTCATGACGCGTTGTCTTCCGCACCGAATTGCTGTGATTGGTTGTACTGACAGTAGACATGTGCCTGAAAGAAACTTACGCAATCAAGAAACACAGATAGTGTTTTAACTCTCAGCCAGTCTCGGGCTATTTTCCTTAATGATGATGTAACTGTCCAAACCCCTTGTTATTCACATTAACGTTTCTGAAGATAAAAATTCTAAATCCCCCCCCCTCCCCGTTTTTTTTTAAATTCCCTCCAAAAAATCCTGTATAAATGTTATTACCTAATCGTATTCCATCCGTACTGAGCGTAAGATGTGGTAGCAGCCAGTGTACAGTACACTGGAACTTAATCATTAGAGACAGGAAAAATTCTCGGGTTCAATGACCTTTAGGATAGACTCCAATATCCTTTACACACTCGGGCAAATGCCAACTGTTCATTGGCTGCTGACTTGTGAGTCGTCTCGACTGGGTGGCCTGTGATTCGATACTTCTATGAGTGAGGGTCTCTAATTGGCCCTCAGTCCTCCAGATTAACAGTGGACCAATGGCAGAAGCAGCACTAAGGTATAATTATTTGAATTTTAGCATAGCACGTAATGAACCCGCGAATTTTTCAGGTCTCTATTAATCATGTACGAGTGTGTGTGTGTGTGTGTTTTGACTCTACAGTTATTATCTGGCGACGGTTGGGATGTGCAGAGCTTCAGAAGAAATCACGCGACTTGAAAACTGCTCAAGATATCCTAGTAAAGTATTTTCACGAAAAGCGCTTAAGAATACGCTGAGAGTGGATGGGTAGTTATTTTGTTTGGTTTTTAACGGTACCCTTAGGATAGTGAAAATGTTATGCAACTCGTTTTTGGAGAGTATATATATATATATATATCTTTAGGCATGAAACATCATCTACAGATACTTGAAAGCATTGCACCCGTGTCTTCGTTTCTCCGCCATACACGATTACCAACTCAAACCTCATAGTTGTCCAATGAACGACGAGAAGACTGCGCCCAGTTCAGAGGCGACACCGCGCTAGAAGCACCAGCGAGCGTCGCGCCTTATCATCCCGCCTCGCCGACACAGATACACCCCTGAGTAGCCGGGTGACGAACCTTGTCACTGACTCATTGGTTCGCGAGTTATTCGACACGCTCTGATGGACTAGCGGCCAATAACAAAAATAAATATAGTTTAAAAAACTAAAGAAACATGCTTTTAAAGATTATCAAACTAAAAAGTTAAAAATAATTTTAAAATTTAATTTATGACAATAGTATATAAGCAATACTAGTATAAACGAGAAAAAAGCTTGAGGCGCTTTGTGCCATATTTTTTGTATATTAAGCGCCCCATGCTTCTCATTTATACTAGTATTGCTTATATACTATTGTCATAAATTAAATTTTAAAATTATTTTTTACTTTTCAGTTTGATAATCTTTAAAAGCATGTTTCTTTAGTTTTTTAAACTATATTTATTTTTAACTTTTTTAGTTTGATATTCTTTAAAAGCATGTTTTTTTTAGATTTTTAAACTATATTTATGTATAATTATCATAGAGAAATGAGTTACCGACACTACCTATTACCATCTGAGATAACTATTTGGAGTTGCAACGTCACAAAGAAATGGTAAAGTCTCTCCGAATCATTTACAGTTAGATGTATGGATATAATCTTAGAATTTACCGGGAAAAAAAAAACATCTATTTTTTCGGCGTGGCCGGGAGTAGAACCCACGATCGCTGAATCAGAAAGCTGACGTCACAGAAGTCGCGCGCCTTAGACCGCTCGGCTAACGAACGTAATGAAATTGGTGGGACATTTTACAGTGATGAGCCACTAACTCTTAGTCGAAAGAGTTACAGACGGACAGACAAACAAACATACAGGTGAAGCTAATATAAAGCATGTAAAAAAGCGAGACCCGGGGAGAAGGTGGAATGTGGCAGCTGCCAAATGGTCACGTGACGTCGACAGGCCCAAACCTGGGCCTGGAAAATAACGAGACGTCATTCACGATCTCTAACAATATGCAATTACTGATAGGAGACCCAGCCAAGTGGTGGGATTATGTAATATTAGGCCATATTCGGCAAGATGCTATCTTTTTTTCTTCACTTTTTCGCTTTAAATAAAAAACAGTACGGTGCGTTGTAAAGTGAAGAAGGTTGCTATAGGAGAAACTGCAAGAAAACCTTTTTTTATTAGGTTCTTTTAAGAACTGTAAAAAAATGGTCGTGTTGGAAGTGTAATTCAACAATGAAATAATCCACTTAAAGGATAAAACTAAAAAAAAAAATTAAACACACAATAGCTAGGGGCAGGCATATTTCGCGAATAAATCTGAACGCCTATCAGACTGCAACAAGGTACACCCGCACCAGAGGTTTCTTCCTTGTAATTGGCGGCCGTCTGCGAGAGAAGTAGTTGCCTTATTTGGCTGAGCCACTCAGGACGCATTTGCTGCCGCAATGAATTAATGTGATTGGCGTTTTAACAATCGACATGTACCTGAAAGAAACTCACCCGATCATGAAACACAGAAGATGCTACAGTGTTTTGACTTTCAGCTTGTCTCGGAATCTTTTCGCGAAATATGCATGGCCCTAACAATAGCATAATAATTTCCGTCGTGTCAACGCAGTGCACAGCCGGGTTACGGCCTCAGTGATTGGTCGCCGTGTCTCCAGCGGACTGTGTCGAAGAGGAGCGGCAATCAGCAGTGATGAGTCATCGGAGTCTGTAGCGTCGCGTCGCTTCACTAACACTTGCCCAAGAGTGGTGAGTGGGGCACTCGATGATTCGTTTAGCGGACGCAGCTGCTCCGGCAGCGCATCCTTACAGCAAGGGGGGGAGCGGCAACTACGTTTTATTCGTAGAGACGTGCAAAATTCGCAGATTCATTTCGTGATATGCTACAATTCAAATAATTATACCTTAGCGCTGCTTCTGCAATTGGTTCACTGTTAATCTGGAGTAATGATGGCCAATTAGAGACCCTCGCTCAAAGAAGTGTCGAATCACAGACACTCAGTCGAGACGACTCACAAGTCAGCAGCCAATGAACAGTTGGCATTTGCCCGAGTGTGTAGAGTGTAGTAGAGTCTATCCTGGAGGTCACTGAATCCGCGAATTTTGCAGGTCTCTAGATTGATTCGCGTTCACAAACGCAGTTGAAAACGCAGTACGCGTGTGTTTACCACGCTCCGGCATTATTCTAAAGAATTGAAACTTTAAAATTTCGTGTCCCGGGTTTCGCTATCGGCAACACGAGAACACATGACTAGGCGAGGTTTGGAGGTTACACATCTCCGGTGTTGGTTCCTATCCGCTCCGGCTTGATGTTTCTGCCCTACCTCCGTGACAAGGCCAGGCGACGTCAAATGAGGTATCCGTCGACCGGCTCTTGGGTTTTGAGAGAGGGGGGGAAGGGGGGGGTCGTGTTGCGGAGGGTCGCGGGGGTTGAGTTACACCTGCAGACTCCCCACTGCACTCGAGGGGTCACCTGACACTCCCTGCCCCCTCCCCCCCCCCCCCCCCCCCCCAGGCATCCTTCCCACCGACAGCGTGACCGCACCCCTATCGACTGTCGGGCACACAACACTGTAAACACGAACACCTCCTCCCAAGACGTCCAGAAGAGGAATTTAACATTTTATGATAATTTTCCTACTCTGTAAATTATACATGAACATGAAAACAAATGTATCGCTACAAAATACTGGGTTCGATTTCTTACCCGGTCTTTATGATTTGTTTTGTGTTGTCCCAGTATCTCTAATAGTTATAGTTATTTGTAAACCGTTACATACCTGAACAGCTTTCCAGTATTAAACTGCGCAAATAATAAGCGTGATTAAGCAAAATAAATTCAATTTTTTTTCTATATCCGAATATCATTTCCGTAGTTTAAAATAATATGTTTGATTTAAACATCAATTTAAATATGAAATTATGAGCCAATTTCGTAAGATTTACTCAATGTTATCTTTAAAAAAAAGTATTTCATTTATGCAAAAATAACCAATACCATAGGCAATGTTGTGCCAAGTTACAATATATTTATTGTAGTTTTACTTTCGCATTTATAATTTTAAGTTGTAACAAACTTTGCAATCATTAAAAATTCCTTACTTTTCTAACTCATTTCTCGTATACTTGAAAAAATTTTAGATAATAAAATACTATTTTTGTAGCAATACTCGGAGTAAACTAAGCACATCAGTATAGAGCGCTTTCGACACATATCGTCATATGGATGATTTTATACAAGAACTAATACTAACACACATATCGACATGTAAAAATTTGATATATTTAATCGCAGTTCATAAATTTTAATACAAAAGTTAAATACATATGTCTACATTTAAAATTAACTACTATGTTTTAAATTATAGTAAACATAATTTGAAACTTTTTATGATGGAACAGTAACGATACAAAATGACATAGATGAATTTTGCGCCAAGGGTAAAGTGTTTTAAAAACGTGAGCAATAATGCTCTAGAAAAGGATAAAGAAATCATTAATTTCAACTGATATAAATTGCTAACCACTTGGGTAGAATTAATGACGATAATTACCATTTATCTCTTTTTTTTACATACCTCCTGCTTTTGTCGCTGTTATTCCCCATTCCCACTCCACCCTTTCAAAAAAAGTTAATTTGATTTTTTTTATCCTCCGTAAACCGGGCCTGATGTTCTAGTGAGGTGGCAGACATTTAAAAAAAAAATACCGCAAAAAAATTCAGCCCTCTTTCCCCCCCCCCCCCCCCCCCCCTCCTTTTCCAAAACCCGGTGAGGGGAAATGGCTCGGAATTTCGTCGCAATTTCGCTCGCGCTTTGACTGCAGAACGACACTGTTGATTCAGTTTGCAATTTTTTTCAACCAAGCCCTTTCCCAATTACTTTTTTTTTTTTACTAATTAATGCGCGCTCAGGAATTTCCTCTCGGGAACACTTTTAAATATGCGGCGCGTAAAAAAAAAACAAAAAAAACATGGTGGAACTCTTTTGTGTCTTTTCCCCGCGGAAGTGAATTATAACGGGGCGTGGAATTGTTTCGGCTTGTTAAGGGCTGGACGCTGCGGCAGGTGATTCGTCACTGTTCCCGTGCAACGGGACAAAAAAAAATATATGTTACGCCCTAGAGTCCAAATATAAATAACTGGCGTCGTGCGCTACGCACGCGTTAACGCGAAGGTCGTGCGGTATAACTAACGAAGCTCCAGCGAGGTTCGTTATAGCAGAAAGTTTATGAGGAATTTTTTACGCTATCCATATACCTTCACTAGAAAAAAAAACTTTCCTAAACATGTACTGGAAGTTATAAACATACACACGATGAGTCTGAATTTGATCTACAAACTTAGGCTGGAGGTTCACCACTCGGGGGGGGGGGGGAGGGTTGGGGGGGGGGGGGGGAATTATGCGAGCTAGTCTTTTAGCGCTCGCCAGTGATGTGTGAACATTTAACCCCGGTAACGGGAAACATTTAATATGTTTTAATGTTGCAACTACGCTTATAATACGAAACTCTATGACTCTAAACTCAACGTAGAATTCTTTTAAAATTAATGCCAAACGTGATAAACATGCGCAAATTGTGTTTACAACTACGTACATTTCTTGGCGCGAATCACACGTAGTTTCCGCAACCGCCGCTAGAATTCGCTGCCGGAGCAGCTACGCCGTCTATTGAATCATTAGAATTTGCAGAGCGAAAGGTTAAACTATGTAATGAAACGGCTCCGATAAAAAAAGAAACACTTGAGATACTAAGCCCCAGCTTTGGACCCGATTTCCGACAAGGAATTTTATTAAAATACTGCCCATATTGTGAAAATTCAGTAAACAACACTATAAAGTTTCCTCTTGGATTTGTTAACTTTGGTTTGCGTTTTAAATTATACAAATAGCAACACCTTGTTGACATATTTCCGTTCCACTCACGAAATTACTCCTACCAAACGCCATACATAGGCCCTACGCAAAAACAAATTGAATACTTATAACGACTTTAGGTATATAAATGCTTCCCAAGTCTGGCATATGGTTTTGAAGTTGAAACTGAACAACTGATTTATTGCAAATAATATATAATGTATTTAAAATGAATCACTAAGCCTCTGTGTGATTTTCGATCGAATAAAGTTCTACAATCACAGGAAAATTTGTTACTGGCGTTAAATGATTTAAATTGAAATAATTGGAGCAAATGCCTCATTTACCATACAATATTGTGAATACTTTAACCGATCTCAAGTAGTCTAAAAATAGTATTACTGTTGGCCACGAAATAATTTTCGGAATACGAAATGAGATGATGACCTGTGATAGTGTCATACATTCATCATAAGTTATTTTTTTTATAAAATCCTGAAAGTTGTTACGAGAAACTAGGTTTTCGCAATTCTGCAGGTTTTTTCAAGTTATTCATTATTATAAAATGTTGTTTTAGCATGATGTGAGCAAGTGTAAACCATGTTTGTTAGCTGTCTTGTTAAAAATCGCAATCAAGTATGTACTTGCAGGTTCTTGTATATAAAATCAAACATCTAAAAAATCTTTTGCTTCGACATTTGTTTTCATTTCACCTCTTATAGTACAACTTATCGTGAAACTGCTACTGTATTAACTTTGTTTAATAAAGTCCAACCAAAACATAAATATGATTTCAGATGTGCATACATACCAATACAAAGCTTTAAAACATAATTTCATAATGACGCCATCATCAATAAACAAATATATTTTTACAGTTTACTTCTTTTCCAAACGGAGTCAAATCATTGAGGTGCATGGTGAGATGAAAACCACAATAGATAATGCTTAAACATTATTACTGCGTCTGATTGACATAGATGTCTAATAAAAAGGATCACTATCATTCTTTTTTTTAAAGTTATAAATATTAATAACTGTTTATTTTACATTCTTTAGTACATAATAAATATGTGATTATATATGTGACTAAAAATAAAAATAACAATGGAATTTTATTTACAAATCTCAGACTTATGAAATATTGGAAGCAAAATAGGGTAATAAAAGTAAAATGGTAGAGAATGTATTTTATTTAACTATGCTCTACTTTTAATGTTTTCTATTATAAAAATTGTTATAGTAGAAGAGACAACATATATATCAAACTCACATTGTTTTGAAAATATTTAAAAGTTTAAACAAAAAATTTAAAAAAAAAATTATTTACAATATATCTCAAGTAGGGTAAAGCTTTATTTTTTATGATAAAAATTTAAAAGAAATTACTTGAAAAACATTTTTAAGGCAACAAGGTGTTTTATATAAAAATTTAATTTAAATTGGACATCATAAAAAATTGCATTTTTTTTTTTTTGTTAATTCTGGAAGAGTTGTGTAAACATACTATTTTTACTGTTTCCAAATTTCTAATAAATCTTAACATACAAAAAAATTGTAAAAAAATACTTTTTAAATGTAACTTACGATTTACCCCCATTTTACCCTATTTACTCAAGAACACTGTGAAATCAAAGGAAATATTTAACAGATGGTTTTCATAGCAGAGATTTTAAGAATTGAGAGTATTTCGATTTATGTATATCGAAGCAAAATAACCTGGTCGAGTATAAGGGCGCAAATCTCGTGAAGAAATCTCCGGATAGGATGCTTGTCTGTTGTACACTGCCGATATGTTTTCCTATATAGCCTACATGCAATAAGCAGGGAAAAAAAACTTTATAATATAGGTACAGAAAGTTTCCCATAAAAACAATGGTTTTGACATTATCTTTGAAAGATTTGTGCAATGGGAGTGCATGACTTGATGTAAGCTTTTGGACATACGCCATTGCTAAGCACCTGTGTTTCCGTACTATGTGCGTCTCTGCCTGAGGACGGGAGCAGATAGCAGTTCCCGAAACGTCACTTGTTTCTGTTTTAGAAAACTGTTGTGTTTCGTCTTTTCGTTTCCCAGTGTTTTTGTCTCGTTTCAACTGTTGTGCTGAATTTTTTTTGGGTTCAATATTTTTGTGCTGTCATCATTTGTGGTTTTTTTTTCGTTCTGTTAGTCCATTTTTCTTTGTTTTTCTTTGTTTGTTGACCATATTCCTGTTGTGGAGTATTGTGTGGTGTTAAATCCTGACAACAGCATTTTTTTGCTTAATTTGTTTTTTGTCATTTGTGTTTTTTTTTTGTGGTTTTCTTCTACAGACATATGTACATGTGCTTAGCAATGTCGTATGTCCAAAAGCTTACATCAAGTCAATAGTTTCGAAGTTTACGTTTATCCACATCCGTTTCACGTGCAGCTACTGTTTTGCGAGCGCAAGCGGGCTGCTTATTCCCAGGGAGAGGGTGGGAGGGGGTTGGCATGGCCGTGCATGTCGGAGGGCACAGCTCGCTATGCATAGCTCCCCCCACTTGTCTCGGCCGAAACCCGCCAACATCGCCGAGGCAACCCAGGCATTCTCGCGGGCGCCACGCGAAACCAGCGGAATTATTCACGCTGTTGGTGCACCAACAAGCCGGGCCCGCGACGTGCTGCGAAAGCGGCAAGTGTCTCATTAATTATTGTCCTCCCTTCGGCGGCCAATTAGTCATTCCGGCCCGGAGGGGGGAGGGGGAGACGAGACGGGCCGTAATAAGCGGTTCAGCCAACGAAACTGAGTTGTTTTTTTTTTTTTTTTCGGTCCGCATCGACCACTTGCGCGCCATTATGCTTTGCTTGGGAGCGACAGGAAGGGGGAGATTTTAGGTAATGGGTAAAACGGGGTGTGGAGGGAGGAAATCGAGGACGAGGGAAGCTTCCTTTAAATATTTAGCAACCGTCGTCTTCCTTAGGTTTCGCTTCGAGCGGCCAGCAGCGACATCGGTTTCCTTCGTCGTTCGAGGTTCCGGCCTTACGTAACTATGGGCCTAAGGCCTACGGAAACGTAGATGGGATCTCACGGAACATAAAGAGTTTATACGACGGCACGCAGACGGAGACGGACCCGTACGGATCAGCTCGGCAATGGCTGAGCTCTTCAGTTTGCGTTTCTCCGTGCGATCAAGGATTGTTTCATATATTACTTCGTTTTTATTTTTATTGTAGGTATATCTGAATTCTACCCATGCTATATTAATCTTGAAGCTTAAAACACATATTTTTAAAATTAAATTAATATTTCATAACTTGGAAATAAAATCCTATTAGTTGTAATTCTTCACGCTGTAGTGAAATGTTCCTGGAGATCCGTCTCCGTTTACGTGATCCCGTTTCCGTTTCCGTTTCCGTGCCATTGTAGAAGGGGCCTTAGGCTGGGTTTGTAAACTTCGTGAGAAACGTAACAGCGTAACACGCATCTAGCGTAAGAAAATCGCATGCTGTTCAAGACGACACCAGCCCTATAACTTGAAAGTGTACGTAAAACAGTAGAAACAATTTTTTTTTCTCCCGAGGCTTCTTTTTATAGTTCATATTTATCACGAAAACAAAATAAATTGTCAATAATTTGATTTTTGAAAGAGTTTGAAAGTTTAACAAGTGTATACTCTATGTATATGATAAAAAGAACATCGTGGGCTTCTAAGCACATAAGTACTGCGTCTTGAAAAGTTATAGGAACACTTCTCTTCAAGTAGGGCCATCGGAAACGCAAGCTAAAACGCAAGAAAGGTGGAGTTCGAACAATTGCGCCTTGCGTAGTTTATGAACCGGTACTCTGTGATTTTTTAACCTTTTTTCGTATTGAGCTAATGTATTCTGGCATAGTTTATAAACCTGCCTAATGCTGTTGGAACCACAGCTGTTGTCAGTTTCTACGCGCAGATTTATTCTGTATCAGTTGTTTACATGTTCGATTTTGACAAATTTACTTGGTGCATTATTGACCACTGCCGTGCTCACTAAGAAAAGCGGTCGAAATAATTCCAGCTACAAAAAACTCTGCGAAAGTTTCAGCCGAACGGCACAACGCATATAGAGTGACATCAGCCTTATTAAATAAAACGCATAAAGACCAGTTATTGAATAGGCCTATTCTATTATATTTCCCATGGTTGAAATATTTTTTGCTTCAATGAAACATCAGTTAATATTATTATATTTATATATAAATACTTAGTATTATCTACAAAAACGTATTTAATATTTGCAAAAATAACGATATTCATGAGTTGTATAAAGTTACAATATCTTTCTTGTAGTGTTACAGACTATTTCTTTGCAACTGGTTTCCAAAGGAATCTTTTGTAAAAGAGTAGGCTACAGACCAATTTTTTTTTCGTGTACAGCGTTTGTAAAGAAGACGCAATGTGATGGGTAATAGGGCACCACTGGTACTACTTTTGAGTAGGGACACCTGTATTTCGCGATTTCATTTCATGTCAAGGTATTTCACAAAACACTGTAGCTTTTTCTAAGAGTCATTGCAAATTGTGAGAGTGCAGCAGCACGGTGACCACATTCTCATTGGCCCCGTCAAGAGCGGGACGACACCTCTCACCGACCTCAGCCAATAACCACAGGAGAAAAGCTACAGTATTTTGTGAAATACCTTGACACGAAATGTATTCGCGAAATACAGGTGTCCCTACTTTTGAGGACTGTCAGATTCGAGACACAAGCTACGTGACTTGAGCTATAGCAACCTAACCTTTACCTCCTCGGTAGCGGGCCACGGGTTGCCGACCCTCGATCGCTACGCGAAGAAGCAAAAAAAAAGGGTTGGAGGGGAGGAGGGGTGGATTTAGGCTCTCGATGACGTGACTTGCACGTCGTGTATTATTTACCTGGAGGGGCGCGTCCCCCCCCCCCCCCCTTCCAGCAAGGATGTAAAAAAGGGGGGGAGGGTTTCTCGGTGGGTGAGGAGACAAATGGCTGGCTGTCGTCGCCCCTACTTCCAAAAGCACCTAACCCGTCAACTTACGTACTGACACACACACACACACACACACACAAGGCCGTGCGACGATCGAAACAGGAAGCCCTGCCACGGCATCAGGGGTTGAGATCCGAAGCTGTTCGACATTTCCACACCAGCTGTGTGTTAAAAACTTTTGCGGTGGATATTGTCTGTGTATCGTGGTCGGCTGGGTTTATTTCAGGTAGGTCTATACTTCTCCGTTGTCAGCACAACCAATCACAGCCATTCATTGCGGAAGTACACGCGTCCTGAATGGCCAGGTCAAAACAGGGCAATGGCTTCTCTTGCATAGACGGACTCCAATCACAAGGGAATACTCGCTAGCGCGGGCATGCCTTATTGCTGTTCAATTAACGATCAGATTTTCGCGCGAAAAATACACGCCCCTAATTAAAACCGGCTATGTTGTATCAGACTGTTGCTGTTGCGCCTAGCTTGTTATTTCATTCATTTTGTGAGGTTACTACTTGCCATGTCTCGTCAAGCTACGGTTGATAAGTGTATTCTTTTCCTGTAAATGTGTACAGATTCCTCACATGTTTTTTTTTTTTTTTAATTTCCGTGCTGTGAAAGGGCACGCACTTCATCACATTTACGGACACTTGCGAAGCCCCCAATGTGAGGAAGTTTTAGAATGAAGTTCCCAACGCCAGAAATTTGCGAGAGAAGTATTTCCTATGGGGATATTACGGAGCAAATTCCCCAACAGGAAAGGGGGCGTAGCCCATGTATGTAGGGGGAAGTTTAGAGAAGTATTTCCAAGGGGATATTTGGGGGCAAAGTCCCCAACAAGGGGAAGGCGTTGCCCGCTTAGGGGGAAATTTAGGGGCGAAGTACTTCCTAGGAGATAATTGGGAGCAAAATTCACTCCAATCATTTTTCATAACGCGCCTAAAGAAGTATTACGTCAATACATAAATAAATTAATATGTAGGACCTTCTTGCGTGTGGTTTTCTTGCGTTTCTTTTGCGTGGTTTACGAACCCGGCCTCAAAGTTGCACTTTTCGACGACGTCTTGTTCGTCGCCAGCTGGCGCAGTCGCGTCGGGCCTTCGACCACACGGAGCGGTCGCCGCCTTTGCGAGGCTCTCCCGACGACACGATGATGGACGACTAGCAAATGGAGCGACGGACACAAGGTCTGTATCGCGCTGGAATGAAGAGACCCCATGAGAAGGGGGGAGGGGTAGGAAAAGTAAATAAAAAAAAAGATAACGAAGGAGAAAGGACGGTGGAGTGAGAGGGGAGGAGGGGAGGAAGGCACATCAAAACCGCCTCCGTGTTTAAAAGCAGACGACCGCCCACGAGACCTCTCTCATGAAAAATTCTTCACCCGTCCGTCTACGTCACGAGTAATCCCTGCGGACAGGTATAATAAAGCCTGCTATTGACACACACACACACACGCACACACACAAAAAAAGAATTCTTTGATTAGCTGACTGTAAGTTGGGCATGAGCTCCGCCTTCTTGATTAAGATAACGTTATTTATTTTACCAAGTCCCTTGAAAAAAAAAAAATAATACACCGCCTTTATTCTCCCGTAGAAAGAAGGAAATGTCATCATGCCGGATATTACAACTTCCCTAAATTCGTAACGGGCAAGTTATTTTGTTGTTACCCTACAGAAGTGAGGATACAAATCAGAATTTTAGTTTTAGCCGATGTAAATTCATTTGACCTTGAATCCGCTATTTTTTTTTTTTTTTTAACATTTACAGAAAATTAATGAACTGAAAAAAAACACTCACGTCGTTGGCTTCGATTTCCCCGACGGTTACTCTGGAAACAAAATGGCGACACATCCTTCCTGTGCGGTGTCCGCCAGGAGACTGGAGGGTGCACGGTCAGGTAGGTACACGCGTGCCAACTCACCCCCCCCCCCCCCCCGGCCACTGCGACGCCAGCTTGATACCAACGTTAAAAAAAATTTAAAATGGGGCTTTGGGTGGTGAGCTCGTGACGTCGCCGGGTCTGTGTGTGTGTGAGTGTGTGTGTGAAGCGTGACGCAATCGCAATCGCCCCCTCTCTCTCTCCAACCCCCCCCCCCCCCCTACCTACTGGGCCGGGCGACGGTGGGCTGATATATACCACGTTGTAAGCGGACCCGTGCCAGCCACTTCGCTGCTCACACGCCATTGAGAGCCGGGACCTGGTCGATACAGCCCCCGGTAACAGCCGACGAAACACCCGGCGCGCTTCGCTGCTTCGAGACCCGGGCCGTTTGCAGTTCGGCGTTGCTCTTGCCCACGCACGAGACTAAACGTGCGCTTGGCGAACGAGTCTTTCTGTCCTCTCGCCAGAGCAAATTTCCATGTGTTCTCGTGCTATAAATACACTTGCATTACGAACAGGACACAAATGTTTTCTGTAAAATAATGTCGTGCGTGATCAATACACGCGAATTATTCAAATACATTTTCAGTCAAGAATCACGCGTATTTTCCGCACGCACCGGAGCATCTACGTCGACTACTGAATCATTTGATTAGCAGAGCGAAATTTTAAACTATGTAATGAAACGTTCCTGATAAAGCAAAAATAAAAAAACTTGAAAAAAAAATACTAAACCCCAGCTTTGGACCTGATTTTCAACAAAGGAATTTATTAAGATACTGCCCTTATTTTAAAATTCATTACTAAACAGTTTGCTTTTGTGAACTTTGTTTCGCGCCATCCGCCACAGATGACAGCACCGTGGTTGTTACACATTTACGTTCTTTGTCTTCTGTCGCATTCTCGAAAATATTTCCACCAAATGCCGTATACACATAAAAAAAAACTACTTTTCTTGACCTCGAGTCAAACGCCCGGATAATCCACGTTCGGGCATAATCAGGTTTACTTTTTCCTGTTATGAAAGTAAAATGATGTTAAGGTTAGGTGTGCTGTATAGGTAAAAATAAAATCTTTGAAAAAAATTAGCTTTCATTTTTGTTATTTGTATTAGGAGAGGTTTTCGCATATCTAGATGATGGTCACTAATATTAAAGTTTGGTTGTTTCATGTCGGGCTCATTAAAAATACTATAAATTGTATGAAATCTTGCAAAAAGGTGTTTCATGTTTCTACAGTAAAATGCACGAACGAAAATTTTGTGGAAGCTAAAACCTGCGCCAGTTTTTTTAACGTGCAGAGACTGTTTTGGGACGTGCTCCCTTATGCGCTGGGTGGTGAAGTCTTGACCTCCCTAGAGCCACCAGGAAATGGATACGCTATTTCCACGCAACATGTAGGTGTTTGGAAAATAGTTTGGAGGCTGAAGAAATCCATCTCGGAATCACCGCATCGATTTTTTTTTTTTTGCAATACTCACTTCGTGATAATTTTTTTCTTCTGATTTTTCCGTAGCGAGTTCAATTCAAGCAAATGAGCAAATGTCAATCATTAGCCCCTTCAGGCAGCTATGTTGTGTGACAGAGTGACTTCAACTAAAGAACAGCGCCCACTCCATAGACTAATACCTACCTCCGTGGCTATATCGAACTCGTCCAAGCCTACCGTGGCACAGCTCGCGTGTGCCGGCAAGACCGCGATGTCGGAACCCTCCCTTTGACGCTGAGAGGGAATACAAATGAGCGCTCCTGGCGGACGAAAAGCGAGGCTCGCGGGTGGAAGGTGTCCTTAAGGGTGAATGTGGCGCCAAGCCCGGCCCATCTTGTGTTTGTAACCGAGTGTACACGTGTGTGTGTTTCTGAAGGGAGAAGCTCTAGTGAAGCATGTGAACATACAGGTGGCGATGAGGCGGGCGTTTCGATAATACGGCATTGGCGAAGGTCTGCATGCTACACTTTTGCCCCATTTGACTTCGGACTATAATAAGCCTTTGTTAAACGCAATGAGATACCGGGTCATGCTACTACCAGCATTTAAATATGTATTTGTTTAAATGCATCTGTGCCTCGAAGTCATAAGACGCTGTGTGATATAAACCATACTCACGTGAACTCGACGAACGTCTTATGTTTCGAACCGGGGGGGGGGGGGGGGGTCATAACAGAATCTTGTCGACACTAAAATAGGATACTTTGAAACGCCCACTACGGCCCAACCACACACTGGAAGCTAATAACAACTACACCGCCGTAAAGCCCGCTCTGACGGCGATGGGAAACGCTGGCGCCAACATTCCCCCCGCGGTCCACGCAATGACGTCACAGTGACGTCAGCGTAACGAAAAATGAAACGGTCAGGAGTGGGGCGCTCAATGAGTTGAAAGGGGAGAGGGTAACGGAAAACAGCAAGACTCTTGGCAGGTATTTTCTTTACCGTGTGTGTCACAATTAGGAACCTTCCTTGTGTGCCCACAGTTTTACTGCTGAAGTAAATTATTGATTATTTTTTATCGCTGAAGTATATTATTGAATGATTAAGTTTCACTATCAACGCGTGCGTGGTTGCCTTGCGCCCTTTTTTTTAATTTTTGAAATCTTTTTACAGCCAGTTTATATCAGAATCACAGGGTAACGGAAGTGAGTATGTAACGGAGTTAATGTAAGTTTATAACATATGTAACGAATATTGCTCGATTGGAGCGGGATTTTAAAAAAAAAGTTTTGAATTGAAACATCTTTACAGCCGGTTACAGATGGCAACAGCAGCGCATCACTTCGTATACTCTCCAATACTTTTGCATACTTTCGCAACTCGTGACTTGCAACTCTCCAACTCCCAACTCTGAAGATGGTTTCAGTGTTAGTATTAGAATTGGGTCATGTTTGTGTTGACATTTCCAATAGGGTAATGTATCATGTTTCAGATGTCATAATACCCATTAATTCATTCTTCCATTCCATTTAAGACATTAGCAGACACTTGTAAATAAAGGTTTCTTTTCAACGCATAATTACGCGTGTTTCTAACATGAGAGTACCCTAAAAAAAATTGCCTAATTCCTCTTATCTGTGAAGATTCACTTCTAACGCGCGTGACGGTCATGCGCACATAATTTTTTTTATGTCTAAACATCTAAGCTTACTGTTACGGCATTTGGTAGGGTGAACGGAAATAAGTTCCAAAGATGTCGGACCCCCGTTGTGGCCGGCAGGGCCACATTTTTACTTGTAATTTATTTTTGTTGCTGGTCTCTAGATTTATATGGTTTTTTATTTCACGTATTTTTACGCCTTTTTTAATTAATGTTAATTTATCTGTAAATTTTTTTTAATTATATTTGTTTCTGTTAATTAGTTATACGCCGTTTGGTAGCTATCGATTATGAGTTTAAGAACTTCGGTTGTGTTTCACGTAAATACCACTTGGCGAGCGCCCGGCGGTTGGCTGATGACGTCAGACATTCGGCTTGCCGGGAGTGGAAAATCAGCTGGGGCCGCGAGGAGTGTGTGCCCAGCGACCGTCGAGGACAGAGCTATGTGACGGTGCGGACTGGTGTGCCGGACGGCAACGGGCGACGAAGAGTATTGGGATGGAGGCTCCACGCTGGGTGACAGGGCAATGGATTGCCCTGTGATACAGAAGTTATCAAGGTAAAGAGAGGCCGCGATTTTGATTTTTACCCGCGTGGTGCTGCACTGGTTTTTGGCAAACCTTGTGAACTGTGTATTTTCCCATACTAAATTTTATTTGGACGGAACTTTTATTAGCCTGTTTGGTGAAGAGGCCCATTTGTTTCACACGTTGTTCCAGTGTGGGATTTTTTAAAAAGGTCGCCCGTTTGCCTGTAGTTGTAATAAAAGTATAAGTTTGGAAGAAACGAACATTTTGCAATTTGTTTTTGAGACTTTGTCTTCGGAATTTGCATACTTAAAGTTGGCTTTAGCTAATATAATCAGCTTGTGCAGTATTATTAAAAGTATGCGATCGGTATTGGACTACATGCGCAGCCTGATGTTGGTTGGTGCGGCCATTCTACGTTTTTATGAAATCATTGGCAAGTTAATAAAGAAGTAAGACTTTGTTTGAAGTAGATGATAAATACTTCTGTGGTAACATAGTTATGTTACGTGAAGAGTTTTTGCTACATTTCCCTTAAAAATAAGATAATTTTTTTTTTTTTGATCATCGTTCACGCCTTTGTGAATTCGTACCTATGGCCCGGCGTGGCATTAGACTCTGGAGTTGGTGAGGAAGGTCAGGAAGCCAGCGCACGCCTAGGATATTAACTTTGTTTTTTGGCAAGTCTTTAGCAACGAACATCTGAAGAAAGACTAAACCGTTGATTGAGAGTTTAAGAACTTTATTTAAATAAATTTTTTGTACTTCAGTATTATTATTGTAGAATTTTTATATATTTGTATTGATTGTCTTGTTTGATTTTTGGTATTAGGGCAGTCAGTAAATTTTGATATTTTATAGTGGCCACGCCTCACGCCCTTATATATTTTTATACTTGTTGTTATCAGTATTTATATTTTTACATTTTTTTAAAGGTTATTGTTAGTATCGCAAATGGGGATAAGATGCTGCCATTATTAACGTCAGCTTTTGTAACTAAGCTTGTATGGTTATGTATAGTAAATACTATTTTTGCAAATTTCTATTTTTTAATAACATACGTCCAAAGTCTTGCCTCTTGTTTGTTTAATGGTTACTCTGCTATTATATCCTTTGAAGTTTTTGGCCTGACCCCTGGGCAGTGGTGTGGGGAATTTATATTGTTTAGCTTTTTATGCCTGGTTTTAATATTTTTTTTTCCCTTCGCGCCCAGAGTGAGTCGGGGACGCAACCCCTCTTCCAATTAAGGAGGAAGAAGGGTTACACCGTAAATAGTCACATTGGGGTACATACCAAACGTATTGGTGTGCCACATGAAACTTTATGATAGTAAATCTACCCTTGCATATACATATTTAGTAGAATAAAATAGTCATAGTAAAACGTCAACAGAAGATTTAAAATACCTAAGAAAGCTGGAATTACTATGATTATTGTACATATTCTCCTTTAAATTCTACAGGAGCTTATTATCTCAGCGGTGGAGCGAGCGCACTTAGTAACCTCAAGGGACGAGTTTGAAATCTCGTCATTTGATTTTTTTTATTTATGTTAATAACGTAATAGAGTTATATAATAATGTTGAATCAGCTTAATAACATTTAAGGTTTTATTGTAGGAAGTTTTTTAGATTGATTAAAGTCGTACAATCAAAAACAAATAAACTAACATATACTAAGTGTTATAATATGTGTTTTAAAATGTTTCAGGCTAATATTTTAGTAATGCCATAGAATAATACCATCTAACGTGTGCGGTTAATTTATAGTATTAACTTTTTGGTGAATTTCAACAAGTTTCTATTAGTTTAGAATATCCTTTTGTTTCGTGCTGCTAATTTCCATCTGTGGTTATGGTTAAAAGCAACGTTTACGATGCAGGCAGCGAATTCTAGCGGCGGGTGCAGAAAGTTTGTGTGTGGTTCGCATCCAGAAATTTTGGTATTTAAAAAGCGACTATTTTTTTATTAGTTTATATATCACGCTCGGCATTATTTTGAAGAATACTACGTTAAATTTTGTGTCCAAGTTTCAGATTATGTATAAGTTTTATTGCAACATGAACAACATGAGATCACATGAGTTTCCTCGTTACCCTGGTCAGATGTTTATACATCACTGGTGAGTGCTGTAAGAGTATCTCACATTTTTTATTAATAATGCTTTCCCAAGAATTGGAAGAAGATGAACAAAGTTGCTTTTAGTTTTTTAAAATTACTTAACAGAGAAATTGAAGAGACAAAGCAATTCAAAGTAAATTAGAATAAGTTCTACAAGACATAAAGTGCTACAGATACTCAAGAATGTATTCCGAGTGGGTTCTAGATATATAGTGCCAAATATCGGGGGGGAAAATTCCATGAGCCTGCTTTACAATTCAGGTGTTTTTATTAAACGTTTGCGCTTGAACAGTCTCTTAGTGCTATGTGTCGCTAGCAAGCCACCTTTATTTAATTTTAGTTTTCATCCAGAAGTATAAAACTTAATTGATGAATATATAAAAATAATTTTAAAAAGATGTTTTGTTTTGACATTTTAATTGAGAAAATCCTTGTGAAAAAAGAATCCAGTTCTTGTAGACAAGTCCCTGGCGAAGGTAGTCTCTGCAACCACATTTACACATTTGTCACTCCGACTGCCTATGTGGCAGGCGTTGTCTACGGTTAGCAGATGGCTGTAAAAGTCGTGTTTACGATACAGAATGCGACTAATGTTATAACAGGAGCTCATTAAATGTGAATTTATGACTTTTTCCCCACAGAAAATTTATTTTAAATATTTTTATTTGGTTGTAATTTCAACACTTTAAATTTTAGCTAGTGTATATTTTGAACTAATGTTTAGTAGAAGACCTCACTCAACTCATAAAATAAATAAACGTTACCCCATTTAATTGGAGGACTTTTAACGCATAGTTAACTACTTTATTGAAAATTTATTTACAATAACATATATATTAAAGATATACTGTGTTGTTTTAAAGCAGTCTGCTGAAATTTGGTACTGAACTGGTATACTTCCTGCGTGAAGTGACAATATAATCCATAATGTTTAAGTTCTAATTTTTTATATTTATGATTTCTTTTTTATTATGGATTTTGATGATTAGTTCATTTATAATTTTTTTATTATGTTTAATTCAATTTTTTGTGGCCGTTGGTATCCACAATCAAATTAGAAATCTACAGCTTAGAATATTCATAATTTAGAATTCACCGGCCATATTCGACACACGCTAGAACAATCGTAACTTACAGAAATACATTCCAGATAATATGGACATATATAAATATAATTTTAATGGTCATTTCCTGTCCAACAACAGCACAATATTGAACTTAAATATAACATTTCTAAAAACCTACTCCACTTGACAACATATTAATCTCATATTAATTCATTGCCTTTTTGAACAAAATAAAAATGCATTGGAAGAATTTTACAGCGTTTAGATGTGCTGGAATGCACTATAACAACACGCAAGTAATGATAATTTTAATTAATGAAATCACCTCTTATAATTATATAACTATATAATTTAGAATATAACAACTCGGAAACATAATTTATAAAATCACAAATTGTACAGAAACAATATAACTTCGAAAATCACAACTTATAATAATAAACTCAAATATAAACATTTAACTTGAGAAATCACAACTTATATAGACAAATATATATCTCAGTAAGTTACAACTTACAAAGAAACATTATAACTTAGAATATCACAACTTCTGGAAACATTCGGCATAACTGAAAAAAAAACTTGGATAATAAGGTATAAAATCACACCTTAAATTGAAAATCATAAGTTATAAAATCAAAACTCAGCTAAACGCGTAATAACCTATAAAATAAAATAATGTTGAACTACTGTAACAAATTAGAAACATGCAATAATTGACTACCCGTCAAGTTCTCTTTCGTCGATGTGAACTCTCAGCCCTGTTATCCTCGAC
The DNA here is from genome assembly GCF_032445375.1 of Bacillus rossius redtenbacheri. Classification (NCBI taxonomy): domain Eukaryota; kingdom Metazoa; phylum Arthropoda; class Insecta; order Phasmatodea; family Bacillidae; genus Bacillus; species Bacillus rossius. Next base: position 343,584,985 of record NC_086330.1, on the reverse strand, counting down.
GTATCTACGTCTTATAACTAGGGACAGGAAAAATTCGCGGGTTCAATGACCTCTAGGATGAACTCCATAGTTCTACGTACACTCGGTCAAATGCCACCCACTCATTGGCTGCCGTCTTGTGAGACGTCCCAACGTAGCAGACTGTGATTCGATAAAGCTTTGGTCGGGTGTTTCTCATTAGCACAGAGTCATCCAGATGAGTTGTGAGCCAATGGCAGAGGCAGCACTGAGGTATAACTATTTGTATTTTAACCTATCACGAAATGAATTCGCGAATTTTTCCGGTCTCTACTTATAACGGTACTAAAGGGAAAAAATATTATTTATAAAAATAAAGCGTCAATTTTATTTCCTTTTCACCCGAACAAATTAATTATTAATTATTTTAAGTAAATAAACCAAAAAATAAATAAATAAAATTAAGATCTACTGGATCTTCTCGTTGTATGAAAAAAATTGTAAGCATTTTAACTCGAAATTTGAATTCTGAAATGATAAATAAGACATCTAATAATACTTGGTTCAGTTTATCATCCAAGTAAACAACCAGATGACCAATGATTACGGGCAGGCATTTTTCGCGAAAAGCTCTGAATGCATGCTAGACTGCAACAAGGTATACATACCTACCCGCACCTGTGGTTTCTTCCTTGTAATCGGCAGCCGTCTGCGAGAGAAATCGTTGCCTTTTTTTTTTTGACCGAGCCACTCAGGACGCGTTTGCTTCCGCACTGAATCACTGTGATTGGTGTTGTTACACTCGATACATGTACCTGGGAGAAACCCACCCAATCACGAAACACAGACGATGCTACAGTTTTTTTTTTTTTTTTTTTTTTTTTTTTTTTTTTTTTTTTAAACTTTCATCTAGTCTCGAGATCTTCTCGCGAAATTTTCATGCCCCTACTAATGGTGAAGGTAGTTTTGCGCTATGGGCACACGAATGGGGAAGGCGTCGACCGTAGGTGTTGGTGGGGGCAGGGGGTGCGAGGGGGGGGGGAGCGCGGTAACGAGGGTCGGCAGGTCACGTGACGTCTCGGCGCGGCGACAGCCCCGCCCCTGTGTCTCCCGAGGCACGTGTGGTGGAGGCGACACCATCCGCTACCGTCTCCGCTACCGTCTCCGCTACCGTCTGCGCTACCGTCTGCGCTACCGTCTCCGCTACCGTCTCCGCTACCGTCTGCGCTACCGTCTGCGCTACCGTCTCCGCTACCGTCTCCGCTACCGTCTGCGCTACCGTCTGCGCTACCGTCTGCGCTACCGTCTGCGCTACCGTCTGCGCTACCGTCTCCGCTACCGTCTCGTCCACCCGCGGAGTGGCGCAGAGAGGTTCGCGGAGTGGCGAAGCAGCCCACGTCATATCGCAGACTGGCCGGCCAGCGGTCTTCAGATTCTCACACAAGCGCTAACCCTCGCTCTCACAAGCCATGCTGATTTTTTTTTTTTCATTTCCTCGTCGTTCCTACTGTTCAAGGACTATTTATAAAGTTTTAACACGACATCTCCCTTGCATTTGCTGCTCACCAATATTTCCAAACAGATGTTCACTAAATTAAATTTATATTATCCAGCTTCTAGTTAGTGACCGAGACACAATTAGCTAAATTTATACATATTCGTTTGACTATTAACAAATGAAAGATAACAATACAGAACCCAAATGTCGATGCTTATACAGTATGGCCATTAAAGAATGTCCCAGCTATACATTTTAATAGTATCGACTGTAAGCTTTGGTAGAGTTTTGGTTCTAGGTCACAATTCAAGAGTAAATCAAAACAGTTTTAGATGAGCGCATGTGCGCGAGATCTGCTTTGTGGTTTTCTCGCTTGCGGCGCCAACTACGCGAAATGGTGACTCGAGCGTAAAGCGTCTTGTGTTCTGCGATTTGCTAAGAGTGTATATATGTAATTTCAGCCTTCCACATTGTATCTCTTTGTACGAGAGTGGTTGAACGTTGAAGTTCCTGACCGTTGGATTGGTCGTAATGGTCGAGACGACAGAGCTCTTTTTCGCTGGCCTCCACGTTCATCTGGCAAAACGCCATGCGATTTTTTTTTTCTTTTGGGGCTTTGTAAAAGATCGTGTTTACGTTCCGCCGCTTCCTAATGATTTGCCAGAGCCGAGACAGAACTGAAGAGGGTATTGCTTCCATTGCTCCGGATGTGTGCCGTACAACTAAAGGTGCATATATTAGACATTTGTAAGAAAAACTATGTTAGTTTACCTTCAATTTGTTTATAGTCTAAATTAAACTGTTATAATATACCATTGAAACTGGGGCATTCTTTTATGGACAACCCGGGTATAACGGAACATTTGAAAAAAAATTGTCCCGTATGAAAAATTATAGCATGCAAATGGGATAACACAACGTGGGGGTGAAGCATAGCCTAAAATAATAGTAATGACTGGACAATGGCGTGGGACACAGAGCCTTAAGTTTATTTTTCTTTTGCCCCTTGGCAATTATATTTACCTACAAATTTTTAGCATGAAAATCAATGGATTATATCTTAAAGTCTGTTTTCATGAAACGTGTCCCAAACTTGACAGTTTACAAAATAAGTATGTACCAGTGGTACAAATTTCCCAAATGTCACTTGAAAAAAAAACACGCGATCTTCGTTTACGAATACTGACAATCAAATGAAGTTTTTTACACACACTGTTTGAACAAATGTGGCATAATGATACGCGCAACCCATTGGTACTTTCTTAAACTGTGATTTATTTTGATTTGCATGGTTATAGTCTGGTATTAATAGGTCAAGGGTAAATAGGAAACGGATTATTTCACATGGGTAACTTCGTCAGATGAGGTAATTTAACTATGTAGGACACGAATACTGACTTAAACAAGTCTCCGTGTGGTTTCTTCAGCTGTAAAATAATTATAAATCTACACTGTTAGCTGCAGTTTGATTTATTTATATATATATATATGTATAATGGATGAAAAATTGATTTATTATCTTTTAAAAATCCACCAGATGTTTGCCTTACGTACAATAAGGCTTCGAGCGTTTATAATTCCAAGATTGTAGCGTCATTCGAGTCGATTGGTTACCGATGTGGTTTTACTAATTGAAGTGAAGTCAGTACTTGGGATCACTGAACATCAGATTTTTTGACCCGTGAGTGTGATGACTTAGCTAGTACACAAAAAATAAAGGCACAAACGTTTCACTATCAACAATAGGACAGTAATTGTACTTGCAAAAATGTTTTAACGTTCATAAACATCCATTAGAAATATGCTTTGCAATTGCTGACTTATTTTGGATACACAAACCGTTCTCTGCTCCTTGGTTATTGCAAAACATCATATTTCATAATCTGGACTCACCAACTCTTTCCGATAACCTCACGATATATTAGTGGCCTGAAAATTATAAATTTCAACTCCAATCTTTCGACATGCAAAAGTCAAAACGTTATTCACCCACAGAGCAGGGTTCTAATAAAAATGTTCTACGAGGAGACAAGAACGCTACTAAGATTTATCTTCGACGAAGGGCGTTAGTCAGACCTTAATTTCCCGGGATATCATTCTCCGATTAAAAAAAAATTAGAAAATTAAAAACACATGATATTATAGTTTAATGTCCTTTAGTTTACTGTGGGGCATAAACTATTTCTTTAACTTAAGACACAAATATTATTAAAGACATGTTGCCTACCTAGGATTTTTCTTACAATAGGTATAACTACATAAATGAATTTTAAAAAAATGTCATGTTTTTATGCTGTACTGCCAGCTTAACTTATACTTATTATTAAATATGATTTGAGTTTGTAAGAGTTTTTAAGAAGTTAACTCGAAAAATACTGTACCGATGTCAAAACATTTTTTTTCTATTAGAGCTACATTATGCTATATGGGCATATGTTTGATTTTGTTTTAAAAAATTATGTTTTCGTAATATCGGCCTATAGCAGTATTTCCATACTAACCCCGCAAGAACACGACCAAATTGAGTGCTTTCATGGCTTGCGTAGATCAAATTGTTAGATATAGTGTGACGCCGTCACGTGGTGCTCACGTGCGTTAGAAATATGCTATCTTATACATATCATCTGTGCTATAATTTATGTCTCGCAAATGGACATCATCTTAGTTCTTAATCTATTCTTTCTGTAATTATCTTTGCCATTATACAGCGACGCAGTATTTGAAGGCCAAATACGAAAACGTATGTTGGAACCTAACATTAATCTATACATCAAGTTTACTGTGATGATTGAATGAATCTTGTTCCGTTAAAAATATTTATATAATTTGGTGCAGGATATAAATTTAAAAAGTTTGAAAAATAACCTGTAACTCTACAACTTCAATTTGAATTTGAGTTTTTTTTTGTTCAAAACCGTGATTAATTGGCCTATTAACTGATATCGGCTTGACTTTCAAGTTATGGGGCAATCTGAATAGGCCTGAAAAGTATAGTAGGTTTCTAGTTTCAGAAAAAAAAATGTGTGTAACATGCAATTGATGCATCCGCAGCAAGAAGAGCTCACCACACCCTATTTCCCGGTATCACCAAAAATTGCACGTTGAACAAAACATGGTGCAAAAAAAAGCACAGTTACGCCTCTTTCATCCTAACCGTTACGCTTTGTTTCATTGTGCTTATTTTTTTCTCCGCGCTTTGATGGAATTATTGGCTGTAAAGAAGTTTCATTTAAAAATAAATATGTGAGCGAGTTTTTCGACACTCGCCAGAGATGTGTAACATCCAAACTCGGTAACAAACAAGTTCATGTGTTCTCGTGTTACAAATATATGTATTTATAATACGAAACTCGTACACGAAACTAAATGTAGAATTCTTTCAAATAATGCCGAGCGTGATAAATATAAGAAAAGAAAATTGTTTTAAACTACATTTCTTGACGTAAATCACACGTAAAATTCGTTGCCGGAGCAGCTACGTCGACTTTTGAATGAATCCTTTTGTGGACCAAAATTTTAAACTGCAATGAAACGGCTGCGATAAAATCGAAAAAAGCATGAAAAAATTACAAAAACTCCAGCTTTGGACCTGATTTTCGACAAGGTATGTTATTGAAATACTGCCCATTTTGTTAAAGTTCATTAAAAACGTTAATATTGTAAATTTTTCCTTTGGCTTTGTGAACTTTTTTTCGCGCCATCCGCCACAGATGGCAGTACCGTAGTTATAGGAATTCACTCCTGCCAAATGTCGTATACCGAGTGCTAAAATGTTTACTCGGCCTTGCAATAGTAATTCAAAAACATTGGTCCCTCTGCAAGCTCGTTCTCTCGTACCCTCAGAGGAGATTCATCGTCCTCCGTCACTGTCCCCTTCCCCTTTCTCCCCCCCCCCCCCTCGCGGTTGACATGCCGCCGCGATTTAGAGGCCCGCGCGGGGTCAATAAACCCTGCCTCGACGCTTGCGGGCCACTCATATATCTCGGCCTCCGGGGCCGGTTGTCCTCGTAAACCAGGGCTCTTCGCGACGAAGCGAGCGATGGGTGGTTGCGCCCAGTCCCCGCGCACCGGGTGGCACTGCCCCGGAACCCCTGGCTACTCCGCGGCTAGGCCACCCGCGGCGCTCCGTCCCACTGGTGACTGCATTGTCTTCCCCCTCAACCCTTTCCTAACCGGCCAGAGCTCCAGAAGAAACCGCGCGATTTGAACACTACTCCTGTTACCAGACTGGTGTCCGTCTACGTACCCCTTGTATTTGGTTAAAACGCGTGTTTTCATAATAATATTCAAACATGGAAAAACCCAGATGAAGGTTCTTGAAAACATTGCATTACACGACATTTCTCCGACATATGAAGTTAATGGTTTCCGTTCGAATATCGTAGATGAGAAGACAAACAGCCTTGCGGTTAAAGGCGATACCGCGCTAGAAGCACCTGGTAGCATCGCACTTATCATCCCGCCTCACCAACACAAGTACCTACACCTCTGACTAGACAAGCTCTTACAGCCCTTAACTGTGTGCTCTTAAGAAAAGCTGTCGAAAAATAAACTTATATTTAAAAAAAAAACTAATAAAATCCCGCTTTTTTCGTTGGATAGACTAAAATTTTAAAAAAATAAAATTTTAATTTAATTTTTTGTCCTATAATAGCTGTAAAATTTCACGACATTTCTCATAATTATGAATACTTTCGTGACTTTTACATCTCGAAAACAACACTTACAAGTAGCCTATTAATTGTAAGATAAAATTTATAGGCCGCAATTGTGTTTTTTGCCAAATTTATCATAAATGAATTTTGTGAATGTGATTTGAGTAAACCTTAACAATTATTTATACAACCAAATTTTTTAGGCCAGGTATAAACCCAATAGCTTAAATGAAATGTATTACTTTTCTTTTAAAACTATCTCAGACAAATTGAACAGCGTATGCATGTGGTGTTGAAGACATCGGGAAACTAAGCTTTAGGTTTAGCCTTACTTGCCATATTGTATTTTTTATTTATTTATTTTTTTCTCGTTCCAAATGGTTATGAACAAAATTAAAAAATGGAGACTTTATAAGTTAAGTATTGAGCATTTACTCAGCTTTGAGGAGACAGAAAATGACAGAGACCATCAAGCCACAGTCCAATTAAAATATAAGATGAAATGTATATGGAATGTACATGGAATGCTTATACCCGCAAGAATTATTTTTAAGAAATTATGAAATGAAAATGCGTTAAGTCAATATGGCTAAGACTAGGCCTTAAATCAAAAGAGATACCCTAATAATGTGTGTAACATATACATAAAATACTTAATATGCCAGCGGTGTGTTTAAATTCACTTCATTATTAATGTTTCATTATTATTATTATTATATCAGCGAGGCAAATGTTTTGCTCTTCTAATTTTATACTTAACAATTCTTAGGGGGAAAAAATTTAACACTGACTACAATGAAATTGTTTGCAATTTCTGTTAGTTTAATAAAGATAAATCAGCTGAACTGCACCACACGCCTTGAACTCCAGTCTGTTACAGCGGGTTCTTAATTCTGGCGTTGGAAACGGTTCGCGAAGTCCAGGCTAGTGCAAGCTAACGCCGCGACGCCGATAACCTCCAGGGCTTATTTACGAGGGTTACGCCGATAAACATCAGAGAGAGGGAGATAGAGAGAGAGAACAGTAAACAACGTCGTCCAGCACGCACGTTCCTCGACAGCGTTCCAGGTGGATATGACGAAGAAAAGTGGTAAACCAGTTCAAGTGTTGAAAACAACAGTGCGCTGTATTTTTTTTTTTTTTGTGAATCGAACAGAAATATTTATGTAAAATTACAGATATTTTAACGTTTGTATATTTACATGAAAACAACTGTACCACTGCAAAATAGTGTTCGCAGTTATACTGTGTTCTTTTTCTTACCCGGGCATTTATGCTTTGTGTTGTCCCAATTCCTCCAATAGTTAAAGATATTTGTAAATCGTTTCCTGAATAACTTTCCAGTATTAACTGCGCATATTAATAAACATAGTAAGACCAAATAAAGTCCAACTATTTAATATTCAATTATATGTTCTACTGTTTAAAATAATTATGCTTAAATGACACACCAATAAAATATAAAATTATGCTCAGTTTTATATTAAAAACGTATTTCATACATGAAAAAAATAACCACAGCAATTTGTTGTACAGAGTTACAATATCTTGTAGTATTACAAACTATTTTTGTTCAACTGGTTTCCAAAGTAATCTTTTGAAAAAATACAGGAAAAAAAACTTTTTTCCTGCTAATGCCATGCATTGGTAGGCATCCTTCTACAATATACTGACATCAAAATACCAGTAGATAAAATATATGAAAACGTTTCTTTACCCATAGCTCAAAAGCACCGCCAGCGCCAGTTGATTGATGACTGCGGAGTCAGGTGAACGGTTACTTAAACATATTGTATACTAAGTACATATGTATACACAGAATGTCGCAGAACTCCAATTAAAGCCGAGAAGAGTTGATATTCAAATTGATATCCTCTCTGAAACAAAAAATTAATGTACCTATTAAGTGTAAGGTAGTTTTGAGTTAAATATATTTTTCAAGAGTTTCGAATTCCACACCTTGCACCAAATTACTAGATACCTCGACGTAATCCTAAACAATCCTAACATTAATAACAATTCAAAATAAAATTATACATGCCATAGTTTTTTGGGCGGAGAGGGGGGGGGGGGATAAGTTATGTGGCAAACTTTTATCATTCAACTATAAAATAAAATTACTGTACTATCATATGACTTAATTTATTTACATGACAAATACCATTAACACCCACTCCCTGACTTACCCCTATGTAGAATTTAGTCATTAGAACGAATAAGAACTAGGAACGATAGTCTCTCTCGTATATGTAAGTTATAGTGCATAAAAGACCGGCTCCTGGGGGCGATTGTTGGTGTATAAACAAAAAAGTGGTATCTTTTTATTATCTTCCCCTTCCCGATCGCCAGTCCTTTCAGTGAAGAGGGTGAGGGGGGTGTTTTCCCTAGGGAAGAGGGGGCCACTTTCGGCGGCGCGTCACGCGAATGTAGGGGCGTGTTCCTAAATATACTCGGAACTTGTCAAGGCCGCAAGGGGCAAAAACTTACCATAGGATGCATATCCCATGAGTGATGGATTAACGAGGACTAGCCCAAGATTCACAAAGTCAGAGATGTCCAAAAATATCCGAACATATCCGAAGTTCGCCCCTTGCTCGTGCCATCTTCATAGTCAAAATTAAAACCCACATTTTGAGACAAAATCATTGTATTTTACGATTTAAGAGTATTTTAAATGCCGCTTACATAACCTAACAAACTTTTTTTTGTGGATTTTATTTCTGTAGCCGTCCTGACCTCGATTATATTTAACTTAAGGCTCGTGCTCACAAGCTATGTTGATTTTTTAGTTTTTCTGTAATTACTTTTTTCTAAGAGCTATTTCTAAAATTGACTAGATACCTCCCTTGCATTTGTTATTCTGCCACAAATATTCACTTAGTGTGATATCATGGTTGCAAAAAAAAGGCCCGCAAATGATGATAGTTACGAATAATTGTGCGCCTGTTTACAGCCATGATAGTACACTAAGTGATACTGCTCTGTACTAATCAAATTCATTACATGTTATTCATTACATGATACGTTGATCAACTTGTTAACTTTTAACTCGTGTGAGTTTTTATGGAATCAGTAAAATATTCGTAGCAAATTTATTGCATTATTACCTGTCAAAGATAAAAAAATCGGTGAACCACCAACAGGAAGGAATAAATACATTTAGCATTAAAACTTTCATGGTTAAAAATTCAATGCTAAAGGCTAATTAATGAAAAGAAAATTTATTATGAAATTTTTTTAGAGGTTGAATTTCTCGAAAAATTGTAAGGGACGTTTTTATGAAGAAAGTTTTATCATAGCGGGGATTGGCATGACAAAACAGAGTTGGTAGAGAGCAGTGATTGTCGAGTCCATTTGTATGTATGTATGTGCGTGTGTGTGTGTAACTGGGAGTGTAGAGAATGGGTTAAGAGGATAAAGTGAGGGGGGTTAGGGGGAGGTGGGCGGGACATTTCATCGAGGATAATGAGCGGTTGAAGTTATAACATCAATACGTACTTAAAGTCACATTAGCGACGTGAAAGTAGCGTAACCCTCAACGCACCTGTCATTTTCTCAGCGACCACATGAAAAGGCAAATATGGAAGAAGGAAAAAAAGTGAACAATATAGTGAGCACACTTTCCCATGCACATGTGTAAGCGAGCTCTGACAAGCATTTCAAGTTCTTCATAAAGAATTTGCCGTGTCGTATTAAAACTCTGCTGGTAAAAAACGATATGTCGTTTTATATCATTTCAATTAGTGGCAAATTACGTTCCAAGTATTCACAGTTTCTATAGTCTCTGTCGGGTAACTTGTCAATCTGATTTTCTCACAAATATTACCTGAGGAGGGCAGTGGCGTAGCCAGGATTTGTGTACGGGGGGTGTTAAGAAGCATAACCCCCCCCCCCCCTACCCCGTATTAAAGCGGAATTTGGATTTTAAGGTGTAAAATAGTGCTATTTTAGCAGTTTTCAGTTCTTAAATTTAAATATTGTAATGGTAAAAATGTTATTAATTATAATATGAAATTTGTTTGAGTGATGAATAAGAAATTAATTAAAGATTTGGTGCTAAGGGGGGGGGGGGGGTTGAACCTCTAACCCCCCCCCCTGGCTACGCCCCTGGAGGAGGGTAATATTATAACAAATAATTTAATTTTTCATAGCCTATCAATATTGTTAAAAATGTGGGAATTTTGACATTTTAAGTATTATAAATGAACCATATTTTCGAGCATGGTTATTATCATCGTTAACTGTAATTTTTTTAATGGAATTGAAATATTCATGTAAAATTACCGATTTTGCCGGAAATCAACTGTATCTCAAAAAAAAAAAAAGTAGTGTTCGCAACAAAACTGGGTTCGGATTCTTACCCGGGCATTTATGCTTTGTGTTGTCCCAGTACCTCCAGTAGTTACAGTTATTTGTAAACCGTTCCCTGAATAGCTTTCCAGTACTAACCGCGCACATTATAAGCATAATAAAACAAAGTAAAGTTAAATTGAAAAATATTCTATTTTATTTTCTGTGGTTTAAAAATATATACTTACTTAAATGAAACAACAATTAAATATAAAATTATGCGCCGATTTTCGTAAGCAATATTCAGTATAATCTCGAAAATGTATTTCGTATATGCAAAAATTATCATAACCATATGTTGTACAAAGTTACAATATATTTCTTGATGTATTACAAACTATTGCTTGGGAACTTGTTTACAAAGAATCTTTTTGCTAAAGAACAGAAATGTTTTTTTTTTTTCTGTGAATAATGCGAGGAGTTATGTGCATGATGCAATCCAATTGTTTGGTAATTTAATGCAAAAAAAATACTTTCGGGCTTTTGCGAATATCTTTTTAGGGTTCCATATTTCTAAGGGACTTGGGTCTAATAAAGTCCGGTTATACGCCATAAATATGGCCCACTGACCACAATTTTTACCGAAATCACTAGCATCCGCATGATACCGCCGAATACATTTTAGTATCATGTGTAGCACATATTTCATCCATAGATGTGTTATTCATCTGATTTTTAAAGAAATTTCAAACCTTATTTGGCCCATTTTTAGCAGAGGTGCGTTACGTAGGTACAAAATTTCTTTAAAATATATATATTATAGCCTAATTGATTTTCCTGTCATGTCCAGATTCTGCAACTAATCTAAGGGACGTTATACAGGTGTCTATCGTTAGTTTGGTAGAATATTGGTCGTGGAACTAATAAGTGTCATTTGGCCTATGTAATTGGTATTTTTAAATAATTACTTGGTAACTACGCCAAAATCTATGCTATAATCGTTTTACGCAACAAACTTTTGTACATACATATGGACTGTTCCAAAACTCAACTTTAAACTGAAAACGGCTTAAAGGCCAATAAATGACAGTTCGGAATAAAAATAACAATTATTCGTAGTTTTCGAGTTATATGAATTTTTCCAAAATATTTTCAATTATCCTTCCTACAACCAGTTATTAAATACTATGAGTACAAATTTCCATGTTTACATTACTCTAATTTCTCCTTCGCAACCCTGAATAACCCTACTATCGATTAAGATACAATTCAAAATAAACTCAAACATGCTACACTTTTGGAGGGAAGAAATCTTTGCTCGACTTATGCGGCAAACCTTTTTATTGGTTAACTTTCACTATTCACATTCTGTAAAAAATATTTCCATGCTTACTTGGCAAGGTATTTAAAATAACAATATTATTTTTCTTGCAAACTTAATTAATTTCAATACAATTTCCGCATTTTTGTAGATATTTGCTACCAGGTACAACATTCTCAGACTTTTTTTTTAGCACTGAAGGTTGCATCTGCGACACATCAAGATATGTATCCTAAACATATAAATATGTTTTCATTTTATGAATAAAATTTAAATGGGTTGAATATTTCTTCAAAACTTTAATTTCTGTGTTTTTGTTCAAATATTATTATATTCCTTACTCTTGAGATATAGGCCTAGGTATGAATTCAAGTCACACTTATAAGACTTGAATCCGAGATTCAAATTTTAGAAAAATGTTTATTCGCTTCATCATTTGGTCAATACCTTTCATTTCATGTTGGTAAAATTAATATTTATGTACATCACTGAAACAGATGCGATTAAATTTTTAAGTGCGTGTAAGCATATATGGGCGGTTATTTTTCGTGAAGACAGACTAATGTGCGCTACATTCAGAATTCCCCGTGGGAATGGTTGCATAGAGTCTTGCTTGTGCTACATACACGGCTTATGACGTAAAGTATGTCAGTGGCGTGGCAACAGATTGCTCGCTTTATACTGCCGAGACAGCCAGATGAAGGGATTTCATTGGCCAAGCTTCACAGGCGCGTTAGCATAGAAACGAGAGTCCATAAGTGGTTACTGGAGGCGGTCGATAGATGCACCAGCAATACGCATGGATGCAGTTGAACGCATTTATGCAAGAGGATGCAGTCCCACCGAGCACGTAAAAATTTAGGACTCGAGGACTTTTCTTGCAGTTATTTTAATAGCAATTTTAATTTTGGTAGGTATTTCATTTTTACCGTACATTTTTTATTACCACAATGAAAACCAAACCTACTAAATATTTTATGGGATAACAAGACACAAAAAGACTACTCTGTTACTAATAAGACATTTTGTAGACACTACGAAATTGTTTTTTTGATAACATACAATATTTGGCCGAGTATTGGAAAAAATAACTGTTTTTTTGTGCATGTTATGAATTACAGAAATAAAAACCATAGCAAATTTGGTATCTTGTTAGATCGTGTATCGCTGTACGTCAATGTTATATCATTATTAAACTTGAAGTTTAGAACTAAGTAACTTCCCTTAAAAGGTAGGTAAAATACCACTCACAAAAGCATTAGAAAAATACTTAAAAACTTACAAAACTTGATATAGTCATTATATGGCGTGCTAAAAATAACTGAGCTAGAACCACATTTAAATATTAATGACACAAATAGATACCTTCGGAGCTAACGGCAAGCACGCAAGTCGCTACAAAAACCGTTCTGGTTTATTGCGTTACGTTACGAGGAAATATAAGTTGTCTCTTTATCGTAACACTGCTAAATCATAAAATGAAAAAAAAACTCAGTCCTCACAAGACTGAAGTAACCAGTCTACTTCTCAGGGTGTATTTGAATGTCGTGAATTACAACTGATCAGTGGATTTCTAAACCCTGATGATGCCCGCTGCGATGCATGACAAAACGTCGTTGCAATCTACCACTTTGACAAACCTCAACCTTGCATGCAACTTTTTTTTAATATATAGAATGTTCAAAATAACGGTTGATTTCTGAGTATAAGTAAATTTTTTGTTGACTAGGGCTCGTATATTTTTGTATCATCACCTAACGTATCTTTATTAACCAACGAATTCCGAAGCGCTCGTGTACGTGCGGGTTCTCAGACGAATCGCATTAGATAAAAAAAAAGTTTAAATTGAACCTCAACGTCTCGTTGCTAAATCCACGTGTGATTGTTTGCATCTTTCAATCTTCCACTACCGCCGCTTGCAGCGACTTAAGACGGCGGCCTGTATTTTGCGTTGGGCAGTGGTCTTACGTGGTCCCGTCGCCCCGTACGGCTCGTGTTGTACGGCCCGTGTATCGTGACTCGTCGCGAATTCGACGAGTCTCCAAATGGTAATAGTTCTTTACTGCGTATCCAGTTGTATTATAACATTAAAAAATTAAAATAAAGAAAGGAATTGGATGTATTGCAATGCAAAGCTGTAGAATTACAAAAAAAAAAAAAAGTATCCAATATTGAAAATATGTATAAAGGTTTGCGGTACATTATTACCGGGAGCAATTTTTTTCCGTGTAACGTATCCAATTGTATTTAAACGTAAAATATGACAATTAAGTAGTCAGTTGAATGTGTTTGTGATGCAAAACTGTACTATGACCAAACTAATTTTTTTTTTTTCAAAATTTGTTCTATAAAACTTTGACTTTACTTTAGAGAACTTTTAAATCAGATAAAATTTACGACATAGAGCATTAAAATGTAGGTATTAGTAGGTTCACTGTACTGTTCACTGAAAAATATGTATATAAATATTTACGTGAGCTTTGAATCCAAATCAATTTTTTTGATCAAATAAAATGCACGCTGTGAGAAATAGTTAGGAAATTTACTGCACATGAATGTTTTTGGGCTAAATGAGAATTATGAACGGTAAAGATATTTTCCATGAATTCACGTTATCTGTCCTATATTTGTTTAGAAAAAATTAAACTCATAGGAAATATGCGTTATGTGAATGGTTGATTTTCCATACTGTATATTAAGTTAATAAGTTCCTTGATATGTTTAGGGAATTTCGCCAAATTTTTATGTAAATTTCAAAGGTAAACGTGGAAATAGAACATCCCTGTAGGTTTCATTAACGGGCAAAACCAAGAGTGACAGAAACGGAGAAGGTTTTTGAAAAACTAAATAATTATTTCAACTCCGTACTAAATATTAAAAATAAAGCATTCGTTTAAAGCGATTTTAGAGTGCAGTCACTGAAATTAAGTAAATCAATGGCCTTCCTTTCGGAAACCTTGCGGTTGAACAGCGAAACTCGCTGCACAATTAGTATAAACCACTAATAAACCAGTGAATATACTGACTGAAATGTTGTGTAGAAATCCACTTAACTATTCAAATTGAAATTTTTTTAAATCTGTAATCTGATTTCACTGATTCTAAACAGTTTCAAATACTTCAAAATATAAGAAGAACTATTTTTGTGACAAACCTTTTGTATTTCCAGAAAAATAATTTTTGTAATGACCAGGTAACGTTTTTATTTGTAAGTATGAAATATTTTCTATCACAAAGAAACCCCTTTCTTTACAATTCCAATTATTTTTTTAAAATAAACGTTAGATATTTGGCAGGGTGAATACTTATAAATTAATTTGTGAATGTCACAGAATTTTGTGACCATGTGTAAGGTCACGAGATGCTTCAGATGTTTATACACTAAACACAGTTGAGGTAAAGCTAAATAGTAGATATAATTAACCTTACCCAAGGCTTAGCGTGGGAAAAACAAAACATGTGTCGTTAACAACGAGTCAAAGATAAGGTAATGCTGTGTGCTGCCAAAACGGTGAACATTCAGAGCAACCATAAACTGAGTAGAGGGTCGAGTGGACTATCTTCGTGTCAACATAACCAAACAAACTCAGAGGTACCAACTGGAAATGCCGAGAGCTTAGCGAGAAGAATAAAAGTGGAACTATCGTCTATATATAGATTTTTTGGACTGTAATGGCAGAATAGTTAAGTATATGCTGGAAGGATTTAGTTGATCCTCCGATGTTCTGAATTCCCAGAAGATTTGGGGGATAAAGGAGGAAAGTGGGGAAGGATTTGTGAGTATGTATACTCGGGTTTTGTGAAGATAGCATACACTCAGGGAGTGATGCAGTGAGAGGGAGAGCATCTACAAATGGGCTGGTGATGAGAGCTAAGTATGGCAATGGTATGTAGTAAATGGCCATGTTGTATGTTGAATGTTGCCGCGAAACTTCGGTGCATCTTCAAGCAGAAAAATTTTCCCTTTAGTTCTCACAGTTCTTCATATACTGTTTTCATTTAGTCTTGTTCCTTTCCTTTTGTGTGTCCTTTTTGTGCACATATGTGAGTAAATGATGCTCCCTTTATTTTTTTGCGCTCTTGATGGATTTTCTTGTTTGGTGTAAATTCATTGGCCGTATTTGTTTCAGATGAATATACCTGAGCTTTCTGCACACAACCTTTAATTTCTGTTTCTGTACAAATTTCGATCTCAGTTTGTGTTCAAAACTATGTGATACATAATGTGTTGATTTTTCAAAAGTTCTTTTTTTATGATAAAAGAAACTATAACACCTATGTAGCTGAATTGGATTTATATTAATATGTTTGTCATATAAATGCTAATTTTTGTATAAAAATATATTATAAATAACTTTTGTTTGTTTTTCGATGTCCTGCCCTACCTGTCAACATTAGTGGCATTTGTTACTATAACCCCGCTTTCATGTGTTTGTATGCAGGCAGGCAGGCACATTTTGGGAAAGCAAGCTTTTACTTTGAAAGTAAACAGAGTGGAGCTCTGTGGATGGAGTGGGACCGGCCTGTGTGAACAGGTGTGGTCAGCATTATGCTGGAATGTCGTCGTTCGCCTGAAATTCGAATTACGCGCTAAACGAATAACGGTTGTCGTACCATGGGCCGGGTTATTAAAGATGGTTTCCTGATGTGTTCCTCACGTGTACCAAAGCACCACCATGCTGGGCCACGGATGAAATTCTACATATTTTGATAAATCATCAGACGAATCACGTTCGTGAAATCCACGCAGCACAGTGAAACATCTACCCGTATGGTCTCGCCATATTGAAAATACAATTTTAGTATAAGTAACCTAGGAGGTTGTAATCTGTAGTATTTGAACATTGTTGTATTTTTTTTAATGGAACAGAAATATTTAATTATGTGTACAAAAAAAATTTTCGCAGTAAAACAGGGTTTGGATTCTTACCCGGGCATTTATGCTTTGTGTTGTCCCAGTACCTCCAATAGTTAAATATATTTGTAAACCGATCCCTGAATAGCTTTCCGGTATTAACTGAGAAATTAATAACCATTAACCAACAAAATAATATAAAATCGTCAAATATTCGAGTTATTTTTCCATGGTTTGAAAAATTTATGCTTGAGTGATAGCCTATATGATTTTAAATATAAAATGACGCGCCAATTTTTGTGAGAAATAGGCATTCGGTATTATTTCGAATAACGTATTTCATATAGGGAAGCAAAAATAACCATAGCCATGTGTTTTACAAGTTTACAATATACTTATTGTAGTATTGCAAATTATTTATTGGCAACTGGTTTCCAAAGGAATTTTTTTTTTGGTGCAGGGTGTTACGTGGGCTGGAAGGGGTGGGGAAATTAATACAATAAAGTTTAGAAATGACGATGAATCCTCAGAAATAAACTTCATCAGCTATTAAACGATTATCAATGAAATAACTCTTTCCTTATTGCTTGAAACACGTCCGAGTTTTCCTGTACAGGCTCACAGTAAAAAATATGTTGTGTTGACAAAAAAAATCGTTCAATGTTCTCAGTAGCCCTATATGTTTTACTGCAGCTTAAATTGCAGGAAATTTTAATTCAATCACACGCTGTTAGTTGGGAGTAGATGCGGTTATTATATTTTAAAATATTTATTTTCGAAGCGCTTAACTAACTCTCAGCCACTCATGACCAAAAATGCAGTTTGCTGAATGGCCAGACATCATCACCGTATTGTTAGCATGAATCATGTAACGTACATACATGCGCTTAATTCGGCCCGGTTATATATATATATATATATATATATATATATATATATATATATATATATATATCCTACTGACCACCATTTTGTTAGTAAAAATATACTCTCATCCACGTGGAACATGTACAGATTAGTATTGGGTGTGTAGAGGCATCCATAAATGTGTTCGTTAAATCCCCTGGGCCAAATTGTATTTCAGATGTCACGTGAGAAATAATGTGCACAGGTGCCTCTTAGCCAATAAGTTATGAATAAGAAAGTATTTTTGGGAATAAAAACAAATTACTGCTACTAAGACTGTAACCTGTAACTAATTTAACTAACTCAAAACAATTTAAGATGGCACAAAATAATACCGAAGAGTTGTAGGCCTACCTTCTTATACGTGGAATCCCTTTTAACACAAAAGCGAGTGTTTGACGAACCGTCTGGTAGGAATATATATGGACTTAAAACATGATGTTGTAGTTTTTCGTGAACAGATACAGCTATCGCCCTCCTGTGGAAGGTAGATGGTTTCTGCGAAGAGATTATTCCTCCACTTATTGATCACTTCAGTACCAAGAAGACTGTGGACAGTTACATGAACATCACATGGCACATTCGCAATAGGTTTTAGTTTCTGAAATAATAAGGCAGCTGAAAATTTTAAAAAATAAACGGAATGTTCGGTCAGCCAATAGTTTATAGGCCCCGTCATCCATTACTTTCGCATGGACGAAATTTATTTACGTTTATACGAGGAATTGCTGTTCTTCGTGGAAGCATGCAGCAAGACTGTGGGCAAACATCAACACGTGGACCAATAAGTGATGGATGTACGTGACTGGAATGGTAAGTGAAGAATACCACTTTTAAGAAAAAAACAAGCCATGTCAATTATTAACCTTCTGCTTATGGTAAATTTCACATTAATATAAATCTTTCCAAGGTTAAAACTTACTGGAAAGATACCGCTTATTCATGCAAAATACCTTTACGCAATTTCTTAATACTACCGTATTAAGTATAGTAAATTTTCGAAATATTTATTTTCAGCGCACGTATACATATGTGTATAGATAGGTATTTGTCACAATTCTATAAAATTCTGGTGATTATTTCTGCATTAAGGATTACTTGCTCTCAGTTTTCATGTCACCATAATCGTCCACAGTGTAAAACTTAGTTAATACACAAAGGGAATCACTAGGAAATGTTATTATACCACATAGCTTGAATGTCTCCCCTCATTGGTGAAGTTTTCAGGATTCTTGTTTGTTTCCTCAACGTTGCAGCGAATACATTTGAAATTTAAATGAATATATGTAGAATGGTCCAAACACCCAAACCACGCATGCCAGAATCTTTTCTGCCCAGAGTAACTCTTCTCCTGTACCATCTTCTTTTGCCCTGTACTTAACGTCATATTGCACCCGTGCATGATTGATACCAGGGTTTCCTTGTGTCTATGCAGGTTTTACCTGGGCCCAAACTACATAGTTACAGTCTAGAGTTCAGTATAGGGGAGTTAGTCATGGCATCATACGCTGCCATGGCTGGCCAATCCCCAATTAAAGCACACGAGGCATGCTATTCTTCTTGCATGGTTGAAACCCTGCATGGTAAGACGTGTAGGCTTCAACCTGAGACGCACTAAGAGTCTTCCCTGTCCCGGACTCCTAAACATATTACTCTTTAGCTTTAAGTTGGATTAGGAAAAAAGTAAACAAGTTAAGAAAGCAGGTGAACCGGTAAAAATAATCAGCTTTTACACAGAAGAACACTGGGAAGCTATTTAATCGAGTCTGTGGGTTCGTAACAGAGATACCCGTGCAAAAAATGTGTTATAACCTATTCTCACTGCATCGCGTAGGGAAAGAAAAAAAACTGGGTTACATAAAAGATCCAGCTCAAGCAGGAATTTCATTGTTTGCTATGCCTCAGCTAGAGCCGGCATGAACGACACGGGAAATGACCATCTTAGATGACTCGCGACTAATCACAGGGCCCGACGTATGAACGCCAACTGGCGCGAAAGAAGAACATTTCTTTTTTGGGATGGAAGTCACCCGAGTGTATTTCGAGATCACAATTTTTTAGTCATTAAAATCTTTTCTTCCCGGCGATAGATATTTTCGACTACCTACTGCAGCTGTTATCATATTAAACCAGGCTCTTTAAAAGTGCAAAACCACGCCGTTAGAATTATGTTTTCTTAAAGTTACGAAAATTTTCTGGTTTTGGACATTCTTCAGGGACCCCATAAATTGTTTTAAAAATAAGTTCCTAAATTTACAGATATTTTTTTCTAAAAATTAACTCATAATATTGTTTTGTGGTTTCTATTTAAAAAAAAAAGTTTTGTTTTTGCGATTAGACACGTTCACAGTGTACTTTACAGGCTATAAAAGTTAAGAAAAACTATTATTAAAGTGTACTAAAAAATATTACCATTTGTCGATATAATCAACACTCTTAGGCACAAAATATTAAAAATATATTTATAAAATTTATTAGCCAAATATTAGCACTTTTTGTGATATCTAGGTCTGTTATCGGTAGCCTGAGCCTGGAACCAATAGATTATTTATAATCATATTACTATATGACGTCACGTTCTTAATTAATGATAAAAAGTGTCGAATTAAAAAAGGCCTCTTTTACATGTCTACATTAAAAATATCCTGTTAGCTGTTACTTACAAATAAATAAAATATATGTTCAGCACGTGCTCAAAAAGGTCATCTTAAAGTGTAGCCAAACAATTAAAATAGAAGCATTAGAAAAAAGTTACCTATCTACTTTAAAATTTATTTTATAAATGCGTTACTGAAAACAGCTTTGCTACATTTCACTTCAAATTAAATTTTTAGGTAATAATTGGTGGGTATACCTTATACCTACTTACCTCACACTCGCATATCCCGTTTGCTTAGAGTCAGCCTGATTTGTATGTAGGAACAAGATATGAAAATTACTCAATCCGCCTGGTAATGATGGGGTTCCGCGCAGATGTCACTTAGCGCGAGTGTCACCCCGCGCAAATGGCACTGACTCTTCACGCTAGCGTCACTCTGCGCAAATGTCCTTCCGCGCAAATATCACTCCGCGCAAATGTCACTCCGCGCAAATGTCACTCCACGCAAGTGTCACTTCGCTCAAGTGTCACCCCTTTGCGCAGGTGTGGATTCCCGCGAGTGTCAACTAGACTCCAAGCAGCTGTCACTCTGTTCAAAGTGCACTCCGAGCGAGTGTCACTCCACGCTAGCGTCACTCCCCGCGTCATCCCCCCCCCCACCACACCCCTTCTTTTGCAGGTTTTCTGACTTCTCACATTTCGCGTAATTTACATCTGGCTCTCATAAAAATGACGGTCAGCATAAAAGTTTAAATAATTCATTCCCCGGCTTAATTGATTATGCGTGTCGTCAAAGACAAAAGCCTCATTAATAACATGTAGTATAATTAAGACTTTTTACACTCTAAAAAAAAATTTGTACTTTTACAAGGGAAATTCTTGGAAACCCTGTTGCCAAGGATATTTCTTGCAAAACTACAAGGCAGAGCTTTGCAAAATCGCACATGGTACAAAGCTCTGCCTTGTAGTTTTACAAGTAATAACCTTGGCAACAGGGTTTCCAAGGATTTTCCTTGTAAAATATACAAAAATTTCTTTCAGTGTATATACGTAGCCTAATAAATTTAATGGGCCCGAAAATTTCTGGGGTCTCCACAAATATTCCTGTAGTTTTCTTAACTGTTTGTAAACACAATTTATTGCTAGTAAGGTAGCATACTTAACATCTATGAAAACAGCTACAAAAACTTGCAACATTGCAGTTCCATTATGCAGGCCTATAATGTGTAATTTTTTTTGGTATGTGGAACAAAAATATTTATGTAATATTATATAAAATTGTAAATTTGTACATTTACATGAAGCCAACTGTGTCACTACAAAATAGCGCTCGCAATAATACTGTGCTCGGTCGGATTCTTACCCGGGCATTTATGCTTTGTGTCGTCCCAGTACCTACCTCTTGTAGTTAAAGTTAGGTACTTGTTAACCGTTCCCTGAAAAGCTTTCCAGTATTAACTGCGCATATTAATAAACATAATAAAACCAAACAAAGTCCCACTATTGAATATTCAACTATATTTTTCCACGGTTTAAAATAATTATAGTTGAAGAAATACTCAGTATCATCTCGAAAAACGTATTCCATACATGCAAAATATTTATAGTCATGTGTTGTACAAAATTATAATCTCTTTCTTGTAATATTACAAGCCATTTCTTGGCAGCTGGTTTTCAAAGGAATCTTTTGTAAAAGTACAGAGAACTTTATTTTTCTATGAGGTAGATGGCGGAAACGCTCTACCAGGGTCTATATCTCAACTTCCTCTAGTCTACACTCTAGAATATTTTTGGTAATGTTCCTTAGCAAGTAATGGAAGTTGTCAATCTATACACTGCATTGTCAAAAATACTTCGGTCAAATCAGGTAGGTATATATGTGTGGTTAAAAAAACAGGATTCCTTCATAAAATCATGGAGACTTAGGTATTTTTGAAATTTAGGGTTGGTTCCGTGGTTGTGTGCAATATTCCCGTAATCTTTACCAATCTTCCCGTAAGGTTTTTGGTTACCATTTTGTTGGTTTTTGTTGTTTAGGAAATGGGATTTCGGAAAATAAGTTTTTTCTTAACCAAGGCAAGTACCCTGTACTAAAATAACCATGGTTAAAAAAAAAAAAACAAGTTTTTTTAGCTTGTAGTGTTTGTCAATCTAACCATTGCCCTAGGAGAAGAGTCATCACTAATAACTCTATTGGTAACTGGAACTCCTAACTGTAGCAGATAATATCTATTATTTTAACGAATTTTAAAAGGGTTAGTATATTTCTGGTAGGCTAGTTCTTGCTACATTGCAATACTTCAAAATATAAGTTTACGTATGCACTGTAAAAAATTTGTGTAAATTTACACATTCTATGTTCGTGTATATTTACATACTTGTCGTGTGATTTTGGAAAACACATGCAGTTTTGTGAATTTTTACACATTTATTGTACACAATTATTATTATGTACATTGTGTAATTTTCACCAAATGTAGGTTGATATTTCAAAAACTCAAAATTGATGTAAAAATACAGTTTTGGTGTAAATCAACGATCCTTAGCTGAGTTTTACACCCACGATGTCTTAATAAAATTCCATTAACTTGAAGTAATAGAACAAACACGTCATGATGTGATGATGATAATGCACCAATGGTGAGTGTTTAATATCGCAATAACAGTATGCATTTTAAAACAATATTAGAAAATATAAATTTACTCACTTTTATCACTGTGTGCCTATCAGGTTTTACATGACTTGTGCAAAATTACCACAACATCGCGTAATTGTACACCAAATGTAGGTTGATATTCTTAAAACTCAGCATTGGATACATAGGTACACTGTTGCCGTGTAATTTAACGATTCTTTTTAAAGTTTTGCATCCGCAGTGTGATTGCCTCGACTGCGAAAGTAACGAGCATTACCGGTTTTCCATGCCGTGGAAACGCTTCGTTTGTCTTCGGCAACATTTGTCACTGACAGCCAAAGCTAAAATAAAACAATAGTCTACAGAAAGTTCTGTATCTGAAAACAAAAAAGAGAGAGAGATTGTATACGTACCTACATATATACATCTATAAATTACGGCTCACGTTTCCATTAATAATTATGGTACTGTATTTTTTCCGTAAAATTCAAGGACATTTCTGGCAGAGCGTAGGTACTCTGTTAGAAATCACAGTAAATTTACGAAGTTTCAAACGAAGAATTTAACTAAAACAAACGAAGAGTTCTTCGTATTTTCAAATAACTTAATCTTCGTAGAAACTAAGTAGGTACGCTGTATTTCGTTTTCCAAGTTGCGTGCTTAATTCTAAACAAAGTCAAGAGACACGCGTGGACAAAAAAAAGTGTTTTCTTACTGTAGACTTCCCAAGTTTTTGAATGTTTTTTTTTTTAATACACCGAGAATATTCTTTTTGATTCATGTTCAAAGTAAGTTAACTCAGTGTCCGTAAATTTAAGAAACCAAAGTTATTCGTGAATTGAAGACGACAATTTTTTAACGGGAGTTTTTCCATACAAGTAGGTAGGCAGTGGATTTCCTAACTACTTATTAAAAAATTTCGTAAAAAAAAATATTGGAGAAGTAACATTGATTCGCTGGAAGTATCATTACAATTCACAACCCGTTAAACACACCCATCATGTCATGTTGGCACGGAACATATCCGATCAGTTCCTTGCGAATGTGTGACAGCTCTGCCGAGAGAGAGAACGACTTCCACTTCGTCGCTAGCTCTCGGTGAATGACCGCCCATTCCGTACCTTGTTTAAACTTTTAAAGATTCATTTCGTTGCGACCGTCACTTTAATATCCTCGTCATATTTCATTTCGTTATCTCGAGGCTGGAATGTACAGCATCCTGCATGCAGCTACATCGCGGTTTTCGCCGACCAACCTTCACGAATGTCAGCGAAACTCAGGTGAAGCACACCAGTTACAAATTACGAATAATGATAACTCGTTAAACAATTATGCGGGCATGCTGTGCTGAATGCGACAGCTGTGCTATGTGGAGTTATGAGCTATTTTTATAGCAAAGATAAATAAACATTCTTGTAGATAACCATCTTTATATTATTTTCCATACCTATCGTAAATCGTCTTAGCTGATCGTTCCAGCAGCGTAATGGAAACACGCAATAATTTTACCGCATACGTTTGTAACTATACTTTTCCTCACATCAATGATTACAGAATTCCTAACTGATGTGCATGCCGCATTTTTCTGGACCTAAGTAAAAAGAACTTTGAGGTTTGAGGTTTTCATACTTATGAAAATAATGGTGTTTCTGTTATCTTCAAGAAAAAAATGGTCTTTTATTTTCACACATTTGGTTGCTGAGTTTTTATACTAAATTAAAATCTCTCAAAATAGAGCATTAATCCTAGAAAACTAGCCCACGCATATTCTGAGCAACATAAGAATATCTTTGTTCAAATTAACACGCCCATAAATGTAAGAAGCGGAATGAATAAAACAATTTCGATCAGACTGGTAGATAGTAAGAAGACGTAGCTACGTCATAGTACATATATAATGTTATCTATAGTTTAATTTCTTCCAGTTAAAATATCTTAATGTCAGAAATTTCAATAAACTCGTGCTTGCCGAATTTTAGTTGTTTTTATTTCACTAGAAATTCTCGTTATTTATTTTGAAATAATTTATTTCATAAACAGTAAATTACTTTCATTTTTAATTAAAGCATACGAACACCATAGAAGTAAAAATATTTACCAAACAGAAAAAAAGTCTAATAAATACTGGAAAATAAAATGGCCCATAAATTAATTCATCTTAGTAACAAAATCCAGAACAATACAACTCATTTCAAGTTAGATTCACATTAAGTAAAACTACGCACATAAATATTTAGATAAAACAATGGCCTATAAAACCAGCGATATTTTTTAAGATAATTTGCAGGAAAGATAAACAGTTATCTATATTACCACCACCTTCATAAAGCTATATTACATATGCTAGAATATCTTAAAACATTAAACAAAATAGCTTTTAAACCATAAAAAAATACATGTAATTATACCTACAGCTCTCACAACTTAACTGACAAAGTTTCGCATAATGGGATTGAGCATTTTTTTTTCTACAAGTTATGGCATGTAAGCCACAACGACGCAGAAAAATAATACAAACATGTTTTTCAGAGGTTTATTCAGCTAAAAATTATTTTTACGATAAACTGAAATTCGTGTACAATAAAAGCGTAGCGTTAGAAAACTCGCATTGGACGTTTATCTGATAGCTATGCTATAGCATCGCAATAAAATTCCAGTCGCACTGACAAAGGTAGGTAGGTACTTCAGGAATAAACATATATATGTAACGAAAAATATCTGTGCTCGTAACCATGCAATTTGCACGATATAGGCTATGTATACCATGAATACTTATGGAAAGTTTTTAGACACCTAGCAGTAAAGGAATTATCAGGAAGTTACGATAAGTGGCTCAGAAACGTAAAGTTTAAATTATTGCAAATTAAAATAAATTATGTATAACTTACCAAGTATTTAATGAACGTAACAGAAATATGAGCATAGACTTGTCGAGATTCAGTGTCATGTTTTCAAACTAGCCGCACTAAGAGAAGATTTTATTTATTATTGTTTCAGTTTTATTACGCGTTTTTATAGCCTATTTATGTCCACTCTCGGCAATAACTATAAAACTGCAGTATCTTGACCAACGTCTACGAACGTTTTTTACGTGCTGCGGGCCCTCAACAGTATCAGAGTATAGGATAAGGTTATCTATAGTGTCCATTTAACTGCGTTTCAACTGTATAGTTCTGATAACGATACTTTGAATTCAACGTGGTGAGAGCTGTACGACACCTTCAACTGTATACTTAAGTACTTTAGGTCGTGTTCGAATTGGTCAATTCGTACTTCGTGATTTTTTTTTTGTGTTAGTTCGTGATAAGTCGACGTGGTTGTTAAAAAAAACGCATGATCTTGAAAATAATATTTTACTGTTGTTACTAAATCATGTAATTTTATATAGGTATAATAAATATCCTGTGGAATAGGCATTTCACCTAAGCTTACTCATTTCTGTGATCCTACAGTATCATTACAATTATTACAATGCAAGGTAAGATTAGGCCTACTTTATTTAAATGTAATTACTCTCTGAAACATTTTACTGCAGTTAGGCAAGTATTATTGCAACACTACCACACAAAATGATTAATTGAAATAAAAATTTACTATCGCAGCTAATAAAATTTAATCTTATCACCGCATAAAATTACTGTTAGCTAAACATGTTTAACCCCAATTAGGTATGCACACAAGCTCAAGTTCCTCAAATCAAAACAAAAAATTGGATCATTCATACTAAGAACTAAACTGAATTTCAAAATTATTTATACGGGAAAGCAAACGAAACAAACGGAACTTAATTATTTTTTTACGAAACAGGGCGTAATTAAACGTGTCTAATACAGGATGATCGAAAACTGTCTGAGAATAACACAATTACTACGGCTTGTCACAGAAGTACCTAATAATTTACTGTACCTATCGTGAGTACTATCGAAGTTCTAATTTTGTTCTAATAATCGTACGACAAACACAGCAGATTATATTTTCGTACATTTTACAAAGCACATAGAACAGTAGGTACACCGTATTTGCTTATTCAGCTTAAATAAACATTCTGATAACAGTACCTGTTAGTCTATAAGTTTTTAAAATATTTATTTTAGCAACTATAGTCACCCAAATTTTTATAATAATAATAATACTTTACGGCGTAGGCCGTTGCTTGACTGTGTTTATATACCTATTATAGGTAGACTATATAGGTATCCTATAGAATACCTAAATCTGGGTCACTTGAGCAGTTTGTCGGCAAATTGTGGCAATTCGAACACGATTTTTTCTTCGCTACTAGAGGCTATGGCAAATAAAACTAGATACCAACAGCGGACAGCTCTATGCTATTCAACATAAAAGCTAGTGTGCGACAAATAGCCTAGCCGCATGATATTTCGATAATGTAGATATTTTATTAGCTAGTGACAATATTTTTCCACTTCTATTGGGAAATATAAAAAATTGAGATTTATTTTTTACAGAATAAGGTTTTGGCAAGACAAAAAGAGTTTTTGTCTTGCTACGTATGGTAAACACGGAAGTGCGCATGGACTAGTGGGACGTGAACGCACAAAGCTGTCCTGTGTTGGCTGCAGTGTGTGTGCACGCCGACTCACCGGAGGAAGGGCGGTCCGAGTAGCGCGTGCAGTACACCCAGGCCGGCCACATCAGCTGGCTGCCGCCGCCGGCCTTGCCGTCCGCCGCCGGCGCCGCCTCCTTCGTCAGGTCCATGGGCTGGCCCGCCTCCCTCCGGCCGGGCGCGGCGGCGGCGGCGGGTGGGGCGGCGGCGCGCGGCCGCCCGAACTCCGGCCTCAGGATGTTGTCGATGCTGAACTTGAGCTGGGCGGAGGCGGCGGCGGCGGCGGCCGTGGGGGCGGGCGTGGACGCCAGCGACGAGCGCGACGTGGACGAGCGGCACGAGTCGGACGACGACGCCACGTCGAGGCGGTCGCTGGAGTCGCTGTCCTCGTCATCGTCGTCGTCGTAGCGCGAGGAGGGCGGCGGCGGCGGCGTCGCGGCGATCAGGTGGTCGGTGAGCGACAGCGCGGGCGGCGGCGTCTCGCTGCCCACGCTCAGCAGCTCGTCCTCGTCGTCGGAGGCGGCGGGTTGCGGCGTCGCCGGCGGCGGCGGGTAGCAGCCGGCGTGCCTCTGGCGGTGGTGGTGGAACAGCAGCGTGGTGGTCGCCATGGTGTCGACGGGGGAGTCCAGGGAGGCACTACGCGAGAGGCGGCGTCCCCGCCCCCATGGTCGTGGCAGCGGCGACGCTAGCAGCGCTGAGGCGGGCGGATCGCTGCACGTCCTGCCGCGGCCCGTGGCTCCGCTCGAGTCCCGGCCTCGCGCCGCCCGGCCGCGCGTCCTGGGGGCGGGGCCTCGCGCTTCCCCCTCCGCTCGCGGGGGCGTGGCCGGGCTGGCCGGCCGCGGGGCGGGGCCTGGCACCGCCCCTCCGCGAGGGAGGGGAGCACCCTCGGGACAACAAGCACGCAAGTCCAGTTCCGCCTCCCCTTCCCGGCCAGAGTGCGGCTCAGTGATTGAATGCGTTTAAAGGTGGGAGCGTGTTACATAGCCCAGTTTCACCCCGTCCTGCTGGTACAAGGTAATCTCATTCAAAACCACGCTTATTTTAAAATTACTCAAATTCGTTCGTAACATAAAGGAAACTAAATAAGTTATATTGTTAGATAAATAAAACGCAGATAGGTATCATTGTATTGGTTCATCTTCAATGTATAGAGAAGTCTATGAAACTGATAATTCATTTTACATTCAGTTACTTCAATAATGGATGGTTTACTCAATTAGTTTTTTTTGCAGTAAGTAAAATAAAATGTTACAAATAAACAAATGATATATTTCAAAAGAGTAATAAGAATCATTTACTACCAGCTTTTTCAAACTTATCAACAGTTTGGTATGAATATTTTAGTTTATGTTATATTTGTTAGGCCTATGTAAGCCTAAGTACAGCATTTAATAATAATTACCAATGCATTGTAATACAATAAGGATTTGTTAAATATGTTTCTTGTCACTAAATAACCTTTAAAATGTTTGACTAAGTAATAGGCCTATAGGCCTTATTGTATCAGAGTAGGTGCACATGGGTACAGGCTACTATTGTAATGATGCCGATTTTTATGACAAATAAATCGGCCTGAATTGGACTGGACACATGTGGAATATTTTACTTCATATTTATGTATTGAGGTGCGTTAAAAAACATTTTAGGAAACACTTTTTGTGAGTAAATCTTGTTTTGTGAATTATAAGATTAGAAAAACAGCGTTTAACTGTAGACCTAAACATATAGGCCCCTAAGCCCAGAGAGCGGATGTTAGCTTCTATAGTATGAAAATATCAAGAATCAATGTCACAACGCTAAAGAGGTACCTATACATTCAAGCCCACCACTTATGTTAAATCCTCTTTTATTTACAAATTTCATTTGGCCTATGTTTAAATATTTAATTTTATATTAAGTCATATAATGTGTTTTTATGTAGGCCTACATATTAATACATTTTATCCCAATCTTTAACCCTTTTTTCCTCAATGATCTTTAGTAAGCCTGAGCCACAATGCTTGGAAGTAACCTATAGGTATAGGCTATCCTTAACTTAGATCATCTTAATACAGTGGAGTTAATTCAGAAATTTAAATTGTGTAATTTTTGTATGTATACGTATACTACGTAGTTTACTAGGTATTTTCAATCTTCAGAATTTTTATGTATGTATAGTGAACCTATAAGCATACGTATAGGTACATCTAAGAAGTTGTTGATGCCTAATAGGTTGTTGCTATTAGCTACAGAATAATTCAGTAAATTTTATATTTATGTATCATGTTCTCACAAATACATTACACGAGAGATTATTTTTAGTTCATCAGTTTCCATAGGATGCTAGTAAATCAATATGGTAGGACTTATTGCATAAATTCCTGTAGGAGGGGAAAATTGGATTGTGGATGTTATGAAATGGATTTACTTGTACCTAGCCTACGTATAGTACCTACTTTGTTTACAGTAAAGAATGCAAGTTGGTTGGACTTAAAGATAGTAAAAATTACTTTCCGAAAATCATTGCAGTGTTTCTTACAGAAATTATCATGAAGCATTTATGCTGTTTGGGTATAGTAACACAAGTCTACGTAATATTTAAATGAATTTTATAAGCATAAAATAACTTTGGTAAGTAACTGTCAAAACAAATCAGAATTAAATTGTAAATAGATTACTTAGTACCTAACATTTACTTTGGCTTGTTGTTACAGGTGAGAAACATATGAATGCTGATTGAATCTGAGCTGAGCTGAAATAAACAAAATATCGAAATACGAATCTACCTAGTACTTACCAACATCTACCTATCTATTATTCCAAAATTAAGTGAAAAATTTATGGTTGTAGCCGCTGCATTGAATATTAGTATGGGCTACCTTACAAAGTTTGTTTTTAACGTAGCATCAATTTCTAATTGTTAAACACAGTAGGCCTAACCTTAATAGACTCTCTAAAGATACATATACATATCTACACATATCTTAATTTAGCACATTAAAAACAAGATTGTTATTTTGTATGTTGTACAGTTTAAATGTTAGACTCTAGGCTAAATCTCTTATGAATGTTACATTGTTTTTAAGCATCTCCAATTTTTAGGTGGCATAGTAAATTTTAACCTCCTTCAATTTTTTTTAAGTAATATATATATAAAAATAATGTGATAAGATTTGGTATGTATATCAATTTTACATAAAGAGCTAGGCGTAAAACTCTTTTCTTGGAATGTTTTAGTGAACCGTAGGACATTATGCCTACACCTTGCAAGCAGTTGAGGTTTTGACTTAGGCAAATAGGCTTCCTAATACACCATTGGGAAAAGTAAATACTTAAACAGATCACTACCAAACTTTTAAAAAAAATTTAAACTGCATTCTTACATTTTTTCACTGAGTCTTATTAGTTCTTAGCAGTTTTGTGTAATAATTGTGTTTAGATATTTCCTTGTACTAAATATAGAAAAACTTAACACTAACCAAGAATCGTGTTGGACTAAGTTATACACGAGGCAGAATGATAAAGCGCTTCGTCAAATGGCCAGTCTTTGCCGTCGCCCTCTCATAGCAGAGGTTTGTAGTAGCAGCAATTATTTAGTCTACAAAATTCATTAAAATAAAACAAAAACAAGCCTTCCACAATGCCCTTCATTGTCTAAAATGGATTTATTACCCCCACAAATATTTGTTGGTCCCTTCGTACTGTTAGAAATTGCAGTTAATTTACGTAGTTTTTTAGACACTACAAGCGAAGGAAGAAACGTGTTGTTTTTTATGTGGAATTAACACGTTTTTGAAGGGGTTTCTTTTTGTCTTGCGAGTTCGTATTCATATTTGTCCTAAAATTTTACAATGATCCTTTGATAATTTTAAATAAAAATAAAAATTGTTGTTGCCGGGAAAAAAAATCCTAGTACGGAGTTTTGTCATAAGTTTAATATAATTTTTTCCTTGGTGTAGCCTCTAGCAGGTGTACCAACAAGATAAAGTCTGTGCCATGAAGCCCTAACTCACCTCGAATTTTCAAGTTCTCAGAAGTAGTAGTCCTACCTACCAACCGTCACTTGCAAAGAATCGCATGGAGTTAGGGTTACTAACTATTACACCCTGACCATAAGGGACACTGAACCCCACCTAAAGAGCGGGGTGGTCCGGGGGCCCTCCGCCGGAAAAATTTGAATTTCTAGATGCAAATTGGTGCTATTTTAGCAGTTTTTGTATCTGAAAATAATTTATTCACCTGGTTGAAATATTAACATTTTTGTATTGGCCTAATCTTTTTTTGAGTGATGAATTTAATACATAAAGATATGATAAAGATAACTTTATCCGTTTTCAACTCAACACAATATCAACATAAACATAACAGACTAAGCGCGGACGAGTGATGACACCTGTCAGCTTCAACATGAACTATTTGGTGGCCAGTGAACTGCGGAGTAAACGGAGCCTCGCAATGACGCAATACATTTATAACAGGTGGTGCGACGCAGGCGGGAAAATACTTTTTCAATTTTATGCAGGTGTGTAAATTGAACTTTAAACAAGATACGGGAAATATCACGTCCCGTCCTGCCTACGTACGGGATAATTCTTTTAGTCACTGAATACGGGAAATCCCGTACAATACGGGACGGTTGGCAACCCTACATGGAGTTTGTTTACGAGCTCTTCACAACCACATGCATCTGTTTACAAGCACCGTCATAAATAGAAAACCGGTGGGAAAAGGATGCACAGGCCATGAACACAGTTGAGTTCGGAGCAGATGACGTGACACGGAATGAAGTGTGAACATTCGGCTCGAGAACAGACTGTACGCGCGGGTGTAGCGACCGGCGTTCGATAACACTTTCACGCGTGGTCGCGTCGAGATCTCCCCCTCCACTCTCCTTACCACACCCACTCAGGGATACCTATCTCCCGGCTGAGGCTCGTGTTGGCTGAGCAGCCTATGGTGCGACGGTTATAAGTTATGACTAGAGATACAGAAATATCGCCCATTAATTTAGCCACAAGTTAGAAAACAAACATTCCCACTCTCGCTGTGTGTTCATGATTGGATCGCAGTTATTTGGACACGCCCCTCTAAGGCCGTGAGCCAACGATGCCCAGCTATGAAAGAAGTAAGCGAATCAGGTAGTGATAAATATGTTCTCGCTAAGAAATCAACCAATTTGGGGGGAAAGAGGGGATATGGGTTGAGCACATCTGTGACTTTGAATCCGCGAAATTTCCGGGTCTCCAGTTATGACAGCACCCAAGAACTGTCAAAATTCAGAAACACAAAACTTATAACCATCACATGTTAGAACAACATTATTTAGAACTGGTATAACGTAAAAAAATGCTATCTGGTGTGTTTATAAGTTTCGTGTTTCTAAGTTGTGATGCTCCTAAGTTTTGTCTAGGCAGGTTACTCAACGCAGCCCCGGGGTTCGAAATCACAACACGAACACAATTTAGAAACATAGTTACTTAGAATATAATATCCTATAACTATCATAACTTAGACGCGTAAACTGTGAACACACAACGCAGAACCATATAGGCCTAACTTAAAAACTTCATTATAAATTAAACTATTACTTAAGAAGTTAGAAACACACGACTTAGAACTGGCATGACTTAAAAAATATCTTAACTTGTGTGTTTCTTACGTTATGTGTTTCCATATTGTGACGGTTCTAAGTTATGACTGTTTCTAACTAAGTTATGGTGTTATTAGTTATGAAGTTTCTAACTTGTGTGGTTCTGCATTGTGTGATCAATTTACGTTATGATAGTTCTAAGTTATGGTACGCTGAGTGAAATTTTTTTTTCAATTGTGTTTTTTATCAGTTATGATCGTTCTAGCTTATGATTTTTATAGATATTGTGGGGTTTTGGGAGAATTCTGAAGTGTGTGTTGGTGTGTGTGAGTGTTGGTGTGTGCTGGTGTGTGTTGGTGGAGTTATGACAGTTCTAAGTTGTGACTTTCTGAGTGAATTCCGTCTGCCTGCCCGGAGACCTAGCTTTGCGCTTTGAAGTTTGCTGGGCTTAATTTAAATTTTAAATATATTTAAACTAGTTACTTAAAGGCTCAGTATTGACCATCGTTTGGATTTATTTTTTCTAGTTTCATATTTTTATCAAGAAGTATTTATCAAATGGGACTATAGCAGCTAGGTTGTTATAGTCATCACCCAGCTGTGGAATCACCTTGTAATGATCTTCTAAAGAGCGACCGTAACGCAATTGTCCAAGCGAAATTTTTATAGTCATAAATACCTGCCTGAACTTTGCTAGTAGCAGATGCTGTTTAGTTTGCATCTGGCGACCAATTTTTCAACGAATTATAAGTAATACGTAATGCTTGTAGCCTGCAGTAGAACATATGTAGGATCTTCTCTTGAACGGAAGAAATTAAATGAGAATGCAATAATCCAATATCGCGAGTAAATGAGAGCATCAAAGCGTTGTTCGACCGCAACTGCCACACTAATACCACGCTGTTCTTTGTGAAGAGAATAACATTGTGATTGATAGCTTGTTATAGTTCTAAGTTATGTGTGTTTTCTAAGTTGGCAGTTTTTAAAATATTATAGTTTTAAGTTGTGTGTTTCTTTCTTATGACATATAATTTATGGTTTCCTTAGTCATGAAGTTTCTAAGTTGTGTGGCTGTGTTGTATGTTTCTAATTTACGTCTTTTTGACTTATGTTAGACCAAGGTTGTGGTTCTAGGTTATGATCATCTCATGTACTAAGTTTCTAAGTTGTGTTACGACATGTTTTTACTACTTACATTGTATGTGTTTGTTTAA
The DNA here is from genome assembly GCF_032445375.1 of Bacillus rossius redtenbacheri. Lineage (NCBI taxonomy): Eukaryota > Metazoa > Arthropoda > Insecta > Phasmatodea > Bacillidae > Bacillus > Bacillus rossius. The sequence goes on along the minus strand of NC_086330.1, from coordinate 343,550,920 downwards.
AATTACTTAGGACCCTCAAAGCTGGACTAACGTATCCTCTGCTTTTTGTTATTTCATAAAAATGTACTTCCCTTGGGATTTTTCTCTTTGCTCTTAGTTTATTTTTTGAAAGTGATATTTTTTAAAAGTGTCTAGATCACGCCTTAAAGTAGATTATCCAACAAAGTCATTCTCCGCTCATGACTTTATCACCAAGGGTTCATAATATGTTACTGTTAACATATTTTCAGAATATTTTATAGGCTATAGCCTACATATTTCCTTAAAAGTTTTTAGGATTTTTTTTATAAATATCATCTAATAGCCGAATAAGAAATATTTTTACCATACTTTGGATAGCCTAATTACTAATACTTCTAACTTAAAACTTGATTTTAAAACTATTTTATTACGAATTAAATTTTCAGAGAGAATGAAACTTGAAGCCATATGAGGTAAATTAAATGGGTTAGAAATAACACTTACCTACCCAATAATTGGAGTTTGAACAAGATTTTTTTTTCATAACTTTACAGATTGTATTTTCTAAAATTACTGCAAGACATATATTTGGGGACATAAAATAATGATTAAGTCGCTCCCAAAATTATTATTTATGAAACATTCTGACATGAAAATGAACTTATTATGAATTGAAATTGAAAAAAAAAAACATTTACTGAAATATTTTTTAAAAATTTTTTTAAAATACTCGTTTTTAGTACAGCTACCTTCATTCTTGTAAATAACACATTAAGATATTACAAACAAGAGACAAGGCCTAAATAGCGAACAATTTTCTGGACACTTTAACAGATTTATTAAGCAACGATAAAAAAAAATACTCTTTGTAATATTAGTCTGTAAAGCAGATACTTAGTTTTTAATTGCGCTGTGTATTGTGGAGAAGTCTACACTGCGAATTATAACACGTGTACGATAATTTAAATCTGTGAACTACTGACCAAAGAAACTTTAGTTATATTCAAAGCGCAGTGTATTTTCTTACAGGTCTACAAGGGATACAGAACCAGAAGAACAAATTTAACTAAAAATAACTAAAGCAACGGCTAAAATAAAAACAAAATTATATTTGAGAAGTGTAGAAGAGGAGTATAGGTATACCTATATAATAACAAATATAAATAAATTTCCTACAATATTATTTCTTGAATTATAGAGCTTATTTTAAATTTATAATTGATATATAATTTATTTATATAACAATTGCTGTTCCCGTAACTTGGTTCGAGTGGACAGAATAATTTACCCAGGTTATTTTTATAGAAAATTTGTAAAATACAATAGTTTATTAACACGACATAAAAGTTTAAAAAAAGTTATTTATATCTTCCCTGTAATCTATATTTGTGGTTTTGCGTTCAGGAGCAAGCTCAAACAATTACCTAAGCTGAATCACTATTTCGAAAATATGCTAAGTAGCGTATAACTGATAATTCAACTACCCATGTTAACGCTAACACTAAAATTTATTTGGAAACAACAAAAATAAATACAAGGACTCAAGTAACTGCATGGAAATTATTAATGAAATTTACACATCAAACTTTACATGTTTGTATAATTATTTTATTGTAATTATTTATCAATTTAAAAATCAATCATCATTTTTTAAATTTTAACTCAAAATAGAAATAACTAATTTTATACTTGGTATTAGGTTTAGGTATATCATAATTATCATATGTTCGAATCTCTTTTGAGAATTCATATTAAAATAATAAATCATTTCGTACAGACAGAACAAAATGGTTTTTTTAACGTTGGATTTGTTTAGTTATTTAAATTACTCACAGAAGAAATAAATGTCTAACCTCTGTCATAAATCGAAAACCAGATATTTTTAGATTTTATTTAACTAGTCATAGTGATTGACAGGCTCTTTTGTAAAACAAACAGGTTACTTAAACACACTACAAATTATCACTGAGGATTTTCTGCTGTGAGGATGTTAACAAGGAGTCAGTACCTACTCATTGGTAGATTAAACATGGTCCTATTTAGAGACAATTAACATTTGAGAACAATTTTGATGTACCTATAGTATGTAGGCTATAACTTTTAATTTAAGTAAAGTTAACTTATTTTAAGAAAATAATACTTTTTAATAATTTTTAAATCAGTAAAAATTCATATTTTCTTGAGAATTAACATTCTTGTTTAGCGCTTTATGTTCTTTATTACCTGTTCAACCTTACTGAACATTATTTATCTGCAATCTTTCCTCGCTGACTGCATCGCAACTTCCGATTCTAAGTTATATATTACAAAACTATTGATGATTGTCATCACAAACCACTAAATTTTTGACACCCAAGGTAAATATCGTAAATCATCAATGAAAAATAATCCAGTTTGTGGTTATTAAAGAAAAAAAAATACTTTTGTCAATAATGACCCATCTAAAATGTTTTGTGGTGGCAGAAAAATTAATTTTGTAAGTACAACAAAACAATTTATATTGCTTCCCATAAGCTACATTGTTTGTATTACAAATTTATTTTGTTCTCAACACAAATTGTTTGGAGTATTTGGTAGGTTCTATATTTTATTTGTTTTTATTTTGAATTTTTATATATGTACATAGTAAATCTCTGTCAGGGAAAAATTTTGTTGAGTCTGACTGCTGTATACCTTCCCCTTCCCCACTTTTTATTTATTTATTTTGGTCTGCCTCCGAATTGTACAAGTGATAAGGACATAGTTGTCTCCGGGCTCATTTATAAGTCAAGATTATTCTTTTGACTTCAAGATAGCGCTTATCTGAGAAACTATGACACTCTGGAAAATCCCATTAGGGATATCTGAACAATATTTAATGTAACATGTAGGGTCGTGACATTTTTTTTTCTTTTTTACTTTTCTTGGTTGGTTTAATTTGAGCTGGACGGAGTCTGGGGACCAGTGATGTGACTGATCCCCATTAGGCTTGCCGCGTGGTTGATAACGACGAGGCTTAATTATCTTAACGAGCGTCGCGCCACCGGACTATGTTGGGGGAGGGGGGAGGGGCTAGAGAGATCTCGCGCCGTGTCAAGGCTTCTCTCGAGAGGATGATTCCGTGGCGTGTCGTTGCCTTCTGCAATAAGGAAGGGGACAGAAAGGATGGGTCTACAAAATTTCAGGCCGTGTCAGAACTCATAGAAAGAGAGAGTGAGAGAGAGAGAGATTAGTAGGTAAGTAGGCCTATATAGGTAATTGTTAGAGACCTGTAAAATTTGCGGATTCGTTTCGCGATAGGATAGAGTCCAAATACTTGTGACATTATTTTGCTTCAGTGATTGGGCCACAGTTTATCTAAAGGACTCTGGGCCAATGAAAAATCTTTAACAGAAGAATTAGCGAATCACGATCATTCCAGTCAACAGGTGTTACGAGTCGGTAACCAATCAGTAGATGTAATTTGCACGAGTGCATAGAGGATCATGGAGTCTATCCTTTAGGGATTTGAAATCTCGAATTTTACAGGTCTCTAGTAATTGTTCCTCCGAGCCCAGGAGTTGGAGTGTGGAGCCTATGGTGCCGGACAGGGTCAAGGTCATCCAAGATGGCGTCCGGGGCCAAGGCCATCGAATATGAAGGCCGTTACGTCACAATCCAATATGGCGGACGCGGTGGAACACAACATGGCGTAAATAAATTCTAGAATCAAAGATAGCGGCCGGGGCCAAGTTCAAAGTTCAAAGTCATCCAAGATGGTGGCCGTGACGTCACAATCTAATATGGCGGACGGCACCAGGTAACTACCACGCTTCTACTCATGGGCTAGGAGAACTTATTCAGTAGCCTATATAGTTTGCTACCAGGACGTTGTTCTTTGTCACTCAATCTCTGTCTGAAAGTATTGCTGTCTGTAACTCGAGCGATAGTAGGCGAAAGGGATGCAGACCGGTTTTTTAAATGTCTAGATTATGTTGGGAGTAAAAACAAAACAAAAAATTTTGTCGCAATAAATTTATAAAGTGTATATATAGGCCATACGTAATATATTTATGTGGAAGTAGGCTAAAATAAAACTTTTTCGTGTATATTTTTCATTTCTTCTGACAGAATGCATCACGGCAAACAGAGAGTTTCATATTTCTTCTGCAAGAATGCGTTTACGTTTAATGCGCAAAAAATATAGAGCCTAGTAGACCCAACGTATGCTCTAAACAATTGCGCATACACAAATAATATTTTTTTTTTTTGTAAAAAGAACACAAATATTCTTGTAAAATTAAAAACATTTGTAAGTTTGTACATTTACAAGAAAACGACTTTATCACTACAAAATAGTGTTCGCAGTAATACTGAGTACGGATTCTTACCCGGGCATTTATGCTTTGTGTTGTTCCTGTACCTCCAAACGTTAAAGTTATTAAAGTTATTTGTAAAACGTTACCTGAATAACTTTCCAGTATTAAATGCGCGCATTATATAAAGTCAAATTGTTCAATACCAGATTTCTTTCCATTGTTAAAAAAAAAAATATGCTCGAATGAAACATCAATAAAGATATAAAATTATGCGCCAATTTTCGTAAGAAATACTCGGTATTATCTCAAAGAACGTATTTCATGTAGGCAAAAAATAACCATAGCCATGTGTTGTACTAAGTTACAATATCTTCGTTGTATTTCTTTGCAAATGGTTTCCAAAGGAATGTTTATTTTTCTGTGCGGCGCAGACGCGAACGAAACGCGTGTCGGGGTCTCACGAAGTGTTCAGTTTGACGCGCGATGAGTCACCACCGTGTCTGTTCGCCGCCAGCCGCCGCCGACTTGGATGGCTCTTCTGCGCTCCAGGTGCGGCACTGGCGAGGGAAGCTGTGAGACGGCGTCTCGCTGGACCAATCCCCCTCCTGGGGTGTGGGGGGTGGGGAGGCAGTGGGCGTGGCACCCTTCCGAGAGTCTCCGCGAGGAGGGGAAAGTGGAGGGGGGAGAAAAAGATCGAAACTTGCTGACGGGCCAATGGGGATGGTTGGCGACGTGTGTGGTCCTTTGTCCCTTACGTCGTGATTCGCTTGCGGTGTGTGTGTGTGTGTGTGTGTGTGTGTGCGCGCGCTCGTATGTTCGGGGAGAAGGGGGGGAGATTCGAAATGAGATGATGTGGTGAGAAAAAAAAAGGGGGGGGGGTGGCCCATCTTCCTGAGTGAGTTGGCGGAGGGGAGACAAAGACATCGCGGATGTTGCGTGCGCAGGTAGTTATATAGTACGTGTCGAGTAACTTGTCTCGAATTTGACAGTTCTCCATATGGTCTACGTATCCTTCCTTCACTGTTGTTCTGTCAAAATTAATTTTTTTTTTTTTTTTTAACAACTTCATGTGGTCGTCTTGTACTCGCAAATAAACATCGTGTGCTGTTTTGCAGAAGCGATAAGTTGGTACGATTTTCAAGAACTGTCAAATTTGAGACAAGTTACATGGTACAGACTTTATATCGACGTGGCGTACCGCTGAGGTCTGTTGTTACTAGAAGAGGAGGGGAGGAGGGAAAATTGTGTAATTTTTTTTTCTTTCACGTTCCTCACACAACCGTTTTAACAATTCATCGCGCGCATAAACTTGAAGTATACTTTAAGCTCAACAAGCCTCACTCCCATCCACTCTATTCACCCCCCCCCCCCCCCCTCAACAGCTCCTTTTTTTCCGTCTCCTCAAATCTCGCGCGCAAACCCGTTCAACTGCCCCATCATTTACTATCCCGGGACAAAAGACCCGAGGTTAAATGGACGTGGTTTTATGCACGCTCGCGTTTTCGAAGAATAACCGAGAACATTTTCGTACTATCGTTTTTGTTTTTTTGTTTTTATGTGTTAGCGTGGAATCTGACCTCTTGATCTGCCCGGGAAAAAAAAACTTTTAAAGAGGTGAAAAAAACACTTTCGAGCGAAAATATATAACACGCGCATCGTCATAATCTCTTGCGAACGGCGACGACTCTAAAATAGCCGCTTGTATTTGTGTCCTTAGCCAGAAGGCCTGGTTCATAAACTACGCAATAACGCAAGATCGCAAGACGTAAAATTTGTATAAACCACTTTTCAGAGTTCCCGTTTATTAACTACGCAAGGCTAAATAAAGCAACGCAAGTATTGTTCAACTTCCAACTTTCTTGCGTTTCCTTCGGCAATATTGGAAGAATATTATTCCGAAAACGCTGACATCTTGTGTCTAGAAGCGTTCTGTTTAATAAATACGTAACGTTTTCACACGTTAAAATTACTACATTCAGTGAATGTATATAGGCCTACCTAACACCTGTAAATCAAATGTTTGTCAATATAGGTATTTTTTTTTTCATTAATGTGATTGATAAAACCTATTTGTCTTGTGACTTGCATACTTTGTAAACGACCATGATTTTATTGCGTCGGTTGGATGTTGCTTTGTTAGGTTGTTGAGTTTCTTGTGTTATAAACCCGGCCTTAGCCCATTAATACGATCGGAACCTGAATGCATGCTTATTACGAAGAAGGCGTTCGGATCCTCTCCTCCCCCTCCCTTATTTACTTAAACCGGTCTTACTCGATAGAGATTGCAGGCTTTCGCGAACATTGTCTGAGGTCACTTAGCCTGTGAGTTCTATAGCCGCGTCGAGACAGTCGCCATCTTAGTGTATCAATCTCAAATTGAGAGCCAAGAAACCTCAAACTTACTTATAAATATGGTTTTATTACTACTTCCACACAAGGAATTCTTATATCTCCCTAAAAAAAAATCATATTATGTTCATTCTGATGCAAGTAACCAATACAGTAAGGTGTGTCTGTGTAATAATAAGTTTTATTTAAAATGTTTTTTAATATATGTACCTGTTAGCGCTCCGTCTTATGCCAAAACGCGAAGGCCTTGTTACAACTGGTTTAACGTAATTGGTTATTTGCGTATTAGGTACCTACGTTTCGCATGTTGCGCAAGCTTTCAGTTGAAACGTTCCGATTGTCTTTTGTTTGCATCTTGCACGAGTGATCGGAACGTTCAGCACCAGTTTAATACAATCGTAAAATAGTAACTATTAATTAATACCGACTTAATTTCCTAAATGAAATTGTCAATTTTTCCAGTCGCTATTTTATATTAACGTAGCCTTAAACGATTTAAATCATATTATTGTTGATTCCATTAAATATAATGTGATAGAAACATTCCTGACATGATGCATTTAACCATAATATCGTCGTAACTTATTTTTGGAACGGTTTTTGTGATGAACTGGAAGGAGGTTAGGTACTAACATTTAAATGATTGGGTGATTTGTATATTGTAACTTTTAACCTTTAACATGGGTAAAAAAAACTCTAAACGCAAATTACGAAAAGTACCTACTTCACAGGTTTTGTTGTCAAAATTGGGTCACGTAACCATTTTGAAAACAAAAAAAAAATGTCCGTTGGAACTTGGCCTAGGTGGGAAGATAATGATAAACCTTGTTCGTGACGGGACTTGATCACGCGACCGCAGGCATTTATGTCAGACACTGTTCTATGAATCAACGGGACAGGAATGAATGCAACTGTGATCTAGTTTTCCTATTTACTTGAAATCAAAGTTTGAAATGTTGGAAAATAGCCAGATTCGAATTGTTCTTTCCCGAGTTCCAGCAATAATATATTAGCTATTTAAATTTGTTTTCTAGAATCGTTCTTATGACCTTCCCGGACATTTCAAGCTTATAGAAACATAGCAAAAAATATAAAGCGGAGACTCACGTCTCACAGCCTAATATTCTTCCAAAAAATATAAATAAATAAATATTTATTAAGAATAATATTTTGCCGTTCTAATATTTTTGCTTGTATATTTGGCAACCTATCTATCTTATGTAGAAAAAAATTTTCTTGCCAGTTTGGATACGTATTGTTGTGTATTATTGTAATTTAAGCTTACTTAATGTATTGTAATTTAAGCTTACTTAATGTATTGTAATTTAAGCTTACTTAATGGGATTTTTTTCCTTCAAGCGTAAATATACCATGGCATCTATCAAACTTTATGCAGGCCCCTATGCTTCCACAAAAATATATGTACCTAAGTTATTTTTCTCCTTGCATAAGCAAGAATAAAAAAATTAATTTCAGCTACCTCAAGGTAAGGTATAGGTACATAATTAATACTAATAATGTTTTTATTGTTTTACATGGTGCTTTCCGGTGTCTGTAAAATAACTAGTCAGATTTGCCAACGTGACTAAAAATTCAGAGCGTTTGAATCCTAATACACATTTGTCCAAAATTTTCAAGTTCCAATAAATCAGCGTGGGTCAGGACGGATTTAGGAATGGAAGGAGTAGGTGGTTTTAAGTATGATGTTTCTATTTTGCTGCTCAATTGCACGAACATAAATTAGACCGCATTTAATTAACTACCGGCATCGATTATTTTCAAATATGTGACTAGAAAATAATCAACAGATTAGTGCAACTGGAATGGGCTTTGCTTGAATATAAGTAGTTTGGAACTCGGTAATGACTGTAGAGACCGGAAAAATTCGCGGATTAATTTCGTGATAGTCTAGAATCCAAAAACGTTTGCCTTTATACTACATCAGTGATTGGGCCACAGTTTATCTGAATGATACTCGGCCAATGAAAAACCTTTAACGAAAGAAGTATCGAATCACGAGAGTCCCAGTTAACAGGTGTCACGAGTCAGTAGCCAATGAGCAAATGTAATTTTCCGGCGTGCATAGAGGATCATGGAGTCTATCCTACAAGTCATTGAAATCGCGAATTTTTCCGGTCTCTAGTAATGAGTTTTCCTTAGACTCACGTGAATAGAACTTGGAAAATAGCAACACTCCTAAATTAGCGCACTTTACTATACCTATATAACTTCAAAGAAAGGTGAGTTAATTCCAAGATAAGATATCACAAAATTCATTCTGTAATATTCAAAATAATGGATAATGTCCACATTGTTATGATTCAACTTTAAGATGATCTCAATTCTTGACTATTCCAAGACAGGGTGATAGGGGGCTCAAGACTAAGAATGAAAGACAATTCAATATGGAGACTTGATTTACTGTCAAGTACCGTTACAGTGTTAGCTGTCGCCTAATTCCGACAATGATCGGGGAGCCTCGCTACCACACCTCGGCATGTTCCTCACCCACGCTGTGCTGGGTCGCGCTCGCGGCAGGTTCTCGGCGACGGACTGCGGCGGCCGAGGACCACGGCGCTCCGTGGTTCAGATGTCGCGACTTCAGCCGTCCAGTCGCCGGTGACCAGAAGAAGCCCCTTCTCGACGGTGGCTGTCGTTTTTATCCTTCTGTCCGCGTCCGTGTTGATGTTCCGTGTTGTCCTCTTTTCTCTCGCAGCGGCGACCCGCGTCGCTGTTTCGCTGGCGGTGTTGAAATTGCTGACACCTCGTGTTTGACTCAGGGCGAGCCTCGAAGCCGCTTGCCAGAGTGCTCAGAGCGAGTCATAACAACATGCATTAACCGATTTTCATCTAAAAGGTTTGTGTTTACATTTATCGAATATTTAACTGACTGACAAAATGCAGGCAAATACTAAAATATATAACACAAATATCAATAACACACTGCAAATAAAAATAAAATGTTCTGTCGAATAAGCAGCGTGTAAAAAAGGGATGTAATATTTTATTAGAAGCTTAACGTATGTTTTTGAAAATACGTGATGTTTTCTTATCAAAGACATGGCCAAGATCATGAATTAAAGAATCTGAAGTACAAAATTGTCGTACCATAGGTTTTGTCAAAATTTTCTATACGAGTGCGCCTGTAACACACGAAAATAGAATAATTTGCTGTCTTTTATTGCGAGTAGTCGGTTGCGATAAATGTATTAGGTAATTTAGTCAAAAAATGTTTCTATATATTTCGTTAGTAGGGGTAAACCATCGAATCGCAAATAATTTTAGGATAAAATTCAATTATATGTGCTCACTTTCTATTGTTTGCCTCAACAAGCTACGATTTAAGTGAATTAGTAAACCCAATGACATTTTTAGCTTATGTTAATGCTATATAATTTATAGCTCGGTGCTATAAAATGGCATGCGTAAAAGGTTGGCAACCTTTATTTTATTAATGAAGGGAAATTATAATGTCAACAATGTTCACACACGCGTAATAACTCAAAGAACTTTGGAATATCTCAGTTACAGTAAGCATTTTTACCCGTTTTAATGGTTATCTGGAAATGATTTTTGAAGATAAATAAAACAATTTAAGTTCCAATTTTTTTTTATATTTAATGGCGTATAACGACTTTTGTAGGTATTCACTCTAGAAATAAAGATGTAAATTTGTTTACGTTTGATTTTTTTTCGTAAGGAGTCACCTGTCGGCCAATGTCGGTGTTTTTCGGTGACATACTGTATAGATCCTGCCATAGTCTAGACAAGAGCGACAAAACCTTCTTAGTGGGGCCTATTTTTTCACGGTTTTTTTCATATATAGTTCCCAAACAATTTTCTGCAAAACTTCAAGTACTTAAAATTTTGTACATTTTATAATACGTGGGCCTAGTTGTTATATTGATAAAATAATGCAAATTTCCCTATGTTTATCGTAAGTAAACGATGGAACTATTTAGTGCTAAGGTGTTATAATTGAGGATTGGTTTAGTGTTTTCTACAGAAAAATGTTTAATCCACACTATTCATTTGTAGTGTTAAAACACATCTATTTTGACACCAATTTAAAAAAAAATATTCATAAAAGTACAGAAAAACGTTTACCTGTGTAAGCAGTTGAATCCATGTTGACGTTGCAAATACGACAAAATCTTCCCTCGCTGAACGTTTCATGCACCAGGGCTTGAACTAAGTGCTTCCATCCATCGATCCTCCAAACACCCACATGAGATAATCTTTCAACGTGGCGGAGACAAAGAGAATGAAAATAAGCAGAGCGGGATTTAAAAAAAAGAGAGAGAGAGAGAGGACGAAGTAAGGGCTGCAATCATTCTGGCCCCTTTTTCCTCCTCACTCAAGCTTGTGACCCCCCTTCCCCCCAAACACGCCCTTCTCAATTCCTCCGAAACAAAATCAATTTTCACCCTCAACGTGTGAATAGGATAAGGGAGGGGAAGAAGGGAAGGAGAGGAGAGAAGTGAGGGGTTATTTGGTTTCCTTCCACACGGCATGAAGCATCAACGTTAAAACTACGCCTGGACTCTTTCTAGATTTTTCTAGCCTTTTTTTTTTAAGTTATTTTTAGTGAAGGTTAGTTTGATTGAAAGAGGGGGTGGGGGGAAGTGACGTGGTATTTTAGCGCTGTGAAAAGCGAGTAAAATGTATGGCTTGCCTGAAAAGGGGAGATGGCCAAGACAGACTTAATATAAAAAAACACTAGGTTACTGACAACACTGCATAACAGCTACGACATAGGTGCTACGTGCTAACAATGTTCTGGACATAAAAAGTGCTTTTAACAAAACTTTCATGTGCTTTAAGAGGGTGTTATAGGAACTGAAAAATTGCCATAATGTTTACAACATTTTTTATGCAGTAAAATTTTTTTTATTTTTTAAAAATTGGAAATTTGATTTCATATATCACAGATTCATATATTTACAAAGACGGTAACATAATGACTATTAACAATAATATTACAGTAGTTGTCAATTTAAAAACTGAATTAAATACTAATGAATTCACTGTGGTGATATTTAGTCTTGTCATTATTTTATTTAGACATATAAAGAAATGATAAACAATGCTTTAACGAAAACAAGAGTTTGAATATTTAACTAAATAAAATGCTTTTGGTCTAAAAACTGTTGAAACCATGATTTTATTTTTTTCAGTTTTTATATCTCACCTTCAATTATGACACGTAAACACCTAAAAAAAAAATATATATATACCTAATGTTTCTAAATATGTATTATAATTCTTTGACCTAAACATAATGTAAAGAATATTTCCCATGAATTCTTGGTGGCCTTTGTCTCTTACATTTTTTTCAGGAAAAAGTTAAATGCGTACTAAATGAACCATATTTAAAAGATAGATACCTACTACATATTCACATGCATAAGAGAACCACATATCGGCCATAGCAGACAATATTAGCCGACATAGAACATTTACAGAAGCAGATGAGTAAGAGAAGCTTCAAGCTGAACAAAACATGGGCACCACTTATGGAAAAAAAATAACACCAGAAAAAAACAAGAGAAGCTTAGCCACACATGGTTCTGTTCTAAATGATCAACACGGCCAACCAGTTTGTCCGATACAGAAGCTAATGACAGGAAAGCTCATCCCTGATTGGCTGATACTTGAGCCAATAAAAAGAGGCATTTTTTGATTGGCCGCCTGAAAAAGACCCCTGACAGTATACATGGAGCTTTAACACTTTCTAACTCTCTTAAGCTGGGTTTACTATTGAAAATTAAGAATTATGAATTAATAATTAGTCGTGTGCTTAACATGACTCTATGTACACCAGTGTAATGATTTATGATTGTAATGTAGGAATTTTGTGCGAACCTTATGATGACTTAAGACTTAAAAGAGAGGGTTATGTTTCATCTGTGTCCTTAAGAAATAAGGGAAGCGCCAATCAGAGCTCAGTATAATGGGTTGTTGGCGCGAAATAATGTTTCGTTAGGAAATCAGGTTATTATGTAGTATACCAAATGAGTAGGAAATACAGAATTACTAACATCGTGTTTAGAACTGATAAAAAACTAAGAAGGACATCGCACAAGAATTTAAAAAAATCTCAGATTGATTTTTATTTTGGTTTATGATTTCATAAATTTATTATTCTGATTTTTTTGTGTTGTCTGCTATTATAGGAGTATATTAATATGTATTTAAAATTCGTGAATATATTTTCTTATTATTAAGCCATTTTATGATGGCTTGGAATGGATTATATTAACATTACATGACATTATATACAGTACCTATATATAAGTTAAATATCCTCGATTCTGAATTGCTTCTGGATTCTAGGTTACGAGCTGGAATGTTGCAATTATTAGGTTTAATCGTAGCCACGTGTCTAGTTTTTCAAGTACACGGGTGTGTAAATAAGAATGTTATGCTAAACAAATTATTAATCAACAACGATTATAAACATAAATCCATATCAAAATGCAGACAATATCTACGAAGTCAAAAATTCAACTTAAATGACATGGCTGCTTTCTTGCCTGTTTTTATTGGCTGGAATTAAAGGACCACTAATTCAGTCATGAACTGGATATTACTTAACCATGCGCTCGTCGGCGTACAGTTTAAGTTTATAATTCTTAAGTTATTCAATCGTAAACCCACCTTTGGGCTGGCTGCCAGCCAGGTGGAAAACAGCGACGAAAGTCGCCCCCGAAAAAGCCAGCACCGCCCAAACCAATGCGGACAGCAATGTGTAAGATCCTGCCTCTTGCTTGGTAGTCTCTTTCTACCCCAAGAAACACTTCTTCTTGAACCATCTTTCTGTTTCCTGTAACCAACCGGCTTGCATAACGCATGATTTTTGCATCACGCAGGGTTTTCCCTGTGTCCATGCGGGTTTTACCTGGGCCCACCTTAAGTACTTAGTTATAGTCTGTATTTAATATAGGGGATTTAGTCATAGCGCCAATCGCTGCCATGGCTGCAATCCCCTCCTAGCACATGATGCATGCTACCCCTCCTGCATGGCTCAAACCCTGCATGATTAGGCGTACATATAGGCTTCGATCTGAGACGTATTTAGTCTTCCCTTAGTTTAAGTTAGGTTAAAAAAATTAAAATTTAAAAAAATAAGTCTAAAACTATCAGTTGAGAGCCTTCTGCAGTGCAAAGCGAAACCACGGTACAATCTATACCACTTTGACGCGAATCAACCTCAAAAGCCAACATAGATTGTTTACCCTATAATAACTTATTTTATATGTAATACATGTATGGACATGTTCGGGCATACGTAATTTGTGAAGTAACGTTCACTCTTGGAAAAAAAACTCTAAGTTTCCGTCATTTATCTAGATATTATGTGATATGTTATAATATAAAAATTTAAATTTTGAAACAGTGTTTTAAACTTTTAAATATTCTAAAATAATATATTTAAATAAAAAAGTCAAAATCTCGCTGTGTGATCGAACGCAAGAAAAAAAAAATTCTGCACCTGGTTTGAAAGGCCAAAATTTTACTAAACGCTGTTTTTCACCTGCGCATTCAAAAAAAACTTTACTGCGGGGTCGTTCTGGGAATGTGTACGATGGATGTATATTTTTACAACTTTAGCCCCGAGACTTTAATCACGTACCTACTCTAATGGCCTGTAATAACCGCTCCCCACAGGAATTTGTGAGAGGCGAAAGATAATTGCGTGTCTCTCCCCCCCCCCCCCCCACAACTTTTTTTTCCTTTTCCAACATCACGGTATGGCTACCACGGACCAAGGACCATCTTATTCCCCTTGGTCAGATAGTCGTGGCTGTTGTAAAAATTTTCGACGGGGGGGATGGGGGTAGAGGGATATGGGCGATTAAGTTTACGCTTTCAATCCTCTGAAAAATAGTGCGTAATTATACAGCACTGAGGTTAGTTAAACGTGAAATGACAGTATGGAGGGTTATTGTTTCAGTGACTTCTGTGTTATGGACACTAGAAAGTTGTCACTTTCACCAAACACACTGGAGACATACCGGACAGCTCTCGACTAACAACTCAGGAGAGAGTGTTAAAAATAAACTAGCGGCAAAAGGCGTGACTGCAAAAAAATATATTATAGATAAATTGTTAAATTAATATTATATTATCTGGTGTCAAACATGCATAACTTAATTTTAAGCAATTCGAAGAACTGGAAGGTTTTATTTCCCCATACATCTGTATGATAAAAAAAAATTCTAAGAGAAAAGGAAGTTATTTGAGTTGGTACCATGAATATTAATCAGATATATTGTTCATACCATGGAGGGTATAAGTAGTAAGAAGCAGAATAATACCTCCATAGTTCATAGTGGGCATACCGTCTGCCATCTATCGGGCTGACAACACCAGGTTTTCACCCAAAAATCTTGGAGTATTAGTCTGGACTGAGTTTGCTTTAACCGAGCGAAAACAAATGAGCAAAGAAAGGTCAACAAAAAAGTTCCGTAACAGGTTTACAAGGCAGCTGTTAACATTCTTTAGTAATATTATGGAGTTGGGAATTGTCAGGAGACGGCTTGCTGTGACGTAGCTGAAGCCATTTTTTAACCTCGCCATCGTCAAATATTTCCGCCCAAAACATTGTGCGTCAGATGATGGTTAGTAAGTATGAATTAAAATCTCCGTTGTTAAAAAAAAATACTTTGAAATTAAGTCATTAAAAATGTTTCCACAATGCAAAAAGAACACTTCAGCCAATGTTTTGGGCATCCAACCAATGTTGCACAACATTTAAAGGAATTTAAAAAAACAGCCTCTACACTGACCATGCAATTTTGCAGACGTAGCCACCCCTTGCTTAATACACTAAACAACAGTCATGTATAACAGTTCCGTGTTGCGCTGGAACAGTGATACGGTTCCTTTAACCAAGGAGTGGTCATGCAAGTATGCATTACTGCAGGCATAATGATTGAAGCCGCGTTTTGTCAAGTTTCCAAGACATCTAAAACATTGGGTGAATTGTAATGTTTGCATTGTTGAAACAGTTTTGAAGGACTGCCACTGTGTTCAACGACGTAAATTCTAATTCATACTTATCGATAGTCATCAGGCGTGGTTAAAAACCACTTCCGAAACGTTTTGGGTGTCTGTGAGGACTTCAACTATTTCACAGCATGCCATCTCCCCTGAAAGTTCCTAACTTCATGCCTCTAACCTAGCTCATTGTTGTCCCCGTAGGTACCAACAGTCTATGTAGAAGATTCGGGCTTTTACAACCAATTAATTCTTCACGACTTTTCAACAGAACCTACGGTGTGCACATAACTTAGTATTCGGACCTTTTAAACCTCGTTGTTATAAATTTCATAAGCATCTATCATGAACGTCGTATAATTCACGTTGATTTAATTGGCGATAGATAGTCTCGAGGACTGAAACATTTACCAAAATTTATAACGGACCTAAACTTACATCTGGATGTCCCCATTCAGGAAAGTTAGAAAAAAATCATGGAAAAGTAAGGTAAGACGGTATTGGTCAGAAAATTTCAGAAAATTTACTTGAATCCTGGAAAAGTCATGGGTATCACCTAGTGATAGTAATTTGAGGGGAAATGTCATGCTCCATTTTATCATCACCAGACTATGAAAGTATTTATTTTCAGATTATGTTTAAGTGTATAGTGCACTTTAGCAGACGAAAACAAAATGGCAGCCTCCAGCAGACGAAAACAAGATGGCAGACATGACTTCATACTAGCTGGCGATATAGGTATATACCTTGTCATTAGAGGTGGGAGGTAGGTCTGCTGGCGGCTTCATAGAGAAAGGATCGGTCGCCATTTTTAATCAAATAACCTCGCCAGGTTCGAACCAAGGACCCAGTGACGTAAGTGCATTTTAAAAATAATGTTTTATTAAAATTTGATTATTAATTTTGTTTATAAATTTTACATTTTTTCCTAATTTTTCTGATAATAATTACGAATTAAGAAATGGCAGTTGTAACGAAAATTGCAACAGTAACATCATGATTAAAAATGGCAGAAAGTTCTAAAAAACCCAAATGGTGGAATACAAAATGGCGAATCCAAAATGATGGATCCAAGATGACATAATCTAAGCTGGTGGATCCAAGATGACAGAATCCAAGCTGGCGGATCCAAGATAGCCCCTGGGGTCAAGGTCAAGGTTATCCAAGATGGCCGCGGTGACGTCACAATCCAAGATAGAGGACTGGTACCAGGCACCACAACCTGAAGCCTGGGCCAGGGGGAACTATTATATACTACTCAGGGACCAGCGTCTATCGGAGCCCAGGGACTATCAATCCCAATGGACTGGAAGGTCCCCAGGGACTAGAGGGACCCATGGACTAGCGGAACCCAGGGATAGCGGGACCCAGGGACTAGCGGGCCCAATGGACTAGCGTGGTCCAGGGATAGCGTGGCCCAGGGACTAGCAGGCCCCATGGACTAGAGGGGCCCAGGGACTAGAGGGACCCAGCTACTAGCGGGGCCCAGGGACTAGCGGGCCCAATGGACTAGCGTGGCCCAGGAACTAGAGTGGCCCAGGGACTAGCGGGCCCCATAGACTGGAGGGGCCCTAGGGACCAGCGGACCCCATGGACTAGCGTGGCTCAGAGACTAACGGGACCCAGGGACTAGCGCAGCCTAGGGACTAGCGGTCTCCAGGGAATAGCGTGGCCCCATGGACTGGAGGGTCCCTAGGGACTAGCGGGCCCCATGAACTAGCGTGGCCCAGGGACTAGCAGGCCCCATGGACTGGAGGGACCCTAAGGACTAGATGGGTCCAGAAACTAACGGGTCCAGGGACTAGGGGGACCCCATACATTTTTATTTTACTTGTTTTGTTTTTACTCCGATGTAAATTAATGAGAAAAATTAAGTATTTAATTTTTATTAGCACGTAATTCAAATTTGCTGGTCAATTCCTTTTGTATTTCAATAGAATTTTCATGATTTCTTACCATAAAATTTTTCAAAAATGTTTGATGTCCTACCTAAACTCTATCATTAGCATTTACATATCAAAAGAACCAACTCGAGTATAATTTATTTGGAAATAAAAATATAATTTTTAAAAATACTTTAGGAAAACTACCGCAGAAATATTAATTTGAAGGTTGGTTTAAAAACTTTGTTTTAAATGTGTTTTTTTTTTTTTGTTGTTGTTGCAATATTCCGTGGTCAGGCTATTACACTAGTCCCAGGACCCCCGATAAGGCCCTTCTTCGATATTTGAAGCCCCCCAAAAGTAAATGGTTGTTTTCCGCAAAGTAGGCCTACAGGATGTCCATAAAATTATGTCACTGTCTCAATTGTATATTCTAATAACACTTTCATTTAGACTTTTTACAACATATCATACATCAAATCGAAGGTAAACTAACATAGTTTTTCTTACAAATGTTCAATATGTGCACCTTTGGTTATACAGTCACACATCCAACCCAAAGTCCAATTCTTCCCACACTTGGGTTAACAAGTCCGAGTAATGGAATGAAGCAATAACCTCTTCAATTCTGTCTCAACCCTGTCAAATCTTTAGGTAACGGTGGAACGTAGACACGATATTTTTTAAACCCCAGAGGGAAAACAATCCGCAGGTGAACGTGGAGGCCAGCGAAAAAAGAGCTCTGTCGTCTCGACCATTACGACCAATCCAACGGTCAGGGACTTCGACGTTCAACCACTCTCGTGCAAAGAGATTCCGATTGGGAGGGGCTCCATCCTGTTGCCAAATAAAGTTTACAGGTTCGCCCTTTACTATCTGGGGGAGAGAGCCATTCTTCCGTGCTGAATGCGAGAAAATAACAAAGAAGTACTCACGCGCCCGCTTATAAAAAAAACTGTTTGAGTTACTCTTCAATTGTGAATTTCGAACCAACACTCAACAACGCTTATTAAAATTTATAACTGGGACATTATTTTATGGACACGCTGTATAAGACTGCCACTGGGGTTACAGGAACAACGAACACCCTCTTCGCCTGCTTACCAGTCTTTCCGGGAGCCTCCGCCCCCGACGTGAATTCCATTGGCGGGGGAGGGCAAGCGAGAGAAAAAAAAAAAAGAAAGAAAGGAAAGTAATTACTCTGGAAGTTTTTTTTCCCCGGCGAGATAGTAAAGTCTCTCTTTACGGCGGCACGTACCTCGCTTATTGACTACATTTCCTAGCGGTAGCAAACATTCGTTTCGACTCCCCGGGTTTTTTTTCCTTCTTCTTCTTGTTCTTTAACTTTTCTTCTGTTCCTCGGCAGAACACACGTCGCCGCGCTGGCTGTAAACGCCACGGAAAGGTGGGTGGTGCGAGGGAGTTGGAGGGAAAAATACTCTGGCGAGGATAATTTAAAGTTGTAATTATTAACTCCGACCAACCCTACCTACCCCCCTCCCCCGGGCCTTTTTTTTTTCCGTGTACACCATTTCCTCCTCTCTTACCCTTGTAAACATTCGCGAAGCGGCGAAGGACGAAAGGTTTAAATTACTGAGCGTCCCTCTTGATATCGTTAAATAGTCTACTTTCCTGCGCACTAAAGGGGAAAAAAAAATACCTGTCACCTCTTTCCTTTCCCCCCCCCCCCCCCCCCGCCTCCATTTTTTTCCTTTTCCAGGTTTAATAACTCGGAAGTAATTTCCAATTTCGCGATAGCCCCGTAAACTTCCATTCTTTACTCCACTCAGATTAGAAATAAAGAAGAAAATGAAAATTAAAAGTATTTTCATAATTGCGATTTAGCGCTAGCTAATTTTGCAGGTCTGCTCTTATCACGTGTTGGCGTACCTACAGCCGTATTATTTGTCAAATATTTATCAAATTACTTTGGGCAATGTTTGTACATGTGAAACCATCTACTTTTTTTTCCTTGCATGTGTTAATTTAACTTTATGTTAAGTTTAGAGCTTTCCATGTGTTACGTCTTGTGGAAAAAACCGGCACATATTCTGGCGTTCAGGACTTTCACACTGTTTAACGTATTATAAAAGTTGTAGGACTTATAATTTTTTGTTTGTTTAAGATACAGTCACATTTAATCGCTACACTATAGAAATTGTTCTAGAAATTCACAATCTCTTACATGGGCTACCTTTGTTCCGAATTTCTCCATATCGGTTCTGTAGTATCGACGTGATAAACATCCAAACACCCATAGCCTACTTTCACATGTACCTATAACGTTTTTAGGATAAATCTAAAAGGAGAATGCGTAAATAAATTTAAGAAACTAAGCTGTAATTATTACTCAGCTGTGAAAACAAAGCCAAAGCAGCACTAGTGAGTTTATGTACTCTATTTAAACATTTATTTATTCACGGCCAAATTCAGTTCTGGCTAATACAATACAAGTTAAAAGAAACTGATATGATAAACAATACACTGCAGAACTTTAAACTTGCCGTTACTTACGTTATGCAATTGTAAAGAAACACCCCCCCCCCCCCCCCCCCCCCCCTAAAACGACCATTCTCATTTTAAATGTCATGAAAATGAAAGAGTCCTTGTAAACGTATGTATGAATTTTGTGTACCTGAATTGAGTTCTTAATTCTCGTTTCGTGATGATGCACGAAATTTTCTGTGAGATTTTGAGGAGCATTTTGGGCTATTACTATGTTCAATTGGATGACGCGATTAGTCGAACTAAAAAAAAATGTTCCAGTTTAACTTATAGGTAAAATATGTTTGTATGTGTATATATATTACAGAAGCAAAATAATCTAGTAAGCCGCTGAGCGTAGCCGCACCTATTGTTTGTTCGACAGGAGCCCCCAATGTCTGGACTTGGCACGCTGTTGCCCGGTGGGTCACGTGCCGTGCGGGGAAGCCGAGGTTGCAGGCGTAGCCCGGCCCCTGGCAGGACGGAGCGCGCGCGGTCCAGAGAGGCAGAGAGAGACGGGGGATGCTGCGCTGGACCACACACGTCGAAACAGCCCGCGGGGGCCCAAGCAACGGGTTGGGGGAAGGGGGGAAGAGAAGAAAGGGCAACATCGTTAGTCGGCTAACTCGTACACAGGTTTAGGAATCACGCCGAGCGCATCACCCCCCCCCCCCTCCCTTCCCCAACCCCTTCACCCACAACACTTCTTTCTGCATCCTCCTTGATTACTTTTTATTCATTCCGTCTTTCGTTTCCTCTCTTTCTCTCTCTCTCTCTCCCCTCTCTCTCTCTTCTTAACTTAGTCGGTACATCTGTTCCGGTGTGTTTTATTGTACTCTCCGACGTAATCGTAAAACGCCTAAACAAATTTTACTCTGCGGAAAAGATCTGATGCACCTGAATGCTGACTGATCTTAGTCCTTATCAGGATGTTTTTTGTCCTTCTTTCATTAATACGCGGAGGAAAAATAAGTTGACTTCCGTTGGATATAATTTAACGCTCTGTCCATCATCTCGCCACTCGCCGTTATTTGTTACATCGGAAATATTTTCCACCCAGAATAAAACAACGGTAAATATAATACCATCAATATAAAAAAGTTACTAAAATTTTTGCTCTCTTTTCAGTCTACTGTTTTTCTTCTTTTGTCAACGAATCCTATCCATGACACCAGGGAAATTAAAAACTATGAAGGAAACACTTATAAAAAATAAACATTCGTTGTAAAACTTATCTTTATCTTTATGGTAGCAAATAACGTGTTATAAGTAGAAGGCTTTAAAAATATTGACATTTAACACATTTTCCATTCCTACTATGTAGGCAGGAAAAAAATTTTCAGCCAGTTCCTTTTCCACTTATTCTTGCTAGAACAAAGTAATACAATTGTACTTATATAATTAGGGACACCTGTATTTCGCGAATACTTTTCGTGTCAATGTATGTCACAAAACACTGTAGCTTTTTCTTAGAGTAATGGCGAATCGTGTGCGTGCAGCAGTACGGTATACACATTCCCATTGGCCCCGTCAAGTGCGGGAAAACACCTCTAGCCGACCACAGCCAATAACTACAAAAAAAAAACTACGGTGTTTTGCGATGTAGGCTACCTAGACACGAAATGTATTCGCGAAATACAGGTGTCCCTATATAAAATCTATTATGCTCAAAAATATAAATTTTCATGAAGAATGTATGATTTTTTTTACTATAAGGGCACCTTTCA
Organism: Bacillus rossius redtenbacheri; assembly: GCF_032445375.1. Lineage (NCBI taxonomy): Eukaryota > Metazoa > Arthropoda > Insecta > Phasmatodea > Bacillidae > Bacillus > Bacillus rossius. The sequence goes on along the minus strand of NC_086330.1, from coordinate 343,529,236 downwards.
AAATAATCTGCTAAAAAAAGGCGAATAAAAAAGGTAATGTGCAATCATTATGAAATGTAAACAGCAGGACCTTCTCATCAATGCAAGAGCACACAAATGCCAAAAACTGGGTATAGTATACTTCCATAAATAGCTCATGCTCTAAAAATAACTCTTGTAGCTCTTTCACATTTTCCTAGACTGGAAATACTGTAATTAAATTTTTTTTAACGACATGAAAAATCATCAAAGTTTACTGCATGTGGCTGTTGTGTCCTCGCCTGATAACATCCCTCACCCAAGCCACTTAGCCGACGTTTCATCGACGAAGCTTCTTGGAAATCGATTTTCACGATCGTTTTTACTTTATCTCATGCACTGCCCATTTTCACTCCAAATGTATTAATTCAGAAACATATATAATGCTTAATAAATAATTTTTTATCAAAATTATTATTTTTTTAAGTTAATGCGTGGGATATTTTTCTGTGATTGAGAATCTTATTTAATGGGGATATTTTAAGCAATTCCTTTTTTTATGCGTTTGTAATTTCTCAAAATATAATTATAATGGATTCTATTTACCCAACTTTGGGTCTTAGGTACATAATACCTTTGAATATATATACTGTATAGAAGTCGCCAGCCCAGGTTAAAATTTCTAATACGGTTTTGAGGTAGTTGGTTAATTCACCGCCGCAATCGCCACCATCTCTAGGGCATCGACTTGTGGTGGTCCCTAGCGGACAAGTGTCGAACTCTTCAAACACCCCTTCCCCTCCCGTTGAACGACCTTGAGCTGCAGTGAATGATAGGTGAGGGGTGCGGGGAATGACAGCGGGCGACAGTGCTGCGCTCTAACGTGTACATAACAACTAAGACGATACAGGGCGTTACGGCAGCGCACTGCAGCGGTGAAGTTCCCAAGCTGCTCTTCATACGCTTCTGAAAAACGTAGAGTAAATCCTATCCACTCGCGACTTCTATACAGTATATATATTCAAAGATAATACTAAGCTTCTTAAATACAAAGCTTCTTAAATACAAATTTTTAAAAAATTATCAAACATAGTTTAAAAAAAAAAAGTTCCAGGTTGTTATTTACGTCATTTTTTTGTTCATAAAGGCCTACGTTGTATTTTTTTTTTTTTGCTTTAAATGGAACATAAATATTCATGTAAAATGACAGATACTAGTAAATTTATACAGTATTGTACTGTATCACTACAAAACAGTGTTCGCAGTAATACTGGGTTCGAATTCTTACCCGGGCATTTATGCTTTGTGTAATCCCAGTTCCCATTAAAGTTAAAGTTATTAAAGATATTTGTAAGCAGTTCCTTGAATAATTTTCCAGTATTAACTGCATCCATTTTATGCTTGATACAACAAAATAAAGTCAAATTGTTCAATAATAGATTATATTTTACATAGTTTTAAAATTTTATGCTTGAATGAATCATCAATTAAAATATAAAATTATGCCCAAATTTTCTTAAGAAATACTCAGTATTATCTCGAAAAACGTATTTCATATATGCATAAATAACCATAGCCATTGTTGTACAAAGATTCAATAAATTTCCTGTAGAATTACAAACTATTTCTTGGCAAATGTTTTCCAAAGTAATCTTTTGTAAAAATAACATATATTCAGGGAACGGTTTACAATTAATTTTAACTATTGGAGGAACTGGGACAACACAAAGCATGCATAACTGCCCGGGTAAGAAAACGAACCCAGTATTGCTGCGAACACTGTTTTGTAGTGTTACAGTTTGTTTTCATACAAATTTAAAAATATCTGCAATTTTACATGAACGTCTCTGTTCCATTTACAAAAAAAAAAATATAAAAAATAACAGCGTGGGTTACACATACAAAATTGCTCCTATAATCACTTCTGAAATGTTTCTCCACAAATGTCTAGAATTAACAAAAATAATTCTCATAAAACTCCAAATTCGTGAGTGAAGGTGTCAAAGGAAATTAAAAGAACATGTGTGTTACAGCCCATAACTACGTCCTTAAAACGTAAAGAAAGTTAAAAATTTGACTGTTGACATGCAAACAAACATAGTGTTTCCTCTCCCGAAATTCGATTGTCATTTATGTATTCATCTACTAAAAATTAATTTACATAGCCTATAATTAAAAAATTACTGAAAGTGAAAATAAAAATTTGTATTACACACAGATTTGCATGTTATTATAAACACAAAATGAAAATACGATCAAATTAAAAGCGCGGAAGCCTACTACAGCGTAGAAAATCATGGGTCTAAAATTAGTATCAGATTCAACCAAAATAACTATGAACTATCAAGGGCTAATAATGGCTTGTTTAATTAAAATTCGTTAACATAACATACATTAAAATGTGTTCTCAATTAGCAAACTAAAGTCTTCTTGATGTCTTGCGTCAGCATTTAGAATATGTCCTAGCTCTTACTGCTTTTCAGTTATATTCACCTCAAAAACTTTTTAAAAAATTGGTAATTTATATAATCTTTCACGTACGCCCCCTGACCCACGCATCTGGACTTTTTTTTTTTTTTTTTTTTGCAAAGTGTGACGTGACATCAACAGCGAAGTCACTAGAGACGGGATAGCGGTGATGGGAATCCGGCAGGTCCTATACGCCACACATAGCAAGAGGCGCCAATCCATATTCTGCCTGGAGTGATTTCGGTTGAACCAACAGTAAAAAAAAAAAAAAAAAAAAAAAAAAAACAGAAATCAAGATCGCTTGAACTTGTATTCGAACCCGGGTTCTCTGTTATTCGAGTCTTAACAGCTCATCCTGCCACACGTAACATTCGAAAACATTTAAAAAATTTGAAACAATATATATATTTTTGTGGTTAAATGTATTTTAATGTATACACACAAAATGTGTGAAAAATTTAAACTTCCCTTATTTTTTTGCGTAGTACATGTAATTTTGTGACAGACATACATACAGAGCAGAGACTAGTGTAGGCTAAGGGTCCCGTTGTTTTTTGGGGACCCCACATCCCTTGAGAAATCGTTTGATTGATGGAGAACTAGGGAAGTTTTGCTTGGAGCGCCACTTCTTTTAAGGGGGAGGGAGGAGTAGTTTGCAAAGGCGGGGAGGGGTTGAGGTGAGGGTAAGTTCCGTGGCCATAATGAACAGGTCCATGGCGAGGCATTGCAGAAATGCTGACTCGCAACCAGGAGACGCTCTCTCTCTCTCTCTCTTTCTTTCTCTCTCTCTCTCTCTCTCTCTCTCTCGCTCTCTCGGTGACGCCTGAATCAGTCTCGGCAATATCGGGCGGCGCGCGCAGCAACCCCTTTCAGTCACGCCAGGAATGCAATTTCGGCGCTTCGCGCACCACCCTCCCCTTTCTCACCCCACTCCCAAATACGTCCTCTCACCATCTCCCCTCCCCATACTCCCCACCCAAGCGCGGGGGAGATTGAATTACTCCGTATCAATCCCAGCCCCTAAACATCGGCGCGGCGACCAGGGTACAGTGCGCGGCAGGAAGCTGTGACCGGTTCCCAGACACTTGGGACATGACTGTACCGCCTGTCCTCCAGCACACACTGTGTGTAGGGCCAGGTCGTAGAGTTGCACACTGTGAGTAAGTTCGGGTCGTAGAGTCGCACACTGTGTGTAGGACCAGGTAGTAGAGTCGCACACTGTGTGTAGGGCCAGGTCGTAGAGTCGCACACTGTTTGTAGGACCAGGTAGTAGAGTCGCACACTGTTTGTAGGACCAGGTCGTAGAGTTGCACACTGAGTAAGTTCGGGTCGTAGAGTCGCACACTGTGTGTAGGACCAGGTAGTAGAGTCGCACACTGTGTGTAGGACCAGGTCGTAGAGTCGCACACTGTGTGTAGGACCAGGTCGTAGAGTCGCACACTGTGTGTAGGACCAGGTCGTAGAGTCGCACACTGTGTGTAGGACCAGGTCGTAGAGTCGCACACTGTTTGTAGGACCAGGTAGTAGAGTCGCACACTGTTTGTAGGACCAGGTCGTAGAGTTGCACACTGTGAGTAAGTTCGGGTCGTAGAGTCGCACACTGTGTGTAGGACCAGGTAGTAGAGTCGCACACTGTGTGTAGGACCAGGTCTTAGAGTCGCACACTGTGTGTAGGACCAGGTCGTAGAGTTGCACACTGTGAGTAAGTTCGGGTCGTAGAGTCGCACACTGTGTGTAGGACCAGGTAGTAGAGTCGCACACTGTGTGTAGGACCAGGTCGTAGAGTCGCACACTGTGTGTAGGACCAGGTCGTAGAGTCGCACACTGTGTGTAGGACCAGGTCGTAGAGTCGCACACTGTGTGTAGGACCAGGTCGTAGAGTCGCACACTGTTTGTAGGACCAGGTAGTAGAGTCGCACACTGTTTGTAGCACCAGGTCGTAGAGTTGCACACTGTGAGTAAGTTCGGGTCGTAGAGTCGCACACTGTGTGTAGGACCAGGTAGTAGAGTCGCACACTGTGTGTAGGACCAGGTCGTAGAGTCGCTGCAGTGCACCCCAGCCAGTATGAACACTGTTACGTTCTTAGAATGATTCTTACACTGCAGAAGATTGATTAAATCAATATTTTGGACATACTGTACGTCATTGCTAGTTTACACTGCGTGCCAAAGAGATAACATGAAGAACCCGAATTTGAAACTTTTTTAATTGCGTGGATTTCCTAAATACACCTTTTTTAAAATAGATTTTTTTTTGTTTATGTACTTTGTGGTTCAATTATAGCTAAAAATTTAGAAAAAAGTTTTCCTTTGAAAGCATACTATTTAAAATTGTCTACACACCTAATGACATCATCAATTTGTTCGCTGGAAGGGTTTGAGTACCATATTTCACCTTTAAAGAAATGGCAATACACAAACACACACACAATAAAAGCCAAAATCAGAGGATGTCAAATGTTAAATGGATAGACAACACAGAAAATTCCATGGAAATAATATTTCAGAACAATATCATAGCACAGACGAATATAGTGGATTGACATAGACGAGTCAGTTGCAACAAAAACAGTAAATACAGATAAAAACAACAACATTTAACAACACAGCGACAGACAAGGGAACCAAACCATGATACTAAACATATAATCCGGTCAACACAACGATGACACAGCGACGCATATGCGTACCCAGCGATGAAATGAAGCACGTATTCTGACAACATGACAGCACAGACGAACACAGAATGCTTTCTAAGACAAAACATTTTTGATTCATTTGCTAGACGTTTTCTTTCCGTCCCAAAACGTTGTCAGTTGCAACTTTTGTAAACTGTACGAATGCATGGTTAAAGTCTACGTCATGTAACTTTCTGTAATATTTGACAATTCTCAATATCCCTTACAAAACAACACATGATTTATTTTAACGAACACTATCGCGTGAAGTTGTTTATTGATGTCGGAACAACATAACAATGCGTAGACCATTAGTACAGTTTTTTTTTTAAATTGTCAAATTTGAAACAAGCTAGATGGCATGGACTGTAAAAGCCCGAAAGTTGGTTTGATCCCTACCAAGTGCTGATAATTTCTCTTGACCTATCAGTATCGAGGATAGGCCTACTTTCTGAAAAATGACACGAGAGAGAGAGAGAGAGAGAGAGAAAATCCAATGGTTTGCCTACACTATATAATGCGCAGAACTCAACTCGCTCTGTAGCTAGAGACATGCAAAATTCGCGGATTCATTTCGCGATAGGCTGGCATCAAAACAACTACACGTTCGTACCGCTTCTGCGATTGACCCACATTTTATCTGGGGAACTGTGAACCAATGGGAAACACTAAACCAAGAAAGGGCCGAATTACGGACAGCCTAGTTGAGACGTCTCACGCGTCAGTAGCCACTGAACAGGTGTCATTTCCGCGAGTATTTAAAGGACTGTGGAGTCTATCCTAGAGGTAAATGCATCTGCGAATTTTGCAGGTCTCTATCTATAGCCTATCTAAATTCAGTTAAAGGTACCGTTGGAAATCTTGTCATTATAGCCTCTGGGCATAATAGTGTGAAGTAAAACTTTAAAACTGTCTTAATTTGTTCCCCGTGACTTGAAGGGCGTATTTCAAAGAGCAAAACAGAGAATACTTATATTCTTACCCAGATTCATAGGTAAAAGTACAAAACCATACATCCTAAATAAATATTATAGTTTTTTTGTGTGCAATCTCTCATACTTGAACAACAAACACGCATCAATTGCATTGATAACCGAAATGGGACTTTTTTAGTAGTCAAAACTACTTCGTTTAAATAATTTTGGCTCAAGTATAGCTTAGCTTAAAAAAATAAATTTTAGTTGAAAAATGTTTGCATTACAAATTTCACTAACAATTTATTAGTTAGAAAGTTTTAAGGACCATAATTCACATTTAAGAATGGACAAATTATTCACATCCTCATTAATTATTGTGTAATTATTACGAGGAATAAAAATATATTCTTTGTCGTCTACTTTTTTTATGCGATGTCTATTTTGTTGTACTTCATTGCTGATTTTGTCATTTAGAGTCTCATTAAGTGTCAGTGTTTGTATCTAAACCAATTTTTATTAAATAAACAAAAGTCGATGATAGATACTGAAAAGCTTTTAAATTTGTAATTTCTTCGAAATCTGTTCATTCGAAGAGAAGTTGATGGGGAAAGAAGGGAGGGAGCAAACACATACGCAGACACAGACGGGAACGTCATTTCATAATCTATTAAAAAAACAACCGTAATGTGATACAAACCACGTGACATGCAAACAAAGTTGTAGTCATGCTGTTTCATACAGCTGACTCACGTCCATCACAACAAAATTTCTGTCACAACATATGTTTTACGTTTTATACTTTTTTTAAAAATGTTACATCGTTGTAAAAACGAGTAGGGTGGACTGGATAGGATTGTGCCAGGGTACGATCGTGACAGTCGTCGTATTGGCGGAACTATAAGGAACACCAAGGGGAGGGGGTGCAAGGGAAGAGAGGAGCGGCGTGCCTGTCCGCACTTGTTCTACAGTATTGCGTCAGTCGGCTTGCAGAGTACCACATACTGTTTATCCATGAAAAGTAAGTTTTTTTGTTCGATTTCTTTGTGTGATTGTTTTTTTATGTATACAGATAGAGTGATAAGTGTTTTTTTCTCGTAAAAACATACATTAGTAGAGACCGGAAAAATTCGCGGATTCATTTCATGGCTGAAATTCAAATAGTTATACTTCAGTGCTGCCTCTGCTATTGGCTCACAACTCATATGGACGACTCTGGGCCAGGGAGAAACACTGTATCGAATCACAGGACGCTACGTTGGGACACCTCCACAAGACAGCAGCCAATGAGAGAGGGTGACATTTGACCGAGTGTACGTAGAACTATAAAGTTAATCCTAGAGGTCATTGAACCCGCGAATTTTTCCGGTCCCTATACATTAGTGATTAAATAGCAGTGATTACTTTGAACGTAGGTTATCCGGTGAAGTCATGGCAGTTCTTTTTTTTTTTTCGTGGATGAATGCAATGGGTACGGTTTTGCCATATTTTCTGCGTACAGTTGTGACATAAGTGAACTTTTTTTTTTTTGCTTTTAGATGGATCAAATGCCAAGGAAAATGTAAGCTGTGATACCACTTTGAGTGCACAGATGGTAGTCGCCATTACATTTGTAATAACTGTGAAGAGTCTGACTAGAGATCTCAGTAGGTTACTTTTTTAGAAGTAAGAACTTCCGTAGATATTATTGATTTTGAATTTTGTTGTTGCATGTTCACTTACAAAAATGTTTATTTAAGCTGTTATACAGCTGATGAGAATTTTAGTTAACTATTGGCTGATTAATATGAAGATTGTTAATAATAATTAAAGATGCTATAGATCATTATTAGTTATAAGTGATACAAAACTATGTTTACTGTAGTTTACCACAAAATGATTGTGTGACATTTTACGTGCCTTATAGATGATTTTAGACCACTTATGGGTATTTTAATCTTAAGATGACATTAAGTTTAGTAACCTATTGGCTGATTAACATGAAGACTGTTAATAATTAAAGATGCTACAAAGCCTTATTAGTTTTATAAGAGATTCAGATGTTTCTTTGTTACTGATGTATTTCATCACAAAATGATTGTATGACATTTATTACGTGCAATAAAGTTGATTAAAGACCATTTAAGTGCATTTTTGAACCTGTCACTTTCGACCCCAGGTACTGTCACAACCGTCCTTGGGGTGGGGACGATTGTGACATTTGTTTATTTTTTTTAAAAATTGCTCCTAAAAGTTAATCTGTGCACTTATAGACAAAATTGTAGTATTTATACGTACACAACTGTACATTTCACTAACAAACACACCTTACTTCCAGCTAACTGGAATGCTTAAGAAATTATGGGCGATCAAATGAAAATTGGCACAACCGTACCCAGTCTCCCTTACCTTTGCTATTTTGTTTAAAAAAAAATCCGCCTGGGAGCTCCCACCAAAAAAAGGTGGGGTAGGTATTCTGTGGCGGGACGTGGCAGTAAGCTTTTAACGTAATTATATTGTATAATTAGGAAGTTCATGTTAGCTTTCCTCCTCTCCCTGCAGAGTCTGGTTTGTTCTGCTCCTGTGAATGGCCCCTTTTGAGAATCTTCACAAGCTGGTCTTTCTTATAATCGTCGTTGCTTGTAAATATTTCGATTGTATAAATTCACCACATGCCTCGACGTTGTAATTTTTTCGCACTAATATTCGTAACTACGCCTCACAGTTGTTACATCATTAACCTTTTTCAAAAATAAAATAGTTTACTATTTTAAAGTTTAATAAATATTAGTTTAAATAGTTCACTATTTTCTAAAAAAAAAAAAAAAAAAAAAAAAAAAAAATTATTTGAATAAATTGGTTAACACGTGTGTCCGATACCTGCTGCTCTCTGAGTAGATTAATCACCCGGAATCGAACGCTCCAAACACTTGCCTGTTACTCGTAGTGACCTGCAAATATAAAAACAACTGTTAATAATGACGTATGCGTAAACCCTTACCCTACACACACAAACACACAGTAGACACACATATCACATATTTGTACCCTTTAATTTGGTAAAAACCTCTGCCTTGAAGTTTTACAAATGATATCATTGGCAACTAAATAACCAAAGATTTTCCTTGCAAAAGTACAAAAATTATAGTGCTGTCAGTAATTATCTACTTATATTTACGAATAAAGATGGTTAAAAATTATTCAGGGCTCTCTGTAAACTATGACGAGCTTTTTAAATTAACAAGCACTGAGTTTGAACACGAACTCACACGTATCATCTTAAAAACTTCAAAGAAATTGATAAGGCTACAGGAACCGTACTATATACATACATATATATATATAAACATACAACCATACATATATATATATATACATACATATATATACATATATATACATATATATATATAATCTAACTCCAATACATATGTCATGGATTATATTTTATAACAATTCAAAATCCGTCCTATTTTCGGTCCACTCCTCTTTTCAAACTGGCATCCCTGTTTATAAGCCGTAGTCACGTCCGGGTGAAAGAGGAAGTCTGGCAACTCTGCACTGACCACACGGTCAGATGTTGAGCTCATGACGATCGAGAGTCGGCGGAATGCAGTGTCCGCAGCGTTTCTTTACAGTAGTTGGCTCTTTGCTTGCTCTAGCAAAAAAAAAAAAAAAAAAGTGTTCGTTTTGTGAGCAATGAAATTCAGTTCTCGTGTGAGTGCGTTGAGCAGCAAGGACAGGAAGAAGTGTCGAAGGCGGTGTTGAGGGGGACGGGGGAGGGCGGGGGTTCGGAAGGCGAGAGGGCGTATTGGATCCGGGGTAGATTGCGGGTAAGTAATGCGACATCGGCAGCCAATACAGACACGCTCCTTCCTCGCCTGCAAGAGCGGCGCCAGTTCCAGTCCATCGTCGCGGCTTCGGGCGGATGCTGGAAAACTTCCACGCGATGCGATGGCTGAATCGGCTGTCTTTTCTTTCATTTCCCCCCCTTTCTCCTCCTCATGATACTTGAAAGTTAACCCCTCGCATACAGGCAAATCCATTTTATGCACACGTACTCTACTATCAGTGTTTGGACACTGAAGAATCTTGGTAATTTATCAAAACATGACAGCTAATAACAAAGCAGCTAACAATAGCTAAGGTGGGCGTAGATAGATCCCTGGGAGGGGGGGAGACACGTGCAAAACTCTCGGAGCGCCCACATCTCCCCCCCCCCCTTCGGGAAATTTCCGTAGGCCTCCCCTTGCGAATCCTACAAATTTGCGCCCCTGATAGCTAATATTTAAAATATTGCAATAATATTATTAGCTTCAAAATTTGAATTACATTTCATTAAACATATTTACAATAGTTCAGAAATTATTTATGGATATTTCATAAATTATTTATTCTTTAAAACAAAGTGAAATGTTCAGATTTAATTTACCAGTTTACGAAGCAAACTTCCTTATTTGGCTGGTGGACAAAAAACTTAAATTTAAATTTTTCAAAATTTTTAGTTCATTCAACGATAATAGGGGTTTATTTAATTTAGTTTTTTTAAACTATAAATTTTTTATATGTAAGATCAGGACGTCAGTTTCAAGCCTCTAAGAAGGAGAGAAATTTATGAAATTAGCATTCGGTTTGCTGAGCATCTACAGTTGCTTCACCAGTTTAACTCCTTACAAAGATATACTTGACAAATTTACGAATATATCTGTAAATTTACGAAGATCCATGGATTATTTTATCAGTGTACTTTGAAGATTTGTGGATACAATTTTTAACGGTAAAGCTTCTTTGTGTTTTTTCTTCTCTCTATCTCTCTTTTTTTTTTCTTGAGTCAACTTCTAGAATAGTTTCCTGCTTTTCCTCTAGTAAGAAGAGTTGACACGTTGCCATGTATATTATGAAGATCTTTCAATTCATTTAAGTTCCTTAAAACTTTAGTATCTCAACATTTCACTGAGCTACTAGAAAAAAAATTATTTTCTATATAAAATTCTCTTACACAACTGGGGCTCTGGTCTACAGTCCAAAGTACACTTGAAAGTGTTTTCCGTTAAATTTAATTTAAATGTTTAATGCTTGAGAGCCATTAATGAAACCAGTTCTAGATTATTTGTAAACTGACAGAAACAAAACACTGTCCATTGATCGCCAACTGAGCATCGATCACTCCAGTTCCTAGCTACTTTTTACCAGAGACTCCATTAATCTAACTTACTGTTGAATGAGTATATCTGTCATATAAATGGTGAGCTTATATTTGGGGAAGTTTCACACATTAGCGTTTCCTCTATAAAAAATATAATACAAAATTATATGCCTAAAATTAATTACCTTAAAAGTGCTTCAGAAGTCAGAGTTCTTCTCAGGGAAGTCGGAAAGCTTTTGAAAATGCAGGGAAATTTTTTCTAAGAAAAGAGGTTCTAAACATTTTTATATTAATCATAAATGGTTATTTTTACTCTTGTGGTAGTACATCCTAAAATCAGTGTTCTCAAATACTTGTGTCAATTAGTTCGAGGTTTTCCAGACATAATCCTGATAAGTATAAGATATCAAACTACTCATTTTTTGTACGTCATAAGTTTTTGTCATCTCGATTAGTGGTGCATGAGTTGCTTGAAGCAATTCCGCATAACTAGCGAAGATTTTATGTTACTTATGTTGATTGTTTGACTTTATGAGATGTAGTGAGCACAAAACCAAGGGCGGTTCCAGGAAGACTTTTCGGGAGGGGCTATCACACACAGAAAGGATGCAGTTGCAAAACATGACATCGAGGCTCCCTTCACACTGGCCACTGCGAGCGCGCCAATAGAAACGCGTCTCACCGTGGTGACATGAAACCAAACAGAACTATTCACACTGGTTCTTTTTCAATCAAGCCACTTCCTGCAATTAGCTATTTCTTCGAGTGATGGCGGATTCAAGTTTCCATACCGAAATGTTAATTTTAGAAGTGCAGGAGGGAATCGCAATCTGGTTCTTAATTAGAATTATTTATATACTATCCAAATTAAAAATTCAATATCTTAAATAAAAATGTGATATGTCCACCATTGCAATGACCTCGGCAGTCACTGCAGCGAAGTGGAGCAGATGCCATGACTGCTCCGCACCCTGAAATAAATAGTTACATTTATCCCTTGAAACCACAAGATTGAGTTTAAATCATCAATTTAACAAAATAATAATTAAAACATTCGAAATAATTATTGCCGGTATTAAATAAAAGTAATATATGCTGTCGGCTGTGTGACAGGGCGAAATACAACTTAACGAAGGACGACTTTCAAACCATACATGCTCGTTCTAGAAAAAGGTCATGCCCATGATGCTTCATGCTTATGATGGACGAAAAAGAGAACCAGGCTTGACCTTCTGGGATATACCTTTGGGACCGCCCCCATCTCTCTCCCGCAGGTAACCTCTAGTACCTGATATTCCTTCCTGTGCCGTGACGACAACTCTATTGGAAGATATACAAGGGGCACTTCAATGATGTCCAATATGGGGCGACAGGAAGTTTGAATATCTTAAATGACACAATGTGACTGCCACAAGAAAGTGCTGGAGCATATCAGCACTTCCAGGATTGATCTAAATATCTGGTGGTAGCCAAACCAAAACTCCAAGACTTGTGTAACACCCAACTGTCTCCCAGCAGCGGGGCCAAGTTCACCTATAAAGTCTTGGCTAGGTAAATCAAATTATTAAACATCTGGAACTTATCCACATCTGCAACACCTACCAGAGATATTTTTGAAATGAAGCCTAGATTCCAAGATGCTGACATTACTTTGACCTGGACTATTACTACTATTTTAGGAAGCAGATACATTGCGGAGAACCACGAAGTTATATCCGACACCTGGGAAGAGTTCAGGACTGCTTTCGAAACCAACTATAGATGGCAGAACGTACCACCTAACTATATGGCACCAAATAGAAAGAAGCAGAGAAAGATGGAATGTTACTGCTCCAGAAAAGGAAACTGGGAGGAGAGATATTCATGAGTCTTCTCTACATCACTAGAGCTAGTGCGACCGAACCTCTAGTCATTCTTGAGATACACACCTCTAGAGTATCAATCGAAACTCATTCAAATAATCGCCATGCAGCGAGATTATCTCGAAACTTGGGCTACCCAAACAACCAAATTGGCCCAGCCCCAAATAAAACTATCAAAGTTTTGGTTCTGTCCAAAACAACACAACATCTAATACTGTACAGCGCTTCACATAAAACAGGATGAAAATGAAATATATAATAATATAATGATTCTGTAGGAAAAGGAAGATGCCCACAAATGTTACCCCTGAGCCCGAGGGAAATGATCCCAGTTTCCAGGCTCAATAAGAAAAACCCTTAACCAGAGTATTATGAGAATACAGCATATTCGGTTAATGGAACTGAATTCACAGCCCATTCAGGACCTTAGCGACTCAGTATCTACCAAAAATTATTTGAGCAATAGTGTAATTTTTGCAACCAGGACTCATAAAGTCCGAGCCCTTGCCTTACAATGCCAATCATTCGTGCAATGCATCATTGCAGTTCAATAGATGAAGTTTTCGTGTCTAGATGCATAGGAACTACAATACGACATCATATAATCATACTGTTCACACAGCAGTGAGCGATACTATACTTTGAAGACAGAGCAATTCGCTTCAGACAAAACTTTCACCGAGCTTTCAACTAAAGCACCAAAGAACCTAATGCGAATCCCCAAACTAAAACCTAGGCAATCTACAAAAGCCAAGAAACTAGTAAGACCAACAAATGGACTCACATAAATTCTTACTGCACCCAGGATGCCCGAAATCCTAAGAAAATTCCCCTCAGGATGTCACCACCACTCTTCTCATACAAACACACTAAGGGGTCTACAACATCTTGCCGTCTCCGACTGTAAACTCCAGAGCGTAAGTTTTAAATCCTTCTACACCGGCCCCATTTTCGGTGCGATTGGAAGGAAACCACTGCATAACATAATCCTTTCGTTCCGAGTAACATGTTCTCGAGTTTTATGTTTCCTATCTTTGTAGTTGATGGTCCACATTTGCGCACCTATCCTCGGGTAGGAGGTACTATTCGTGAACTTTTCCAACATCGCTCGCACTGAGCTGTCTATGGACTAAATAAGCCAACTTTCTGCAAAACTATTTTACTAATTTATTAACCATGGGAATCTGTGGTAGGCCACATTCGTATCCACATAGGAAACGTGCTTGTGAGGGCCCTTCACCAATGCTTAACTCCACAGATAAATATTTTCTTGGGAAATATACATTGAAAAAAACTGAACTCAACAACTCGCGAGATGTGTCAAGCTGCTAGTATCCGCGCTTCGTAGTTTCCCGCATAGACTCTCTACCAGCTGCGAGTGTAATATTATCAGTTCATTTCAACCCCGAGACAGCCTATATGGCAGCACTTCTTATGAAGTACTCTACAGCTTACATCTTCAAAACTCATTTTATTTGCTCCTTTTATCATCTAAACTAATAGAAGTTTATTTTATAAAATATCTGTCATGTATTTTATTTTTTGTTATCTTTAAAAGATTTGTGCAATGGGAGTGCATGACTTGATGTAAGTTTTTGGACATACGCCATTGCTAAGAACTTTTTCTGTTGAAGAAAAACTAATAAATAAAATAAATAAATAAAAATAAAAATAAAAATACTCAAAAAAAGATACAAAAACACACAAAATTAAGCAAACAATTGCTGTTGTCAACAAGGATATGAACACCACAAAATATTCCGAAACAGGAATATGGTCAGCAAACAAAGAAAAAACAAAGAAAAATGTACTAAGAGAACGAAAAAATCCCCACAAATGATGACAACACAAAAATATTGAAACCCAAAATAATTCAGCACAACAGTTGAAGCGAGACAAAAAACATGACAAAACGAAAAAACAAACAAATACAATAGTTTTACCTAAACAGAAACAAGCGACGTTTCGGGAACTGCTATCTGCTCCCGTCCTCAGGCAGAGACGCACATGGTACGGAAACACAGTCGCACCTGTGTTTCCGTACCATGTGCGTCTCTGCCTGAGGACGGGAGCAGATAGCAGTTCCCGAAACGTCGCTTGTTTCTGTTTAGGTAAAACTATTGTATTTGTTTGTTTTTTCGTTTTGTCATGTTTTTTGTCTCGCTTCAACTGTTGTGCTGAATTATTTTGGGTTTCAATATTTTTGTGTTGTCATCATTTGTGGGGATTTTTTCGTTCTCTTAGTACATTTTTCTTTGTTTTTTCTTTGTTTGCTGACCATATTCCTGTTTCGGAATATTTTGTGGTGTTCATATCCTTGTTGACAACAGCAATTGTTTGCTTAATTTTGTGTGTTTTTGTATCTTTTTTTGAGTATTTTTATTTTTATTTTTATTTATTTATTTTATTTATTAGTTTTTCTTCAACAGAAAAAGTTCTTAGCAATGGCGTATGTCCAAAAACTTACATCAAGTTATTTTATTTTTTCTCCTCCTTATTTTTTATCATCCGACATATTGCATGGAAAACATACACTGATTGAGGAAAATTGTTGTATTATAATTATTTAAATTTCTTATTTTGTGTTAATTGATGTGGTGGGAAGTAAATGCATATAATGAAACAAAAAAAAAAAAGCAATATTTTGACCATATTGATGCAGGTCGGTCTCCACAGAGAGAGTGTAGGTGTGGTTACAACTTTCGGGAACACTGCTGATGATTATGATGATTTTACTCGGTGCCAGCTCTCATTAAAGCAGCCTCACACTATGAGGTGGGAGTTGACCCGTTTGCGCAGTGTGGCTTCCCAAGTATGTATCCACATTGAAGAACTATAGTGGTAGGAAGGCTAGCCAGAACTCTAAGGGGTCCACATATTGAAGACCTGTGACCACATCCCCGTATAGACCAGCTAAAATATTCTTGTGTGGACACTACTACCTACGAAAAAAAGATAACTCAATATTAATATTGCCATCGTCCGGGTTCTCGTGTTCGAGGCCGGGCATGTATCCTAGCGGGAAACTGGCTCTTATTGAAATTGTGTTCCGGGAGGGCGCCAGGTTAGCTCAGCGTCTAACCAAATTTGGGTTTCGTAGGTGTGTTGCCCCTGCGTGGCCTGCTAGGACCGTCGGCGAAGTTCGTGGTTGGAGGGGCCCCTAGCTGGTCTCACATCACAGGCCCTGTGCAGCATAATACACTGATTCCTAGCTGGGGAGGGAAGCTCAATACTGTAACAAACACGAACTTGAGATTTATACTGTCGCTGACACATCGCGCACGGAGGGTGTGGAGTAGTAGTTTAATCAGGTGAACGATTACAGGCGCAAATTACACTGACATTACACTTGCACGGCATACAAGGGATTACCCTACAAAATTACACTTGATTCAATATGAGTGCCCTGATGCACTGTCACTAGTTAAGTCCTCATGCCAGCCAAGGTTAAGGGAAAATTTGATTGGAGGCGGCCAATCTCGAAAATTGCTAATTTGGCGGCGCCCGTATTCACCTGTGTGAACCGCGGCCAGCAGTTAAATTAGATACAAAGTTTACACGTAGTTGTTGTTGTCGCCTGTGCACTCGACATTGAATAAACGTTCATTGGTAGCGGGAGTCGGCCTGTGCCATACGGTGAACTACCCCGCATAATGTCACGTGCGGGGAGTTTAAAGTTAAGTGGCTGGGTTAGGCCCTACACCGTAAAAGGACCGGGGTGCACGGGGAGTTAACGTAAACGAAGAAAATATGTTTGGGTTGTATGACTATAATTACTAGAAGTACTGTTCAGTGTGGAAAAAGGATGATGGCTCCCCGTGGAATGCATGTCCACCCCAGTCCGCGAGTCGCTCGGTACTGGCGTTTGGCCTTCGCGCGAGGGAAGGTCTCAGCATTCTCTCGCGCCAAAGTTGCTAAAGTTCTGCTATTCAAAAATTATTTTAATAATAAGAAGCTGAGAGCAGCTCTTAATTCATACATTAATTATCACTAATTAATCTATTGGCAGATGTTCTTTAATAATTATGGTTAATTAATTATGTAAATTAAGTTTAAATGTTAAGAGTCACACCAGAGACTGTTCGTCACTTGCTGACTGCTCCAGTGGCTAGGTATACATGAAAAACGGGAAGGTAATACTTATGTTAACACAACACTATAATTAATTAAGACTGAAGGCCGCAAAGGAGGCACTCACAAACTTATTATGGTAAGTTCACAGGTGAGTGACTCGGGCACTTCTGCGTCGCACTTTCCTTGGGCGGGGTTTTAATTAATAGTGAAGTTACTATTGACGTCGACCCAAGTGTCGCCCTAATTTCCGCAGTCCGTTATGTTGTGCCAACGCCTTCTCCTGCTCGGGGCAGAGGCGTGTAGTGTAGCGGGAACAAAGTGCAGTCAGTGCAAAGTGCAGTCAGTGCAAAGTGCAACGCGACGATCGGCCGCGAGCCGGAAGTGCAAAAGCTGCCCGCGCTGATATTCTGTGGGAGTTATGGAATCTGTTTATCTTCCCCTCCTGGGACCAATTAGTTAGTAAAACCATATTAATTATATTATATTTATAATACATTTTATAAACCATCCTTCCTGTATTGTTTGATAAGTCATTTTGTTTAATTCTTGTTGACGTCATACCGACCATGGCCTTTAAGCCCGTGCTCCGCACCGCCAGTACCATATCCCGTTTTCAGGGTGCGCCCCTCGCCCAGCCGGATTGAGTCAAGCGAGCACCTCGGGCGTGACCCCAATAGACATAGTGAAATTTAAAGTTACGGAAACCCGGAGGCTCGAACCCATAATTCAATTAAGGGAAAAGCTATTAGTACGAAATTACTAATTACCCGACATGTAATAAGTGCGTCGTAGCCACTCCGGGCGAGTACACCACGTACGGAGCAGACAACAAACCTCATTAACAGTCACCGCGGCCACTGGCCTTAATTAAAATGCCTGTGACTATGATCAAGTCAGAATAGGAGAAATCCCTCTAAAACAATTCACAGTGGGACAATATGTTAGTAAATTTACAGTCGCCAACTTGATGTCACAATTTAAATAATTAAATACATTAAAACCATTGTTAAGCCTTAAGCACCCAATTACCAGGTGCTACATTTTAATTGGGCACCTGGAACATGTTTTAACTGGTAATAGAGTAAATTCAATTAATATAAGTTTTTTGACGCCGACTCACAAAGAAGAGAAAGTTTCTCTTCCTTGCGAGGCGACCATGTTCGGCAGTCTCCAACCACTCCGCACCTGGAACAGACGTGTGTCCGTGGGCAGCATCCAAGTTTTCTTTCTTTGATTATTTTATTCTGTACTGAATCCTTAAATTTAAAACCTTTTATTAATTCACCGCTGCCCACGTCGACTCGGCGCGTATTTTGCGGAGCCGGGCCTATCCCGACCGGCTTCAGTGTGATACCGCGCGACATATCGTATCACAGAACGTACGGTACTGGCCGACTCCAGCGAAAGTGTTTATACTTAAGGACGCCGTGCTTATGCCTGCCGGCTGCACACACGTAAGTGTTTCGCCGAATTTAGGAGCCCGCTCATAGAGCCCCCCCTGCACCCGTTAACTTTCGGAGCTGGCCGTTTCCAGAGAGCATCGACCCACGTCCTGCAAGACTGCCGCGGTAACCATTGTCACATAGTGTTGTGTTTAGTGTTGGTGAGAATTTTTGTAGCGGGACTGAACCGCAGAGCGGACTTGTAGAGTGTACCGTGTACCCACATGGACCCCCGGTGAAACTCACAAATTAAATGTATTCTCGCCAACTCGTATATCATTTTCCGTAATCTCCCGTCCTCCACACGGCCGAGCGGCCTTCACAGTCAAGGTAGAACCATTCAGGTTACATCCAAGCCGTGTACCTGGCGGGGCACGCGGGGGCAGAGTACCCACGACCCCACACCAACGGCCTAGCAGCCCGCTAGCCTGGCGCCCCTCCGGACAACAAGAGCATCGCGACGTCCGTAGCGCCCGTCAGGTACCCCCGGGGCCTTTCACAGAGGTCGGGTGACGGCAAATGGCGCCCTTGCGTTGGGCATAACTACAGCCAAACATCACAAAAACGCAGCAAGATCAGACAAAGGGGACAGAATACGGCCTTTTGGACGCGCGCAGTGGAATTTGGCGCACAGAGGAGCAGCGACAAAGGGACCACCCGGAAGAGCGCGACACCACCCGCGCCGACCCTCGCCAACTTTCACTTTCACCCCTCCCCTTTGGGCCTTCAGCGAACATCCTCGCCCGCACACCACACCCCCCCCCCCCTCTAACTTCACATCCTCGCACTCTCCGCTTTGTGCGGCTGTCCGGGCGCTCTCGGCCGCCGCTACACATGGCTATCCGCATCCCCCCTTCGCAATGGCCAGTCTCGGCTCTCCCTTTTGTGCGGCTGTACGGGCGCCTCTCGGCCAGCGGCCCGAACCAGCGGGTGCGCCAACCCCCCTCACCACTCTTCATTCGCCGGGAGTCTGTTTGTAAACAGAGCCACGTGCACGCACGAAGCGACTGTCAACACCGACGCACCGCGCGACGCAATGGCAGACAGACACAAGATGAACACCTGTCGAGTCTGCTACTGGCCACAGGGCAGGGACCTGGTAACGGAGAAAACCAACCCTCTACAGACATGTAAATGCGCACCGGATTACAACTTGCCGGCGATCAAGGTCGAAGCGCTCATAGAACCGTGGCACGACAGCACGGAGACGGAATTACAGGCGTGAACACCACCGGTGGACCACACACCCCTACCGAGCCGTACCACCCCGGCCATCACTGCCCCCCCAACCACCCACGCCAGCGACTGGAGCTCGCACCCTGGCCACGCGACGCACGCGCTGGACATCACCGAGGCCAAGTGCGTGTGGCCCGGCCTGGAAGATTTGGCACAAGCCCTGCTGCCCCGCAGAGCGACTCTGCCAGAGTTCGCCGGAGCCCCGCACGAGGACCCAGGGGAATTCCTGATGCAGTGCGAGGCGTGCCTGAACGGGTGCCGGATGCACCAATCGGAGTGGGCAGAGCGGGTCAGCGAGCAGCTGCGAGGGACCGCTCGGAGCTGGTGGAGCATGTGGGGCCGGTTTGCCATGCCATGGGGCGAGTTCACGGACACGTTCCGACACCGGTTCGACACAGGATCGCCCCTCGTCGAGTGTTCCGCCTCATTCTATGGGGCTCGGCAGAAGGACAGCGAGGCAGTGGAGGCGTTCATCGCCACTAAACTCTAATTGTTTCGCCGCATCTCGCCCGGCACCCCCCTGTCCGGGGCACTGCCCATCATCACGGGCTTAGTGAGGGACGAGCTGCAGCCCTTCCGGCGGTGTAGTGGAGTACATGCAGGAAGCACGCGAGACAGAACGCAACTTCCAGAGAGCCTGCAAGCACGGCCCGACCACGAGCACCCGAGGGGGTGACAGCCCACCAGAAGCCCTGCGGAACACCGCACTATGGGACTCACCCTCACACCAACACCGAGGACTACAAGCCATCGAGGCGCCGCCAACTTGGCGAGCGGAGCGACCGCGGGACGCCGGAGCACGGGAGCAAGTCCCCCTGTGTCGCTTGGGATGCCCGCATGGCGAACGCCACTGGCACAGCGAGTGCCCGCGGGGATTCCGGGCGGCGCGACCCGCCACACCGCGGCGCCAGGAGACGCACGTGGTACCACCTCCGCCACAGCGCACCAGCCCGGCCCAGTCGGGAAACGGCCCCCGGGGGGACCGGGATTAGAGCCCCCTCCCCCCGCACAGACCATCAACCCCGCGCCGGGCGGGATCGGCGCCCTCCCGACCTTGGGACAGCTTAGCCGCCCGCGGGACAACCTGTTCCGCATCCCCGTTGAGGTCAACGGCCAGCCAGCTGCCGCGCTCGTCGACATGGGAGTGAGGACGTGTTTGTACGCCCCGCGTTCGTGCTCGCAGGTGCGTTGCGTCCGGGCAGCGGCGAGCTGCGCTTGGCTACCACCACACACACCGGGCTGATGCTGGGGCATGCTGAGATCGTGGTGAGTACGCAGGAATTAAACAGTAGTGTGTCCGCAGTAGTCGTGCAAGACTTGTGTGAGGAGGTGGTGCTAGGACTCCCCTGGTTGGTCCGGCAAGATGCGGTCTTGGAGCTAGGACCCCCCCGCCTCAACCTGGGAAGAGCCGAGAGGTACGTGGTGTACACGCTAGGACAGACGCCCCCCCGACAGGACGCGGTGCTGTCCCTGGCGGACGTGCTCCACGACGTCCCCTCCTCCTACCAGGCGGAGGTAAACAAGGTCCTCGCCGCCCGACCCGAAGTGTTTGCCGTGGACGGAACCTTGAGGCGGACCACCGTCACCGAACACTGCATCCCCACCCTGACTGATGACCCAGTATTCGACCCGCCCCGCGGCTACGGTTTTCGCGAGCAGCGAATCATCCGGGAGCAGGTGGACGAGATGCTGCACGACGGAGTCATCGAGCCGTCCCACAGCCGATACAATGCGTGCATTGTGCTGGCCAACAAGAAAGACAGGACAAGCCGATTCTGTGTGGACTTCCGGCCGTTAAATGCAGTGAGCGTCAGCGCCCCCACCCCCCCAGATTAGTGTCGAGGCCGCCGTAGCTGGCTTGGGAAGGGCTTAGGTCTTCAGCACCTTGGACCTGAAGTCCGGGTACTGGCAAGTGCCCATACGACACTGGGACCGGGAGAAGACGGCGTTCACGGTGCCAGACGGACGGAGGTTCCAGTTCAGAGCCATGCCGTTCGGCCTAAAGTGCGCCCCTTCCACCTTCCAGTGCATGATGACCCATGTGCTGGAGGGCTACGTCGGGCAGTTCGCCCTAGCATACCTGGACGACGTCATAGTGTACTCAGACACCAGGGAGGACCACTGCCGCCATCTGGCCTTGGTGATGGAGCGGTTGGCCACAAACCACCTGACGGCCAACCCAGCCAAATGCCATCTCGGAGCCACCGAGGTCGACTTCCTGGGCCACGTGGTCAACGCAGAGGGGAACCGCCCCCAACTAGGTCACCTCCAGCAGATCGCGATGGCAGAAGTCCCACACACCCGGAAGCAACTGCAGTGCTTCATCGGGCTGCTCAACTGGCTCCGTAACTATATTCCGAATTTTTCACAAGTCATCGCGCCTCTGACGGACCTGTTGTCACCCCAAGTCTGCTACCACTGGGGCTCGCCCGCCCAGACGGCATTCGAGGCCGTCAAGAGCATGTTCACCCAGTGCCACACACTGGCCCGCATCGACCCCGAGCGCCCACTCGTCCTCCAGACGGACGCAAGCGCCCTGGGAACCGGAGCCATGCTGTACCAGGTGAACGACCATGGAGAACGGCAGGTGGTGGACTTCGCCAGCACGAAGTTCGGCGCAGCGGAGAGGCGGTACCACAGCAACGAACAGGAGTGCTTGGCGGTGGTGTGGGCTGTGAAGAAATACCATCCACAACTGGAGGGCAGGCATTTCACCCTCCGCACCGACCACCGCTGCCTCACCTGTCTCCACACCATGCAGGGGAGGAAGGGGAAGCTGATCCGCTGGGCGCTGCTCCAACAGTCGTTCGACTTTATGGTCGAGCACGTGCCAGGCGCGGAAAATCAGCTCCCCGACCTGCTCTCGCGCGAGCCAGACGGCAGACGGGAGGTGCTGGACGAGGAGGAGTGGGACGAAATCCTGCCTCCACCCCACACCAGCACGACTGCCGACGGACACCCTACCTGCACCCGCCTCACGCTCGGCGTAGTAGGGACCGAATACCCTCCCAGTACCGAGGCCGACCTGGAGCAGCGCGTCCTTTAGGCCCAGCGCCGCTCGCCGGACGCCGACCAGCGCCGCGAGACAGCGCGTGGAGGAGACCACCCCGCCTGGCAGCTCCGGGACGACCGGGTCATGAACAGACCGCCGGGGGAAGAGGACAAGTGGAAGACCTACGTCCCACCCGAAGCGCATGAGGCAACACTGCGATTCTACCACGATCATGAACTCGCCGGACACCCAGGCTCGGACCAGACCCGGAGACCCGTCTGCTGGTACTACCACTGGCCGGGGGTGAACCGGGATGTCCGGGTCTACGTCCAGGAGTGCGAGATCTGCCAGCGCCGCAAGGCCCGCAGAGACGACGACACGCAGCAACAGCAGCCTCGCCAGCCGTCAACACCGTTCCAGACTCTCGCGCTGGACGTGATGGGGCCGTACCCCCGCACGTTGCGGGGTAAGCGCTTCCTAGTGGTCTTGACCGACATGTTCACCCGCTGGACAGAAGCCTACCCCTGCGGCAATGCACGGGCGGCCACCATCATCGAAGTCCTGACGCGCGAGTTCCTCACTCGGTTCGGCTACCCGGAGTCAGTCTTGACGGACAACGGCAGCCAGTTCCTGAGGGCCCGGTGGAGAGGGTGGTGCCAAGAGGCATACATAATCCACCACACTACACCCTCATACCACCCCAGGGCCAATCCGACCGAGCGCAGGAATCAGGATCTGAAAACTCAACTGTGGCTGCGCCTAGGGGAGGACCACACCCAGTGGGACCGCCACGTCGCCGACGCACTGTTCTGCGTCCGGCAGCGCGTGAACGCGGCCACTGGGATGACCCCCGCCGAGATGATCCAGGGGCGTAACCTACCACTGCCCGGCGAGCTGGCAACACACGGCGTACCGCACCCAGGAGAGCAACCGGAGGAGCGCGACGAGCGACGAACCCAGGAGCACGACGCGGCACGCGCAAGACAAGCCCGCTACAGTCAGGGAATCACGCCCCAGACAGCGCGACCCCCGGCACAACTGCGGGCCGGCGATCGGGTGTACGCCCGATCGTACCTCCTGTCGGCAGCGCCGCGCAATTACTGTGCCGGACTCGCTCCCCGCTGGGCGGGGCCCTACACCGTGACGCGGCGCCTTGGGGCGACGTCCTACATGGTGGACCTAGGCGGCCGCCGCGTGCAGAAGATCCACCGGGACCACCAGCGAGTGGCGGCGAACCCCGGGGAACCACTCCCGACAGAACCCGAAAATGGGGACACGGCAGATGGACCAGACATCCCCCTTGATACACTCCCTCCTGGAGAACTGGAGCAACAGCGAGAGGAAGCCGAGGACACCGCTCCAGACGAGCCCGAGTACCTCACCGACGGGGAACTGGACGCGGACGCACCCCACGACCCCGGCGAGGCACCCCGTCCCGCCGAAACCGCGCCACGAGGGGAGGCCCCTGAGAGAGAGCCGCCCCCACGGCATGAGGAACCTACGGAGACTCACACCACGCCGCGTCGGCGGAGAAAGGGCCGGCCCCGCCACGCCAGGTGCCGGGTGACAGAAGTCGCGGGTGACGACTCCGAAGACCCCGCCAGAGCGACCCCTGACCCCGAACCCATCATATCCGACCCAGACAATGACGAAGAGGAGTCGCCCCCGAGCCCAACCAGAGGTGGTTGGGGGCACGCGGCCTTCCTTGCCGACGCAACTTTCCGCGTCACCGTCACACAACCGCGTGAGGAGGGGGCTGGACGTCCCCGTTGGACACGACGCAGACCAGCGAGGCTGCAGGAGTTCGTCCTGAACACCACCCCAGGGCGGAGCTCACCCAGCCCGGCGCTGTTACCCGAGCGGGAACGCCAGCCCTAGGGACGGCAAGGCCCGACGAGCCCCGAGGGGAGTAGCCCGTGAGAGCGCTCCCGACGGGAGCGACGACCCCCGGCCCACCTGGCCGAGTACGTCCTGGGCAGTCTCGTAACGCCGCCCCACACATCACGCGCCGCGGCGCCTCCTCCCGGCCCAGCTGCCCACGCAGCGACCGAGGCGGCGTCCGCCTGCGCCGACATCTCATGCACCGCGGCGCCGCCTCCCGGCCCAGCTGCCCACGCAGCGACCGAGGCGGCGTCCGCCTGCGCCAGCACCTCATACGCCGCGGCACCGCCTCCCGGCCCAGCTGCCCACGCAGCAACCGAGGCGGCATCTGCCTGCGCCGGCACCTCATGCGCTGCGGCGTCGCCTCCCGGCCCAGCAGGATGGGTGAACCAAACACTCTTAAATACAAAGAGCTCCGGCACAGTAAAATTTGGAACTACACCACTGGTTAGGACTCCAGCTCATATACACCCGGCGAAATAGGCGTGAAGCCCAGATGTAAACAATTGTTGAGGCTCTCCATGAGACAGCATAAGTCTTCGCTGGTGGATCATGCTGTTCTGAAGCAAGAACCACCAAGGGGGTTCCTTCCATTTGTCCAGAGTGGAAGAAGCACCACAACAACCAATAATTATAAATTGAATGCTAATAATCTGTATTTGTATACCTCGAACAGAAACACATAATTAACACTTGAATATCCAGTTTGCTGGTTATAGTCGAGCTTTACATAAAGGCGAAAGAGGGTTGATGTCAATATGTTTGTTTGTGTTACTATAAACGCCATCTACAATTAAAAACGGTAATGTAAAACATGTTTATCGTTTATTTGTTTAAAAAGTTTACCATTTGAAAACTATAGTATTTGTAAAGTGTGTATTTAAATATAGTGCTTGAAGTTAATAGTGATTGGCTACGACATTTTATACTGTGTAATACAATTAAATTTTCCTAATTGATCCAATAACATTCTAAGGGCCGATATTATGACCTCCGGCTAAATCTTCAGGTTAGCTAGCCTTCATGTTAGGCTAGCCTCCGGTTAACGAACGAGGGGTGTATTATGACCCATATTTAGCCTGCGGTTGGCTAACCGGAACCTGACGAAGCGTGTGGTGTAATAATGGGTGTGTTGGTAATGAAATAAACCAGGATTTGGTAACTTTTGTTGCAAGACAGTTTTTTTTTCTGGTAGAAAGTTAGTCAGCTGTTTGTTTGTATTGTGATTCGGAATGTTTACAGCTGCAGTAAAGAAATATGCCGCGAACTTTATCTTGCAACAGATATAATTAAATTAACCAAAAACTACTTTGACGTCAAACCTGCTTTGTATTAAACCATAAAATTACAATCTACGATTCAAAACTGTGTGTTTTCAACTTTACTCTTGTATTGAAACTCATGATTTTGTTAGGTTATATATTAAGCCAAAACTAACGAAGTAATTCTATACAAACAAATAAATAGGGATGACATTTTTGCTAGAGAACACTTATTTCTTTCATAAATTTCTTTCATAATCAAATAATATAGACCCTGTTTCGGGAAAATACTTTGTCGATTTTCATTTCACTGTTGTAGGTTTCATTTTTGTACTAATAGTTTCGTATCACGTATCCAAATTAATCCGATCCTGATGGAATTAGTTTGTGGTATAGGGTGCTTGCTGTTTTAATTTAGTAGGTCGAGAGATCCTAGACATATTCACTGGAGAAATAATTATGATTGTAAAATGTATACGAAAGAAATACATTTTTACAAGACCTGACATAATTTGTTTGCATCGTGATATGTTACGGTATTTTGTGTTATGTACAGGATTTTTCAACATTTTAAATTAAAATAGCAAGTATAATGTAAAACAAGACCAACATATAAAGAGTCATGCCGATAGGATCAAAGGATAAACTTGGATACGGGAAACAGAATAATTCCAGTGCTGTTTTCGTTTTGCACTTGCGTGGCAGGTAGATAATAAGTACTTAAAGGTTTGTAAGATAGGGAAGGGATGATTGGGTAACATTTATTTTCACATTCAATTATATTCATTGAATTAGAACCACACGTCTGAAGTCGTATGAAATGCATTTCATTACCGGCATATGTCCACTCTCCACTGTATTACGAATAAAAATTCACAGAAACAACTTCCACGAAAACACGCATTTTATAGGTAATAATAACCCTCGCTTTGCAATTTTAAAATTCACTTATTTACACATATTCTTAAGCAGGAACATTTAAGTTTATATACATTGCATACGTTTATGTACTTCGTGATCAATTAAAGTCAAATAATAATACACGACTCGACGAGAATAGAAAAGCGTGACAACACTTTCATGCCATGTAATTTTTAATAAAACTTTGACGAATACGGCGAAGCATTTTATATTTAGTAATAAATTATTCCATCGCATCCTGCAAATATTCAACAGAATTCCTCAAACAGTCATCATCACTATCAACAACTAACCTCGCCTGATACATCGCCATTTTATTTTCTGTTGCTTAGCCCCCGTTTAAGCAGCTAGCGTACGGTTCATCCACCTGCTAGGTTAGCCGGGACTTTAACTGGAAGGTAGACGTTAACAGGAAGTCATAAAACCGAAATAAGAGCTAGCCTGCGGTTAAATTTTAGCCGGTACTTTAGCCGGGGGTCATAAAATCGGCCCTAAGAAAGGTTATTGTTTTTAATTAACGATAAAATCATGGTATTAAAAGCAAAAAATAATTATATGATTCACAAAATTATTTTGATTCAAGATGGCGTAATTTAATTTTCAAACTTTTTGCCTTTAATTGTATCAATTAGTATTGACGCCAACCGCCGGTGCTCACTCTGATCCGCAAAGGTCGTTATGCCACAACAACACTTGCCCCTAAGTGCATCGAACACGCCCGAGCGTGAGTGTATGAAAGTGCGCCGCGACGAACACCGAAGCGACATCAGCGCCCGGCCTGGTGTGGCAATGCGCCTAACTAATTATATATAATTATTTGTCAAATTAAAACAACTAAATTAATAACAATTTAAAAGAGGATTCATGTAAGGGAAATTATGTCTAATGGTTTTATAAGCATATATTTTGTAACTTGTCTTTAAGTCCAAAACTGGCCGGGTCGGTTTTCCCGCGTTTCACGTGGTTAGGCGCGAGGCCGCAGGGCGGTCTCGCGCTCAGTTACCGTTTGGGGCTCGAGGGGGTCGGGCGCTCCGCGATCGTCGGGTCATCAACTCCAGCATCTCTTCAACATTTCAGCAATAGTGTAAGTTTTCGGAAACCTTTTAATTAACTCGGCGCCGACCCCAACCCAGTCGCACGATATTTCGTGCGGCTCTTAATTAATTTAAATTCTTCCCACCCGGGAACTTTACTTTTCATACGTAAATCCATGTCCAGTTTAAGGACCGCGTAGTAGTGGTACGCAGTTTTCGGCTGTTTAGCCAATTAATCGTTATCGTCGTAGATCCTCCGTATTAAGTGTTGAGAATAGCACTGACTAACTTTCGTCTTGTAACTTTCTCCGTTTTATAGTGCAAAGTGTAACGTGTATTTTATGTGACTAACTTTTATGTGTACGGAACTTTTACGTGTACGTCTTCAGTCGGCGTGCCCACGTAATTTCAGAGACGTTAATTTTCGTAGCAGGTTAGACTGCAAACTATCCCGAACATAGGATCTTTTCCACGTATTTACGTGCCAGCCTAAGTTGTGGCAACAGCCATTCATGTACATGCTGAACCTTTCATAGGGACGAGAAGCCACTGTTTCAGCTTGTTGATATAACTTTGCAATCTATCCTGGTCGCGCGAACCGTCACGTATAGAGATACGCGTGTCATAGCGGTCCGACAACGGACGCGGCCAGTCTCGGGACATATGAGTGTATCGATACTGAATAAAGTGCAGTGTCCTGTAAGTCGTTTTCCATTCATTTACAAGGCGTCCTGGGTGGCCTAAACAGCCCAGGTAATTTCTGAACGTTTTTTCAAACTCCGAGACGCGCTCCTGCCTGCAGCCACGAGGCAGAACCCCCGTAAAACCCCTGAGATATTTCACAATGCTAATAATTAATTAGAAAGCTAAAACAGGCAGCGGGAGTGGCGTCAGTATCATAAATAATTATGTAACAATAAAATATTTGTTTCGATTAATTTTCGTTTATAAAACTCTATTTATGCTGACTACGCTTTCATTCCTCACAAATCAGCGTGCTAATATCTACAATTCAAAACTTTGTAAGAAAACAAATTTTTTGGTTCTGAAATTCTAGTTAGTACAGTATATCCGAACATTTGTAAGTTCAACTCTCAATGAAATATTTTGCTTGCTAGTGTTTGGTACAAGGGTTTGTTTGGTACGTGGTGTAGGGAAATTATTTTGTATGGTGGCTATTCTGACCTATGCTGCTGATTTATCTTTGATGACTCCTTGTGGTGCGTAAATTATTGTGAGTAGAAATCTATAAATGTTGAACCAATCGTATTTAGATTTTGAAAAGTATGGTCTTGTAAATAAGTATTAGTATATATTGTATTATATTTGGTTATTAGTTGCTACAATGGTACGTATGTTTAAACTTTTTATGTTTAGGTGTTTCAAATTTATTTTCATAGAACACCATTGTTTGTATGGAACATGTCAATGCATAATTTGTGAAGTTCAAGCTCCATTGCATTCCTTAGCTACGTTATTCCGGGCAAATTCTTTAGTTCTATGCACTAAGTTATTCAACGAATTGCAAACAAATGATTTTATCATACCGGTGTAGCAAATCTACTAGTATATGTTTTTGGGTGAATAACAAAAGACTTTTCACTAACAAATTTGAAATATTTTTAGATCTTATACTTTAAAAGTCTGTAACCCAAGGCCGTGTCCGAATTCAAGTACAGAATTTTGTACTTTCGACCTCCCACACATTTTACTTGCCATGTGATTTAGAGCCCGTCTACAATAGTCTGAACCTGTGCGTGGTCCGTATTCTTATCCGAATGTGAGTGACGTCACATTGTCTCACTGAAAACTGCCCTGTCCACAATTGCGATGTCCGATGTCCGAATGTATTGATTTCTAAAGTTGTCATCAGAGCGCAGTAAATGTGCCAAACCAAATGTTTTTGTTCATTGTTTTGATTCTTTGTAGTTTGAGATTGAACTAATAAAAGTTATGTAAATTATAAATGACTTACTACACCTTCCATTTCCTTCAATAACAAAAACAAACACCATGTTTTCAAACGGGAACCGGAAATTCAAATATCGTGAGTGTTCTGTTCTTTTTCTGTGTCCGAAGTATACAGGTTGGGACGAAAAGTTCAAATTGACGAATGTCTTCGGACCAGGTAGGTTCGGACCTTCGCCCACTTGACGCATGACGTCAGAGGGTCACATGGACCAATCAGCGACGAGTGTCCTTCGGACACAGTTTAGTACATTGCTATTGTAGACGGGCCATTACTGGAGTAATCTTGGCTCTTTAAAATTTTTGGCCTCTACTGTTAAGCAGCATTGCAAGATTACAATAGTTTCTATTAATAATTAAATTGGGTATATCCAATAGTAGGTACACTTCTAAAAATAAAATTCTGAAAATGGTATTTTGAGTTTCTTTCATTAAATATGGTTTTCTTTTCAATATTTGGAAAAAAATTAATGTCGCAGCTTTTCCATAAGAAAACTATAAAAATTCAGAATAGGGTTTTTGGAACACTACAGATGTTCCTCTATTTACTCTGGAAAAATTCTCAAAATTCGTAATGGTTTCAGAGAAATTACTATTTATAGGTTACATTAGGTAATCTTTCATTGTGTTGTGCTTAGTTTTTTGTTACCGTAGCAGAGACTTTTCAATGTTTTTTGATGTTGTAGTGCACAGTTGTTTGTTTTTTCTCACTTTTGGTGCTTGTGACAAAAATAATACAAATAATATTCTGTTTTCAAGTTTGAAATGTCAAATAAACCGTGTATTAAATCATTTTTATGAAAAGGGTAGGTACTCATAGATTTTTAAGTTATGGCAGACTTTCATTTTTTCCGTAATATTGACCAAAAATTAACAAGCAGATTGTGAATCTGTGCAAACGTAGATTCAACTAAATATCGGAAAAATCTCCCTCTGCTGATTAAAATCGGCATAGCTCTACCTAGTATTAATAATAGTATTAATAATATTTTATACTATTCAGTATCTTAATATCTTAAAACATGTTTTTGATCATAAATTCATATGCTGATAGTAATCCACATCAAATAGCACTGGCATGAATTAAACGGAAGGGATACAAGCAACTTTGTAATATTCTGAGGTGGAATCAAGCCTTATCACGGTAAATATGTAGAGTCGCGGTAGATGCGGAAAAAAATGCTAAAAATCCGAAAATACTTTTATTCTATGCTCTTTCACTTCCTGTTTTAAAATCAACCGGCGGAGGTAAGAAATTCCAAATACTTTAGGAGATATAGAATTTTTTAATTTTCATCACAATACCTGCGTATTCATGCGGCGATGACCATTGTTTCTTGTTTACGTGTATCTATTATGTTTCTTATTGGACAATTTTGTCACGTGACAGTTCCGTGATTGGCCAGTATTCAAATGAACCAATACGTGATTATTTATTCATTTATTGTTCAATATGATGTTTAATTAAACGGTCAACTTCTGCCATTTGATCATTCGTTTCTAATTTTAAAGTCTTATTTTTTTTATTTGGATATTGTTGCGCAAGTAATAAGTAACAAAAATATTTTACGTGAGTTTTTAATGTTCATCATTTGTCCGGGTTTGTTTGGTCAGGTCAGTTACATTATAAATATTTTAAAACTAAACAGCCATTAAATTTCATTCACATTATTTTTTATGTCTGCTTAGTTTGAAAGTATTAATAATGTAACTGACCTGACCTAATCGACCATTTTATTTATAACACATTCACTAACACACAGCAAAATAAAAAAAATGGCGTCATTCTAATGGTTGTACAGGTGTTGTATTGCTAAATTAAAAAATTCGATATCTCCTAAAGTATTTGGAATTTCTTACCTCCGCCGGTTGATTTGAAAAGAGGAAGTGAAAGAGCATAGAATAAAAGTATTTTCGGATTTGTAACATTTTTTTCCGCATGAATACACAGGTATTGTGATGAAAATTAAAAAATTCAATATCTCCGAAAGTATTTGGAATTTCTTATCTCCGCCGGTTGATTTGAAAAGAGGAAGTGAAAGAGCATAGAATAAAAGTATTTTCAGATTTTTAGCATTTTTTTCCGCATCTACCGCGACTGTACATATTTACCCTTATCACAATTAATATTTGATCATTTATTATTTCAAACTGGCAGTGTTGGTTACATAATGTTAAAGAAATGTCTATTTTGCAGGAAAACATTTTATAGTCGATTTTGCATGTTACGAATGTTTGTTGGAATGTGTTTTGAATTTAATTTTTAGTGTAGTATGTTTGTTACTTTGCTAGATGGGCAGATCAGGTAGGGGGGAAAATGTGTTAGGACAGAGAATGCAATGAAATGAGCTGAAGTAAGAGTGTGAGAACCCTGGCATTTTATAATATTGTAGTGCACTAAAGTTTCGTCAAAGGCCTATTACTGCACACTGCAGTTTTGGGTTTTTTATGTATTAATATCTTTGTCAGAAAAAAAATGACATAGCACGGCCCAGACCACAGAGTATCATTTTCTCTTCACTCCATGTAAGCCTCTCAACTTTCAAGCATTGATTAACACAGATTGTGACCGCAGAGGAGTGGTGTTAGTCCACATGACATGACTTCCTAACAGCCAATCACAGAAAAGCTTTAAATTTACAGACCATTTTGCACTAAAGAAGATAACCAGAGTTAATTGTATCTTTCACAAAACTATTCTGTCTATTTTTAACATACACAGAAGTTTATAAGAGAATGTAAAACAAAAAGTCCATAGTTCCCACACTATAATTATTACTCTTCACTTTAAGTTCAAATTTTGTAGAAAAAAGTTCCAAAAAATGGCAATCAACATGTTCAGCAAATAAAATATAGCAACTACATGACCAAATATAAGAACAGTAAAAAAAAAATAACAAATTCACAAAAATAAAATAGTTGCGCTCTAAAGAATTATTCAAAATACTCCAAATAACAGCATATAATTAGCTGTTCTATAGAAAATACATAGCATCTTGGAAAAAAATTTATGAAAAGTATTATCTGATTTAAATTATATAATACGAGAACAGAAAATCTAAAATACTATAAATCAGTAGGGTGTGGTGGTTCTGTTATGTGGCATCCTCATTCGCTGATCCTAAATCCTTTGTATTTGTTCCTATTGAGCCTTTTTAAAAACATCTGCATTATTGTTAGGGTTCAGAACCAGTAAATCCTGGTCTCGAAAGTACTGGGAATTCCCAGTACCTACTTTTTATGTACTTTTGGTACTAAACATTTAAGCATAAAATTTTGTTTTTATTACGTGCTAACAATACTATCATTTGTGATAACTGTCCTCTGGTGTTAAAGATTGAGAGTAAGACTGATAAAAGTGATTTTTTTTTCGCCGTGGTAGATACTTTTTGCAACAAAAAATTGTAACATAAAAGTTAATCTTTTTTACTTTTGGTCACAAAACTTGTTTAATCATACAAAACTATCTATTACTACTTTAGTCACAATTAATAAAAAAAATACCTAGTCCAAAAGTACCAGGAATTCTTTGTTCCGTGAAGATTGGTACCTTATTTCCTAGTTATTGTGACACTTTACTTAGACCTTCTGCATGATGTGAAACAAATGTTTACAAGAATGCATCATAACATGTTTGCGAGGTACTTTAATGCCTGGGTTGATCTTGTAAGTGGGACTTCAAAGATCTAATGTGATCTATTATGTTTCATCCCGCAAACCTGCACTTGCTCCCAGCGTCATGCGACCCACTTCACCCCGCTCC
The DNA here is from genome assembly GCF_032445375.1 of Bacillus rossius redtenbacheri. Classification (NCBI taxonomy): domain Eukaryota; kingdom Metazoa; phylum Arthropoda; class Insecta; order Phasmatodea; family Bacillidae; genus Bacillus; species Bacillus rossius. The sequence goes on along the minus strand of NC_086330.1, from coordinate 343,495,657 downwards.
CACAGCATTGCCATCGTGGGTCCTCTCAGTCAGTTGAGTGTTGCATGGATGTGTGCAAAATTCAAATTTGCACAGCAAAAAAAGTGCTTATTTTTAGCATTTCCTTCCACCCATTACAAATTACATTATATTAACTGTTGTTCGAATTTACAGCCCCGAGGATTGAGATAATATTTACTATAAGCAGGACTCTACAAATCCTGGGTGCCATGTTGCCATGATGCCTAACTTTTCCTTGCAAGAGACTAACTTCTGCCATGATGCCATGATACTAATACACACAGACAGATATATATATACACACGAGTGCTTTTGAAAACAGCCAATTTTTTTACAAATCTTGCACATAAATTACTGGATCCAAGAAACAGGGACATAAATAAACTAGTATGCCTAATTTTATCTGTGGTGCGCAGCACATCGTGAGCTTAAATAAAACTGTTGTCAGTTTCCCCCACAGCGAACTCAACTGCGAATGCAGCATCTGTGTGCCCCAAACGCTTGAAAACATTGCGTATTTTCAACTAGACACAAATAGTGCCACCTGAAAACAGAAAAATGTGTTTTTTTTATTTTTTATCACTGGCTCCTAGATGTTGTGTTTGGCTCCTAAACTTTCAGGAATCAGGTGGAGGCCTGAACATGAGTATGTAATGTTGTGGTGGTTTCTGAAAGGCATGCGAACTGGTGTGTTGGCAGACAGCAACATGCCGGAGCTGACGGAGCTGGACAAGGCCACGGCGTCCATGACGGAGCCGCGGGGGGACGGGTCCGCGGGGGGCTCCGGCACGGAGTCGGACTCGGACGACACGGTCCCGGAGCTGGAGGACCCGGGGAGCGGCCAGGCGGCCGGCATGTTCCCGGGGGCCGCCGCCGCCGGCCTGCCCATTGACATGGTCAGCAAGGCCAAGCAGAGCCGCGGGGAGAAGAAGGCGCGCAAGATCATGTCCAAGCTGGGCCTCAAACCGGTGCGAGTCCTTTACTTTCGTTGCACATGTCATGAAAGTCATGAAAATGTAACAAAGATGAAGAATGGGTCACTAATGTAAAAAATAAACGGTAATGCTGCCGATTCACGAAACTTTGATTTCCAACAGCTTGCTGCTAATTTGAAATTATTTTTATGCATAATTTTAGTGTGTAAATAATATATATAATAAAATATTTCATTGGGAGTTTAAACCAACAATGGTGTATGTCCATAAAAAATTTTTTTAAACAAATCTTTCCCATTGAAAGAATCGTTCAATGAATGAACGGGTTAAAGTTCCCCCGACCGTGTTTATGCTTGTTTGGTGATGAGAGACGTACGTGCCTTTATAAAAATGTATTAATTTGTTCAGGAAAAATTGTAATAAATTAATGTTTCATTAACAAATATTCCAACTTTTCCGTACAGAATGACTAAACTAAAATAAATATATGAATGTTGTGAGTTTTAAATACTTAGTTAGGCCTCTGTAGCATTAACTTAGTGGATTGTGTGCAGCATTTCTCCCCTCAGCTCAGAAAATTGGGAGTTTCTTATATTTAATCTATTAGGAGCTTATATGTATATATATAAATATATATACAGTAGAATCTCGTTATAGCGAGCACGGTAATAGCGAGAACACGGCTATAACGAGGTATTTTTGAGGAATTTACGGCGTGATCGCTTGTAGCGCGCTTTTGTTATTTGTCTGCTTTATCTCCACCCCTCTCGCTCGCCACTAGACATCTTGCCGTTGACGCGTCACATTCTTCAGCCGTGCAGTCACCACCTAAGTGCGTGGCTTAAAAATAGAATCCCATCCTTTCTTTCTTTTATCAAACTTCCGTTAGTTATCTGTGCTGCGTGTAGACAAAGTTTGAGGTTGGAACAGAAACAACGTAAGAAAGTATTTTTTAAAAATTAGAAATATGTATGTTTTTGTTTTTATAATGGCGTATTTTCACATTTTTTTTTGGTTATCTTAAAAGAGATAATATTAAAAAGCCGCTTTAATGAGATTTAATTGTTTCTTGGTTAACAAAAACTATTGTGCTGAAACATGACTGTACCAAGCACAGAAAGTGTTTTGTTTTATTTAAATAACATTTTTAATTATTATTATTATTATTTGTTGACATTTTTGTTTTGTTCTATGGTTATGTATTTGGATGTATCTGCAACTACCATTCTCTATGGCAGGCCTGCCGTTTTCACGGATTTTATCCGTTTTCACGGATATTTGAAGCTTAAAACGGACTAACGGATAAACGGCGCGACATTCACGGATATTTACGACGCTTCGCCGATATTTTCATATTTGAATTTCGTTCGTGTAAATATTTACATTCAACTACCTATTTGAAGTTGTCAAACCATACAAGCATCCAACAGTAAAGCAATCATTCACATTAGGTGTAGCGCCATGGAACTTCCAATCGTTTAACCACAAACCAAAAACATACTCCCACATATCGTTTCATGAAGTACAGTATCTATGGTTTCGGGGGAAATGTTTTTTGTTTGTTGAGTTAAACGCTAAGAAGAGTCATGGCGTCAGTAAACATTAGTATTTTTTGCCATTACAATGTTTTAGGTGCGGCATTTGTTTACAAACTTCTTACGTGATTTAAGTAGTTGTTTTGGTCTTAGCTGATTGTGATGGAGAAAAAGTGAAAGGCTTCGCCGGACAGGTCACTTTATAAACAGCGTTATCGTAAAGAATGGGAGCAAGAATTGAAATGGTTTAGGCGTGGCAAAACGGAATTTTCCGCCGTTTGTTCGACTTGCAACTCGGAACTGAACGTGACAAAGGGCGGCTTGAAGACGTACGTTCATGCGAAAAACCAACGAGCTGCTGATCAGAGTTATTCTTTGACGAGTTTTGTAACCAAACCAAACAAAATCATTGATGCGGAACTGTTATGGGCTAACTTCGTTTGTGAAAACAATTTATCTGTGAAACTCAGTGATAATTTCACGAAACTTGCCCCGCAAATGTTTCCAGATAGTGAAATCGCAAGAAACTTTCATTGTTCTCGCAATAAAACTAGCCAGATAATTATTCAATCTTTGGGTACATCAGCTGCAGATTATGTTACCTATGCAATGAAAACAATTTTTCACACTGATGATTGATGAATCAACTGACAGTCACTAGGCAGGTTGTAGTGTTAGGAAGGTTCTTTCCATCTGAGATTGTTGAAACTCATCTGTACAAAGTAATGGCTTTGAGTGGTGCTGCAACTGGAGAAAATTTGCTGTGGAAAGGGTTTTCAGCAATCTCAAGATGGTTAAAACTGTTCACAGATAATAAATGGAATCACCAATGTTAAATGCGCTGTTGCATTGCACAATGAGAACATCTGCAGGTCTGGCGTTCAAGTCCACTGACGAGATGCGGAAAAGAGCACAGAACATGAAAAAGTAGCTAGTTAATGATGTGAAATACATTTGTTTTTTTAAACTTGTAAATAACTGCAGTTGTATGGATGTATTTATAGTTTGTAAATAAAAGCACCAAAGCCTATATTGAAGAGAAATTTTTAAATTACTTTTCATTTTATTGTGATATCAACTACAGGAAAGCTTCACTATAAAGAACATGAAGGGACCAAAAAATAGTTGAGTTTGTTATACTGAAGTTCTTTATACTGAAACATAAGCATTGTTATAAATATGTATACCGATAAACACATGAAACACCTTAAGTGTACTAAGGTTCAGTATTTCAGTCATTAGTCTATGGCCGCTTGAAGAACCTGTTCACATTGATGCTTTGTCTATGGTCAGGAGACACATTGTAGGCAGAGCTGCCAACCTCAAATCACACCCATCAGTAATGACAATTATATGAAAAAAGTACGCGTAAATCATGCTCAATAAATATTTCCTAAGGAATTATGACACACCCAAGATAAAACAAAGACAATAATATGCAAAAAAAAAAATGAAAAATGTAGGCCTATGAATACATTGAAAATTAATGAATCGAAGAAAAAAAACTAATTGAACAATACAATCATTTGAATATGTAAGAAATGTCAATAATTTTACAGGAAATTTTCAACCTTCAATTCAAAGTATTCAAAGTTATACTTTTGAACAATTGTCTTTTTATTTGCTTCTTTTATCCTGGTTGGATAAGAACTGTCTGATAAACAAACAACAGAAGACAAACAAAAGAACTTGTAAACAATAACTATGCGTTCGTTACTTTCCTTTCTTCAGATGTAGCGAAAAAACTACGATATGGATTTATTGCTTGTCATGACTATAAAATGTTCCGCATGTTTCTTTAATTCAATGTGCCCTCTACAGTCATCCCTTCCACTATGTGCAATAGAAAAGTCACACGTGCATACATTACAAAACGCGTGGTGTTCCAAAACATTTGAAGACAACAAGCATGGCCATTCTTTTGAATAGTTAGGTCTTAGGTCGAAAGTTTTGAAGAATTGTGTTCTTTTTTTCTACCCCAGATACACTTTTGTTCTGTCACACGCTTCATTTCTACAACCGGCACTGAAGATCACAACACTATTGAAAAAAGGAAAAAAATTTCACGTCTGTAGACACGACAAAAACACTATGGTGAAAAAAATGACTTTCAAAAAATAAATTAAAACAACACAGGTTAGCCAAAGTACCGTACAAAAATTATCGTGATGTAAGTAGCCAAAAAAACTAAAAGTCCGAGAATATGTACTAGTTGTATCGTACAACGGACGTAATACCATTCCATTATTATTTCAAAACACGAGAATTAATCTACTCATTTCGACAGTACATGCGCACACATACTAGTTCCGTTATTGTTTTTGTTTACATACACGCTGTTACGTTTGAATAAGAAAATTAAAAATAAAGTACAAGTTTTTGGATGGTAATTTTTTTCAAAATTTGCCTCAAGGTTGTTCGTTCAAGTGAATATTTTTGTTTCAGGAAAAAACGGACCGTCGTAAAATTTGTTAAGATGAAATAAAATTCAAGGTTATTATATACGTTTTTGGCGGGACCAAACAATGAGTTCGGTTAAGTGAAGTGTTCGTTTAACTGAAGTTCGTTGTACTGGTGCTTTCCTGTATTAGTTTTGTAATGTAAGTGGCAAATCTTAAACATTTTTTACATTCATTTGATTTTTTTTTTTTTAATTTATGTTTTGGAATGCAATGTATATTTAAAATTACTGCGAAAAATAAATTATGTCAATTACGGCTATAAATTTTACAGGATTTTTAAATGCTATAAAGAGGGTTTAGGAACCTAATTTGGTGGCAGGGCTGGCATTAAGTGTCACAGTATGAAATTAATGGGAAAACATGTTTTCCACTGCTTTGTAAACTTGCAAAGGCAAGCAATACTTAGCCTTCCACACAGCAATGCAGGGGTGGAAAGGATATTTAGTAAGCTCAACCTTATCAAGACAGGGCACAGGTCATATCTTGAATTGCCAATGCTAAATGCTTTGTTGTATATCTCTTCTAGGAAGAATATGGCAGAATTCACGTACATTATGATTGAGTAATTTTCATAAAAATTGCATATTTTTTTATATTTTTTAATGTACAGGATTTTACAGGATATTTTGTATTGAAAACAAGGATATTACAGGATATTTCACATTTCAATCAAGGATATTGTTTTCAAAGTGGTGGCAGCCCTGCTCTATGGTGTAATCTGAGTGACGTCGAAGCTCAATTAGCAAGACCCCTCTAGGGAGCAATGGACTTAAAACGGCAAATTGAACTTTTTATTCATAATTTGCATAACTAAACTTTCATTGTTGGAAAATCATATTTTAAATTTAAGGCATTTTGGTGTATTAATCTGTATTGTATATTGTCTGTGTTTGATTTTGACGTAGTAATTAAGTCAACAATCTTAGTGTCTCGGCCAATCAGAGGCCGTGTTACTTAAGATAAGCGTCACTACTGAATTAACGGTAAAGAGTCTTGGAACAACGGCGATGATGGCTACATAGCCCGGGTTTAAATCCCCTCAAAAATCAACGGAATTAAATAGCTGGGTAGATCATCCTACAACTAGGATGTTTAAAACGTTGTATGAACCTAAATTACTGATTGTTTAATTAGGGCACGTCCCAATTGACGTGTATTTAGGAGTGATTTACCGTGAGTAAAATACCGACTCATGATGCTATTCTAATTGAACTGTTTTTCTATTTACAAGCATTGTAATATTGCCAACGGACTTATAAACATTGCATTTTATTGTTGAGCACGTTAAAGAACCTATTGAGACAAACATTTTATTAAAAACAATTACGTATCCTGTTTCTACACTTGATATAGTTCAAACACCCAGAGGTGAACTGAGACAGATTTCTCATGATGCATTACCGCAATTATCTTTTGAGTTCAGCCGCGGTATATAAAAATTAACTTTAATCACGAACACAACAAATAAACATTATTTTTCTCACGCTAATTACTGATTACTAGGGACATGCAAATTTCACATTTACGATAAAACGAATTTTTACGCAAAATTCGTAAGTTTAACACGAATAACCTCACTTTTACATAATTTCTGATACCGCGATTTTTTTTTGCGAAATCGTTTGTTTACCACGAATAACCATACTTTCCCGCCATTTGGTAACTTAAAAAAAGTAAATAAATAGCCGTTGTCACCACTGATAACACCATCAACGTAAAGACTACACTTGCCAATGTTTACGTTTCATTATTTATTTGATACGACGCGTTCTTGGCGAACTGCACTCGTGCACTAAACGCTCATGTCTCGAAGGCACGTTTACAGAGTCAAAGAGTAATGTACGGCCATTTTGATGGATATTTTGTGCGTTACAGCGCTTGTGTCGTGAAGCAAATTATAAATTATGCACAACTGTTCATCTTGCATGTACTATGGACTGTGCAAACTGTTTTAATTTTGTTCTCTTACAGTAAACAAACTTAACAATTACGTTTTATGTTTAAGAATGATAATTTTTGTTTAAAAATGTTGTATACAGTGCAGCTATTTTATAAAAACTGTAGTTTGTGATAGAAAACGTCTTCATATTTCTCAGCATAGGTTTGAAAGTTTAAAATATGCCGAAACCTCAAGCAATCACCAAACTTCGTGAGCGAGAATTTCGTGATAGTGGATTATATGCGAGGGTAAATACGTAGTTGGGCGATATGTGTTAAATTTTTTTTTTTTAATCCGAAAATACATTAATAACGAGGCTAGAAGACTGGAGCTAGCCAAACGCTCATATTTTGCATAGTGAGCTTACCAAGGTGCGGCGCAACTTTGGAAACATGAAGGAGTGCATTTTTTTGACGAAACAAAACAAGTTTTGGACCACATGAACACCACGAAAGCAGCTGCTGTGAAAATAAGTGTAGTGCAAGTGTCTACAAAATCTCTGGTGAAGCTTACCAGCTTGATGGCTGCAGATCCAAGCAGAATTGACTTTGAAACACTGACTGTCTTTAATCCAAAAAATATTTTGATTACGGACATGAGCCCTATTTTGCTTGCTAAGTTGTGTAAAGTTTCTACTCTGAAAGAAATGGACCGCCAGGAGCTGATCACCGGTTTTGGAGAGTTAAAACAGATAGTTGAGAAACAAATGAAGGAAAGCAGTGTGGATGTAGTGAAGGCACTTCAAGTTTTAAAACTTTCACAACCTGAATTTTCTGACAAGTGCCTGGAAGCAGTGTGGATGTTGTGTGCAAACGTTGATTCGGAACGCTTCTTGTTACAATACAATAATGTTCTCACTGACAAGAGAACTAATTTGAAACAAGAAAATTGAGCTACAATGGCTATTTTTTCATTTGAAAGTTAAATGTTGTGTCAAAGTACTTTGGTTCTGAAATTATTGGGTTGACTTAATTTAGAATCTGAATTCTTAAACTTGTGTCTTTTTAACCTATATTTGTGTAATTTTAATTTATAATGTTTCAATTGATGGTGCAATTATATTACAATGTTCTCTTCATATTTCTTACACTTGAAATTGTAAAAATAAAAAAAATAATAACCCCAATTTTAGGTAAAAATAACACCGATTTTAAGGGAAAATAACACCACTTTTCATCACAAAATAAACACACCTTTTGCATGTCTCTACTGATTACAAATTGAGATTTCAACTGGCATAATTAATTTGAACTATATGAACTTTTGTTTCATTCAATCATGTGTGCAACATAACTCCAGTAATTTCAGAAAATATGAATGGTATACCACTGGACCAACCATAAATTAATTATATTATTATTTGATTAAAGAATATTTGTGTTAACCATATGTTACCCTGTTGTTATTTTTCAGTGCATATGTATGTTTTCCCTATGATTTCAATTTGGCTGTTGTTTATTCTCATGCCCTTTTTGAAGATTCAAAGTGTGAGAATATTTAATCTTTCTCTTATGTACCACACTACATTAGCCTTGACATACTAAGGAAATTAAGTTGTGCATAAGGGTGGCGCCCATATATCAATTTTAAGAAAATAATACTTATTTGACTGAGCAATAAATAGCCAAAGAGAACTATTTATTATTTAAACTCTAATAAAACTAATAATAACACAACATTGCACCCATTTCACTATTATTAAATATTGTTAATTGTTTATATTCTATTTATTATTATTTACGCGACGTCATACTGTACGCGTAAGCAATACGACTGGATTCGTTGCTGCAACATAACATAGCATGTTATGCGGTATCAGAAGTAACGATAGTAACGAGTACTAATTGTTATAGTAACGAATACATACGGTTACACATTTTTCGTTACTTTTACACCTCTAGTCGGCACTACCGTATTTATTTCTGAATCGCTAGGGCACTTTTCTTGTAACTTTTGTTTCGGTCAGTTGTTGGGGTATCTGTCCGAGAAAGGGGTGGTGATGGCTTGAGTTTAATCCCAAATTTATTTTCTAAAAAAGTTGACAGGTTTCTTTAAATGAAAAAAAGTATAAGTAGTTTTCCAGCGACTATTACGTTTGAGGCGTACGTGCGTTGCCGCAGCCGCACTCCTGCTTTTTTTGTAAGGAATTAAATCGTCGTGCTACACTAGCACCACCTGTTAGCAACATCCCGAACCAACATGGCCGCCAGCAGACAGCCCGCGTCGACGATAGATAGCAGGACAATTCTGCGTCGGCCGCGGGCTGAGATGCTATACTTACGTGGCTTGGTAGGGTATTCTGGTTATTTTGACGCAACCGGTGATCGCATCCGTACGTATGGGGTATCGTTTTAAAGAGAATTCACACATCTGCTCTCAGAAATTAAGATTTTGTTAATATAACCGGTTATTTTCCAATTATACAGGTTTAAACACAATTTTTATGCTATTTTCGGTTAATTTTTATTTTTTGGGGGCCAAAATCTGTCCAATTCGGTTATAGCGAGGATCAAACCCGGAACCGTGACACCTCGCTATAACGGGACTCTAGTGTATATCTTTTTTCTATGCTACCCAACATAAAAATAGATTACGTTCCTGTAAATAGTAAATCTATTTTTTATTATGTTTAATTTTTCTTATACATAAAAAAAATTGTGAAACAATCCAGATAAAAACTTAAAATTGGTTTATAGTTTTCAGGTTTTTCTAGACATGTATACAATGTGCATGATTTGATCTTTCATATTTTCCTGTTTTAAGAATTCAAAAATAATTTTTTCCCCTACTTGTTGGATTGTTTTACAAGAAGTTGGTTTGTTTTGCAGGTTCAGGGTGTTAGTCGTGTGACAATAAGGAAGTCTAAGAACATTTTGTTTGTTATCAACAAGCCAGATGTGTACAAGAACCCAGCCTCGGATACGTACATTGTGTTTGGTGAAGCAAAGGTGAGACTCCCTCATAGTTAAGATTACAATTGTTTTTTTTATTGATATTGTAAGAGACTGTGAATGAAAGGTAAGAATTTAATTTAACTGTTTCGTTTATATCTTTTGTATGAAAATTTTACAGCAACTTCCTGTTCAGAATTACTTAGAAATTTTTAACTTTTTGACTGGTAAAACATATTAAAAATTATAATTGTATGTATTAATTGGTGAGGTAAGAAAAATATTAAACTTAAAATGCAGGACATTTTTTTATTTGTATTTTCTGTAGAGGGATTTACTGTATTCATGGGAGTATTCAACTGTGATTATGGTTTTTAATTGTTTTCCAGATTGAAGATCTGAGCCAGCAAGCCCAAGTTCGGGAAGCTGAGAAGTTCAAAGCACCACAGGACTCTCCAGCGGTCGATGGAGCCGGCAGCCAGACGGTGAGATTCGTTTATAATTTGTGTTTATTGGTTGGTTGTAAAATTCTACAAAACAAAACCTCTCTATATGATTTAGTTTCTTAAATCTCATACTCACACACAATGTTGGATTTTTTTTTCCTTATTCCTAATATTTATGAAGAATAATATTTTGAAAATGGGGCTTGAAAGTCAAGTTGCAGACATTTCCCAAAAATAGGGACACTTTAGTGAGTGGACCATAGCATAATTTTAAGGATACCTGCATAACATACAGATAACAGTATAGCGTATATGTTATGGCTAGGGCCTGGAATTTTTCGCGATCGCGAATTTCGCATGAAAACGCGAAAAGTAAGTACATTCGCGAAAACCACAACATTTCTATATTACACTGCGAATATATCGCCGAAAAGTACCATTACAGTAGAATCCCGCCGATGCGAGCCCCCTCCGATGCGTCCATTCCGTTTATATGACCGTTTTTCGAGAAAACAGGAAAAATTTAAGCAGAGAAAGTCGAAAATTTGAGTAAAATCGGCTGAAAAACAAGTCTGTTACACTTTGTTGGGCTCTATGCGTTCACGTTTATCTTGGCGAGAGCTGTACTGTAAGCAGCCAGGCATACAAAAGACGTCTAAAAATAGATACCACCCCTCTAGACTGGCCACGCGGCAGTGTCTAGACGAGCTCGGCGCCTCCACTATCGCAAGAAAAGCCGTCTCAGCTGTCATGTTATCTTACCCGCCCGGACGTCATACGTGACGTGACGCGACGCTTACCTCTCCCATCCCCTGCTAATTCTTCAAGGCTCATCCCTCCCAGAGCCACAAACCATGTAAAAACAACCCCCCCCCCCCCCCTTTTTTTTAACAGCTAACATTTCAACACATTCCCTCCCTTATTTCAACCTTCTGGGTGAGAAACTGTCAGCTTGTTTTTTTTTTCTCTTTTTTTTTTACGCTGTGAAGGGACGTGGAAAAGATAATTGCTTGAGCTGTCAAAATAAACATCGCCGGCAAGGGCGGGAGCGCATCCTGTCGGTCTGTCGCTGTGATTATCTACTCCAAAAACATGTCACAGCATTTCAGGATAGCATTGTTCTTATTTCTTTCGTTTATAGCCGAATGTTTTCTACTTGATCCACACAAGGTTAAAGTATCCTTTAACCCAAGTCTTGTGTTTCAGCATAATTACCTTATTTTTACATAAGCCGTGTTCGTGTATGGTTTTGATGCTCAAAATTGATCTGGGGTATAGTTCACACTAAGTTTCTTCTCATTTGTGCACTGGGGTTTGTTCAAGTGGCAACCCCGTGTTCCTCCACTCCATTAAATACGAGCATATCAGTATCAGAAACATGGGTTTTATTGTACTGACAATAGCACAGTGATGTGCAAATTTTGCAACTGTAAAGTTTCATGGGATAGAAAAGATTTCATTGACAAACACCTAAAGTTGGCTAAGCATGTGGCATTGGCAGCAAAAAAAAAAAAAAAAAAAAAAAAAAAAAAAAAAAAAAAAAAAATGTTGTTGCAAACATCTATAGCAATGTGTCTGTTTTGTGTAACTGTTTTGGATTTAATTGGCTGTTATTATGCATATTAGCCTATTCCTAGTATACATAGATTGTTTATTAAATATGTAAACTATTATATTCAATAACTGCACAATTTAGTCAACATTTAAAATACCGGTAAAATTTCCATTGCATAACGAAAATACCAACTTTAAACCACCGCTTTTCTAATTTGAAAGTACCGCTTTTTGCATATTGTAAACACCGAAATTTTCCAGGCCCTAGTTATGGCAAAATTTCAAACAAACCTTAAAATTCAATAGTTATATAATGAAACATCATTAGGAATTGCCACAAAGCAAAATTATTGGAATGAAAATACAAAAACAAACATGGCAGGTGATCGTAGGCATTGCTTTTTCAGATGGGCCAGTGATAGTTTACTCACCTCCCAGAAGCATTTTGGGTTTGATTAATGGCAGGAGCAGACCTGCCAACTCTCACGATTTTGGTGTGAGGCTCACGATTTTAAGGTCCATCTCACGCCCTCACGCCAAAATAGTGTTTCCTCACGATTTTTCGGGGCCCCAAGATTTTGTTTGTAAAAGTTACAAAACAAGTTTTACGAAAGCTTACAGTAACGAGTTTCCATCAATACTCGAGTCACGTAGGCCCCTAAAGAAAGCAATTTTGCGTTTTGTAGCGTGTGCCGTGCTGATTTTTCTATTGGAAGAGGAGACATTGTGAAACATGTCACTACAAAAAAACACAACTAACAAGTGAAGCGTATTGCTTCCAATAAAAAAACTATTTTTGCTGTGAACAGTGATAATAGTGTTACACGAGCAGAATGTTATTTTACATCTTTTTTAGTTGCGGCCCTGCATGATCACTACACGACAGCGCTAAATTATGTTCAACTAAATTAAATCTGCAACCTATAATTTGTTGAAATAAATTTTGAAGCAGAGACCATTTAACACATGTACCTACAGGTATGTCACTTAAATTTAAAGATTCTCATTTGGTGTTTTTTATATCTAACCTGTATTTATGGGCCTGAAAGTTTTTATCGAGGACCTCGTGATTTTTTAAATTTGAATGTTGGCAGGTCTGCAGGATTAAATACAAAATTTTTGTAAGTAGGGAAATGTGGCATGCATTTCTGTGAGCCAGCAGGTTTTCTATGAATACTCCTTTTTCCTCTGTCAGTGCATTCAGTCATTTCTTCTTAAATGCAGTTATTGCTTTGCCGTAGTTAATTTTTGTCACTGACAGAAAGATGAAACATAACATTTAACATTTTTGTCATGTGTCAATGGATAAAATACAGTAAAAAAATAAAGTACAGCTTGGTAATATGAAAAATTTGGGGTGGGGAAACAGATTTCCTTTGGGAAACGGGATGGGATCAGGGATTATTAGAGTTCACAAATTTCAAAATTTTATATACTTTTACAAAGGATTATTTTCTCATTTTTATTGTAGACTCCCAATCCCAAATCATAAATTAATCAGAGGCAGGTAATTTTCACGAGCAGCAAAATACCATGAAATAGGCTTAATTCATTTATTTTATGAACATGAAATTAAAACAATAAGCCTATTTGTGAATTATCAATGAAATTAGTTCATATTTTCACTTTTATATTAAATTATTCACTCGTTTTAAGTTATTTGCAGTGGACACACCCACTTTTATTTTAACACATTTAATATTCCGTATTTTCAGTCCTGGATTTGATTTGTTTTGCTTCGGTTTCACAACAGTAGTGAAATAACTTGTAATATTTGTTTTTATGGTTAAAATAATTAATAAAGAGCTTGTTTACGATAGTGCCTTGAATTATTTAAATAGTTTTGAGTTTGAAATGCTGGAAAATTGTGCACTTTCGATTGCAGTGCCTTCTTGGAAAATAGTTTATTGTAAAGAAATTTGGCATTTGGGCATGTATTCTATGTTTCAAGAAAGATAACATTCCCATTTTTTCCTTAGAAATCTGGGTCCCACTCAGGAAATGCATGAATCAATTCCAACCTTTTGATATCAGCAAAAAACTAAAAACTTCAACTCTATAACATCGTCTAGTCATGCCAGCTTAGCACAGTGGTGATTCTACTTATGATTTGTTGTTAATGTTCATGATGTTAACAGGGATGGAATACCTCGGCAGACCGAGTGCTGCGTCGTAATGTGATTGCAGTCTTGGGGATCGTTGGGAGGCGACAGTCTCAATGCAGTGTGGTCCCTGTCACAGGTTGTCGCGCCAATCCAGGAGGAGTCTGAGGAGGAAGACATCGACGACACTGGCGTGGAAGAGAAGGACGTGGATCTGGTCATGTCACAAGCAAATGTCAGCCGAGCAAAGGCGATCAAGGCTCTCAAAAACAACCAGAATGACATTGTGAATGCCATCATGGTGAGTACTTTCAAAACTAAAATAGTAGTAACAGGGTTTGTATCCCTTCGTAATTTCCTTATAAGTCCTTAGTTTTGATTTTATTGTTTACCTATTTTACTGTAGATCCTATAAAATGCCATAAACATGTTATTTCAGTCTCATGGTTTTGGTATTCCTTTTTTTTGGACTTTGGCAGCAAACAGTGCTTTCATGTTTCTGATTTTATTGGTGGATTCAGTTTCGCATCAAGAACCTTGGTTCCCAGTCCAGTTTTGATTCTTAGCAAAGGCCTGGCAGGTCTTATTTATGGCATGCTAAAAAGTTTAACTGCCACTATTTTACATAAGTGTGTATCATAACCAGCCAGTATTGTTGGTAGTCAGTCAGTTTTGAATTACTTTTTTAGGTATCATGCTGTAAGTAGTTTTTTTTGTTCAACCTAATAATATAACTTTTTCAGAGAAATTTGGCAGTAATTTACTTTGTTTTCAAGATTCATATCATTGAGGTTATCTCCAGACTTGTGCTGTAAATTAAAAATAAGCGAACCATTCAAATCAGTGCATGCACAATAATTAATTGATAGAGATCTGAAATTGGCGGTGTTATTTTTGGCCAAAAGCGGTATTATTTTTGCCAAAAAGCGGTGTAAAAAAGCGGTGTTATTTTTTTATCTGTATAATTAAATTAAATAGTTTTAACTGTATAGGCTTAATATTTGTTACGTAATTAATTTTCTTTGGCATAGCTTATAATTATCCTAATTTAAACACACTCTTTACATTTGCTTAAACCAAAAATAAATAACAATGAAAACATTAAATTTCCAGTTGTACATAAAAATTTCTCACCACTGACTGTGAAACTTCCATACAGAAATTTTTTAGTCACTTGGTTGCTTAATGCATTGTTCAGTACATAACATAAGAAATTAAAGAACTGTTCATCATATGTAGAACCACAAAAACATTTCATTTCACTATTGAACACTATGTGTTAATAATTTCCTTGTAAAAATTTTACACACACATTAGCTTAACATAACTGTTGCATAAAATTCTTTAAATATATATATATATATATATATATATATATCAATCATCAAAGGAGAGCATTGTAAACACTTCAATATTCTCTTCTTTTAAGTTCTGCCGTCTATCTGAAACAACAATATTGTAGTGACTCAACAACCTCTCACTCTCAACATTATTTGTAGGCATCCATATTGATTTAAGCACAGCTGAAGCAAACTGTTGACAGTCAGTTGTCAGTGCAGTGAGAATTTTCACTACATCAACAACTTCACCAGCTCTGCACAGTGACTCTGCTGCATCTTTTAGAGACTGGTACCCTTTAAAAAGGTCAACACTGTCTATCATCTTCAGGTCAGCAATGGATTTTAGTTGTGTAACTATGTTTTCAGTTTTGTTAAGCAGAATGTTCTTAAGGTTGAAAAGCTGGTTCAATGACCTGTAAACATGTGCACAAGGATCACTGTTCATGAGTGTCTGCAGTTTGTTCATGCACAGTGTTGTGGCTTTTTGGCAGTTGTGCTTCACATGTGCAATGTCAGTGGTGTTCAAATTTTTGAGGACACTACTGTTTTCGAACGTATTGGAAAATATACCCCTTGCTGCACAGTCCAAACCTTTTTGTATATTTTCCAGATCCCCATACAGAGTATGTGATGTAGGGTACTTAGACCCTTCAAGTTTCGTTAGCAGATCCATTATTTCAGAAGCATGCTGCTGTACAAAAATACACTGTGCTAAAATTACGGATACTTCTTTGTCTGAAAGCATGATCAGATACTTAATTCCTGCATTGTTAGTTTCCTGAAAGTCACTATTTCTGAAAAAGTTAATGATTTCCAAAAAATATTCAGCCAAGTAGAACACTGCACGAAACCATGAATTCCAACGAGTATTGACTGGCATTGGAAACAATTTATCTGGTTTCACAGTTTCTTCTCGCAAATATTGCAAATATTGGTGTTTCCTCTTGCGAGTGTTTAAAAAGGCAGACTTTACCTTCACTACGACATCGTTTACCTCAACAAGTTCACATGACAACACATTTCCTACTAGGGCAACTTTGTGGGCCCAGCACTGAATATGGAGTACGTGATCTCCATACAGAACTTGCAAGCTGTTGACACACTTTGTCATGTAGCGAGCTGAGTCTGTAACCAAACTTCTGATGTTCTTGTATGAAATTGCATACTTATTTACACATTCTGAAATAACTTGTGCACATGTGGTCGCATCCGCTTTTGCAAGAAAATTAACTGAAGCTACTACTACCTGAGGTTCGCCTACTGGTTCTTGGAGCACTAGAAAGAGTACCACAAAAACACATCTTCCCTGACTATCTGTAGTCTCATCCGAATAGATAAAAATTAGTTTATCTTTAACAATTTCCATCACGTTTTCAAAGTGGTATTCAGCAAGTTTAGGAACATACTTTTCCCTCAGTGTTTTGACACAAGGCATGTCTCCAGAACCTGCCACAAATTCATTTAACCATGCCCTTATGTTAGGATCATCCAATTTTTGAAGAGGTATGTTAGCTTTAGCGAAGGCCTCTGTTGTCCTCAGTGCCAAATGTTCGACGTCTGCTTTTTTACGTTTAGCACTACCAAAGCACTCTGCAACAGAGCTCTGAATTTTTTTATCAGCACACCCATCATCATATTTTTTTCTTTTAGTTATGTGTTTTTCGCTCTTAGTGTGCTTTATCACGGTGTCTTTTCTCTCAAATGCGACTTTACAATTACAAAATTTGCACATTAACGTCGCCGTATCAGGTGCATATAGCCCGTCGCTTTTGAAATCGTCGGCACGTTGCCGAGCACTTGCAGCATTTTTCGGCATATTGTTACACAAACTCAAGTTATTTTATTTTAATGTTCCCATGCAGCAATAAAATACGATACATTAAACGAAAGAAGTGGCAATGTATGGTTGTACGGTGTTTATCTTATACTTCAGCTGGAATCGCGTTACAAACACATAGCATTGATCTAGGCGTCTGCGAGCAGAAGATTTTCACTTCGAGTCGAGCTCGAGCGAGTTTGCTAAAATACTCGCGAGTATCGAGTCGAGTTCGAGTTTTTTTTTAAGTTTATTGCACATAAATTTACTGTGATGGAGTAATAAAATGTGAGAACTTTTGAGAAAAATATGGAAATAAAAAAAGAAACCATTATCATTGTTAGCCTACTAAATTAAAAAATTCGATATTCCTAAAGTATTTGGAATTTCTTATCTCCGCCGGTTGATTTGAAAAGAGGAAGTGAAAGAGCATAGAATAAAAGTATTTTCAGATTTTTAGCATTTTTTTTTCGCATATACCGTTACTCTACATATTTACCAAATTGTTTAACCTCAAAATTAGTGTCAAATATCTGTAACTTGTCATTAAGTTTAATCAATTTAAAGTAATAAAAATAGAAGCATTTTACTTAATTCAATTTACACTTGCAAAAAAAACTTACGCACAATAAACCTACATGGAAATTAAAGTCTTTTTCAATGTCCTGTAGTCTGAAATATGTTTACTCATGTCATCAAATGTAGAGCTGTACTGAAGAAGCCGATTTTGCCAATATTTAGTTGAATCGGCATTTCTGCCAACTTCCAATACTCTTTGTTAATTTTCGACCGATATTACTGAAAAACGAAAGAGACTGCCATAACCTAAAAATCCACGAGTACCCTTTTCACTTTTCGTAGTAGTACTACATTCTTTCAGATCACATTATTTCTTAGCAACATGTGCCAACCGTACATATCAAGATTTAACATCCTTTTTTTTTCAATAATGTTCTTTAATTTTAATATGTCCTAAATAAATACATTACCATCACGGTAAATACACATCTCGGTTATTACGGCAACTATAGTGCAAATGTGGTAACTATCATGCTTCTGCAGTAGTTATGGTATCTACAAAGAATCTTTAGTTCTTTTTATGGTAATTATCTTAAGATAACTATTGGAATTGTACTGTAGTTATGGTACATCATCCATATTTCTTCGTAAGTTGTTGTTCATTTGTATTTTCTTCATATTTATATTTACGTGCGCCATTACTGGCAGGAATTTTCATAAAAATGTTAAACGGGACTTTATATCACACATTTAATGGTGTAAATGATGAGACCCCGGACAATTTAAATGCTTTTTATAGTAAAATGCGGGAAATGTTTCCGCATAAGGCGGGAAATACTTCCGCATAAAGGAGGAAAGTGATACATTAATGCTATGCGGAAAATTATAGAAGTAAAAAAAATTAATCACGGAAATTCGTAAATCCCGGGTACGTAAAAATGATGTGTTCATGTATACGGTCGATCATGTTACATTATAAAGTAAAGGATAATAGTGTTGTAAGACTTTTATTCCGATATAATGAGAGTTTTTTTTTCTATAGGTACAGTGCAAGAAAAGCTCGCTCGAATTTCGAGTTGTTGAAAAGCCACGAGCTCGAGTTCGAGTATTACTAAAAAACTCGACTCGAAACTCGAATTTCGAGTACTCGCAGGTGTCTACATTGATCCTTACGGCAGACGTGCGCATGACTGCCAGTGCCGGTTGTTTGTGAAATAAAAGCTGATTCTTCCCAGCATGCAATCTTTTGTGGCGTCACAAATCGTTTATTCCATAACTGCGTTGTGTGAGAACAAGATTTTAATTCGTTTATTTCGTAATTCTATTTCATGGCAAAATTAAATCACGAAGTCATTATTGTGCAATAGTTTTATTAATATAATCGTAAAAAAAAAATTCATGTACGGACCTGGATCGGGAAATACGGTCCAAATGACATTTTCGTACGGACATTTCTTGCTGAAGGGTTGGCCAAGCTGGTTCCGCTTGCTCACAACTTGCCGCCTCCTTCCAGCCATTACATCAACAGTATCGCTCATGTATGACGTGGAGTTGTGGTTGCGTACATTATGTTTATTTTGTGTTGTGGTCACATCTTAGCAGCAATATATTTCGTTCTTCCATACATACATGTAAAGTATGTGATTTTCGAAACGTAAACAGTGGCAGGCTACCGCTAAGGTTGGTTAGTTTTAGTTCTGACAATGGCGATGCCGGCGAACTCGGCGAACTCAAGATGAAACCAAGTTTGTTACCGTACATTTCTTAAAATTTCGCGTGTATACAGAAAACTAGACGAAATCGTATTATTTCGCGAAAATCAATGAAATTCGCGTTATTTTTCGCGTTATCGCGATCGCGAAAATTTCAGGTCTCTATTAATTGAGCACCTGCGCCAATGTTTTTGTGATGCCTATTTCCGTATTTAAGTGCTGTCAAGAATGTGCTGGAATGTGTCGCAGCATTATGAACTACTACATCTCCTTTGCTTGTCCCCACAGTGGTATACCCAATTTTATATGCTGTTTAACCCTTTGGCCAGGGAGGATTAATAATGGATTCTCTAACCCTGTGGAGTAAAGTTTTTTTTACAAAAAAATTTTTTTTTTTAATTAATTTTAAAAGTAGTGATATGTATTGTAGTATGCAAATTTTTTGTTGGAATTTTTTTCAGTGAGTTATTTAGAGAAATATACATGCATGTATAAGTTATGTATGTGTGCATAAATTTACACACACTCACATATATATACATATATGTATATATATCAATGCTTGTTGCACATAGCCTTATTCTAAAATAAAAAAAAATATGGATGAGCTATTTATCACATATTATTTTGTCGTATCATTTTGGTTTTTGATGTTACACTGTAAAAAATCGATAACATTTTGCAATTTTTATATTAAATGTTCTATTATTTCGAACCATCAATATCAAAATTATACATTTTCTTTTTTTGTATTGAAGAATTTTAGGGCACATCTCACAGCATTGCTACACTGCAAAAAATGGTAATTTTTCTGAAAATTTTAAAAATATGTTTTATTTCCTAGTATCATAATCAAAATTACGTAGAGAAATTAACCAAAGTTTAAATTTTTAGTTGAATAAATATGAAGACTCACACATTTCAATGCTACACTGCAAAAAAATTATTTTGTGTAATTTTTATAAACATCAGTTTTCTACTATCAGTAGTCTCTGAAATTATATTCATAAATAAAAAAAATTTTATTTTGAAGAAATACGAGACACACTCTCACATCATTGCTGCACTATCAACAATAAATAAACTATCAAAAAATACTCACGAAAGTATCTTGCTAGAAAATGCGCGCGAAGCGAAAGTCACAACCACGGAATCTAGCAAGAGATAAAACAAACAGTGATATTCCAGACCACAGCAAATTGGAATTAGTGCTGCTATCTATGCGGCACCAGAAAACACTGTCAGCTAGTTACTATAAGGCTCACTAGATAGCACAACAACTACAACAAAGCCGGATGCGCATCTCCGTTCATTGACAAGCATACTAGTTTGTACAAAGCTAGAAACGTTTATTTACGTGAATACTCTATCGGGCACAGTTAAAATACGCACGTTTATTAACGTTAATACTAGCGAAAGGGTTAAATTCCGACATAGAAGCCATTCTGTAATTCAGATCGAGTAACTCCAGCTCCTAGATATTAGTGTGTAAACGATGTTATCAGAAGAAAAGCAGCTGCTTTAATTGTTTTCTTTTAATTTTTGGTTATATTTTATCATTTTAAATTATTTATGTGTTAATTTTTAAACATAAATTTCACAGTTTTCCGAGTTTTTGAAAGGAATTGTCAGTATTTTATAAACAGTTCGAAATTCACATGTTCGTCTAAAAATTTCCAAAATTCATGTAAAAAGAAATTCATATTGCAAATGTGATTAATACATATTGTTAGTTATTACATGGTGAGACGTTTGTGACATTGAATGAATGTGTTTGTTTATCTTTTCCGCAGGATAAACGTTTTGTTAACATTACAGATTGCGTAGTAAGAAGTTACAGAAATGTACAAAAAAAATGCCCAAAACTGGAAATTTGTAGTTTGCAGTTTGTCTGGGACGTGTACAGACTTGCCAACCTTTACGATTTTATCGTAAAATGTACGAAAATCACGTCCGTATTACGATTGTACGAGGATGTCTGCATTTTTTATGAATTTTAAGTACGAGACGTTTATTAAAACACGTATTTTTCGTCTGCCTTAAATGTTTTATTGTATGGTTTGTGAAAGCTGTTGCCATGTGTTTTTGCTGTGGAAACGGGTGCGGTAATTGTGTTATATTATTGGTCAAAGGCCAGCGAACCACGTAATTTGTTGTTCAATTGTATATATTTCCTTATTGGCCGCCAGAGTTACATTGATGCGCTTACAACCAGTCACGAACCAGTTTAAATAGCATTTTTAGTTTGGCAAGATGGTGTCATGCACAAGTGTATGTTGTGATTCTTCAGTTAAAGTTGAGCCAATTTTGATATTGTTTATTACAGGTTATGAAACAAATTTATTGCATGTTTTTAATAAAAACGTGTTATGTGCACAATTAACGGAAGTGGAATCAAGTGAAGAAGAAAATGCCCCCGAAACGTGATACACATTATTCTCAGGCATTTCGTGATACATACACGCGGGATTTTCCATGTATTCTTAAATCAAGCAAGGGAACACAGTTCGCAGTTTTTTCAGTGTGTAGATGCGACATCAACATTGGGCACGGCGGAAGATATGACATCAATCTCCACGTGAACTGTTCAAAACATCTCGCAAATGTTAAAAGTGTCGCAGTCAGTTCAAAGGTTAGTGATTAGTTCGCTTAAAATAACAGCACAGAAAATGCTAAATACGTGCAGAATGCATGTTTACAAACTTTTTGGTTGAACATAATATTCCTTTAAATGTTTCGGATCACGTCGGCCCGTTATTCAGAAAAATATTTTCAAATTCTGAAGTAGCAAAAAAAATTGGCTGCGCAAGAACAAAGTCGACGGCTATCGTGAAAGAAATGGCAACAGATGCAACTATAAAATTGTAATTTACAAACTGGCATTTTCAGTCGCGACCGACGGCAGCAATGACTCTGAATCCAAATTATATCCACTAGTAGTAACATTTTGTAATGCAAGTTTGAAAATGATAGTGTCAAGGTTGCTTTCATTACCAGTACTCCAGGGAGATTCTACTGGAAGTTAACTGATATCAGTGTATATTGTAACAAAGGTACACTGTTGATTTGTAGGGTACCACAAGGAATGAAGTTTTTTTCTTTGATGTGATACTAAGCAAAAATGTTTCCATAATGGTAAATAATGAGAATGATTGTTGGTCTGCAATGTTAATGTATGTTATAACGATTACATAATTTTGATTACTAGAAAAAAATGTGATATGAAATTTTATTAATTTTTCAATTGCCGTGAGCAGTTTACGCGTGTTATATTATTTTTTATGTATTGTACTAATTGAGGGTTTCAAAAGTTGGCAAGTCTGTGTGTATAATTGAGCTTTTTTACCATACATTTGTCACTTAAGATATAATCTGCACTTCATCTTCGCCACAAATATTTACTTCTCTCTTGCTTTTTGCTTTAGAGGGTGTGTGAAGTAAACAACATCTGGCACAGACGTTTATAGAGTAACATGCACTAGCATCCAGCAGTATGGTGTTCAACATAGTGAATCAATGTTTTTTTTTTGGGGGGGGGGGGGGGGGGATTTGATTGATTAACGCAGTGTTGATTACTGAGTACAATGGTGCGATTACAGACTTGACAAACAGCACTAGCCTGGCAGACTTATCATTCATAGAGCTGGCCTATATATTAGTGTTGTACAGCCAGGTAAAAAAAAAATAAGCTGGAGCAGTGTCCATTAATCAAAGGCAATTTCACAACAGACATATGCTGAATATAAGAATACCTTCGTACGGCTTGACTTGCAACGGCCTAAATGTGGGAGTTTCATAACACGAAGGGTGACGTACACCAAACTGCGTATGGCAGACTGTAAATGTTGCCTGCTTCCTGCAGAGCATTTGAATGCCACTGCACTGCAATAATGCATCTCTTTGGCAGTGGCATAAACCCCTGAAGCCCGTCAAATTCAAATTTACACGCAACTGGTCACACCTGTTACTTTGCAAGGTTTATACTCCAAAATTAGCAAACTATATATATGTGTACATAAACACACATACACGTGTTTGTCTGTGTAACACTGTGGACCTTTGTGTTTCGAAATGGCTTGAATTTACAATTTTAGAACTTAAATGATGGGATGTATGTTTTACACAGTCTAATTTTAGGGAATGTTTAAAATTGTTTATAATTTTTGAAGGAAAACTTTAAAAAAAACTCAATTGCAGGAAAAAGTAAATAGCTTGACTGTAAAAACAAGGTTTCACGTTAGAGGTTTTATAAGTATTAATTGCTGGCTTACACACAGTTCATACTGTCCTGTACCAAGTGAATTACACAGAGCCCGCACAATTTGACTGTAAAGATGTGTCAGCATCTATTGTTTCTTCTCAAATGTGGTGGTGTGTTGGTTCGTTCTCTTAAAAAAACAATGGCTGGGTTTTATACATGAACATAACTCTCAGAAATACCATTTACTATTTGTGTTGCTCTCTGTTGTGATGAAAGCAGGTGTGGTTTCGCTTCTTGTACAGACATTCCAGTGGTGAGGCACCTTGGCAGACTGAACAGAAGCAAAGAGAATTATGTTTGCAAACACAGTTTATATGACCTTAATTCAAGTCTATAGAAAATGACTAGGCCTGTGCAGTTCTCCAATTTTTCTGTTTCATTTTCAGTTTCTATTATATACGTGACCTGAAACCAAATTATGAACACTCTGTTTTCAGTTATTTTAGCATGTTTGTTACTTTGTGATACTTAAATTCATTCAATGTTATCAATATCTTAGGATGTAATAACTTCCAAAAAATACATGCCATAGAGCATGTTTTAGCTATCATGAATGTTTAAAATTGGTTTTAATTTTTAAAGGAAAACAAACTGTTTAAAGAAAATTAAATTGCAGGAAAATGTAAATAGTGTGAATGTAAACACATCGTTTCATATTAAGAAGTTTTATAAGTATTAATTGATGGCTTACACGTAGTTCATACTGTCCTGTACCAAGTGATTTATACAGAGCCCGCACAATTTGACCGTAAAGAAAAGTCAGCGTCTATTGTTTGTTCCCTTGAAAAACAATGGCTATGATTTATACATGAACATAACTCTCAGTAATACAATTTACTTTTTGTGTTGCTCTCTGTTGTGATGAAAGCAGGTGTGGTTTCGCTTCTTGTA
This sequence comes from Bacillus rossius redtenbacheri, assembly GCF_032445375.1. Taxonomy (NCBI): domain Eukaryota; kingdom Metazoa; phylum Arthropoda; class Insecta; order Phasmatodea; family Bacillidae; genus Bacillus; species Bacillus rossius. The sequence goes on along the minus strand of NC_086330.1, from coordinate 343,471,254 downwards.
CAGACATTCCAGTGGTGAGGCACCTTGGCAGACTGAACAGAAGCAAAGAGAATTATGTTTGCAAACACAGTTTATATGACCTTAATTCAAGTCTATAGAAAATGACTAGGCCTGTGCAGTTCTCCAATTTTTCTGTTTCAGTTTCTATTATAAACATGACCTGAAACCAAATTGTGAACACTTTGTTTTCAGTTATTTTAGCATGTTTGTTACTAGGGATGGGACGATTCCAAATATTAATTCTCGATACCCAATTCTCGATTCTCTATCGATCCTCGATTCCTTATCGATTCTTGCTCCACTTCTGCATACCTTAAGTTCAATGACGAAATGAGATCATTTTTCATAGCCAGAATTCCTGAGCCATTGAGTGCTGGATTTTGTAACTCTCTACGTGTGCTGTTAACAATCAGTATTACCTCTGATGCAGTCACAGTTGCAGAACTAACAGCAATTGTAGTATGGTTGAAAATGCTCAGTAGTGTACGGTAACATTATATGTTTCCCGCCCAGATTACATAATTATTTATTTTAATTGATATTTATTTGCTCTATGTAAATAAAAATAATTTAATTACTTTATTATGTTATTGGTACAAGTCCTCAGCGTTCATATTTTCGTTGCGGCGAGGATACAATAAAATTTTTATATTCCTTTTTATTACCAATAATTACCGTGGAATATAAAATGGTTACTCTATGTAAATCAAAACAATATGTAGTTAAAATTGTGGGTATATATTTGTTTGTAAACAGACGTGTATAGCTGATTTATGAACAGTAATGGGAAAAAATCTTCACTAAACTTCTGAATGTTTAAAATTTGCACGGAAAATTATTTTAGAAAGCATATTATGCTGGTTTTGGCATTTTTATTCCAGTACCACATATTTTTTGTATGTTTGTAGATAAATTTTGACTCAAAGATTAGGTTAGGTGATCAAAAATGCAAATAATCAACATTTTTCCCCGATTCTCGATTAATTTCACAGAATCAGTTGGTATCGGGGTATCGAAGAATCTATTTTCCCATCCCTATTTGTTACTTTGTGATACTTAAATTCTTTCAATGTTACCAATATCTTAGGATGTAATAACTAGGGACAGGAACTTTTCGGTGGGTAAAATTTGTGAAAAGCGGCGAAATGTATCTAAGCATACCTTTTTTAAGAAAAAGTTAAATGAACTCAATTATGAATGAATAAAATGTTTAAAACTAACATTTAGAAGTGAAAAACCCTTCAAACTCAAAAGCTTTAAAGACAAGGAGATTAGCTTCTCTTCCAGAATGTCAAAACTTTTGGGTTTAGAGGGAAGGTTTGTAAATAAAATATATTCCTAACTCAGGTGGTATGTTAGGCCAAAAAAGTTAGGTTTGTTTAGTTTTGGGTTTGGTTGGTTTAAGTAAGTCTTAATTTATATTTGGTAAGTTTAGCTTAGGTTAGTTTTAAAATGCCCATTTCCAACTAGCTTAGGTTGGGTTTGGTTTTGATAACTTCTAAATTTAAGCCACTCCATGATTACAGATATTGATGTAGGCATAAATACAAACCTTCAACGTATTTCTTCTTCCAGCTTAAAATACTGGGGTCCTGAAGTTTATGAAGTGGGATGTTCGCTTTGAGGAACACCTTCAGTGGTCTCCATAGCAAAGGATGCGCTTCAGTTTTTTTTTTTTTCTTTTTTTTTTTTCTGCGCACAAACACCAATAGTATGCTGCAGTGCTACAGTAGCAGTGGAAAAAATGTGTGATTTTTTGTGCTTGTCACTGCTTATGTGCTTAACAATTGAGTCTCTACGGTCCCAACTGACTGCAATTACAGTATTTACAAAATAAAACTGCTTTATCTGTCGAATAGAGACCATCAGAAGAAAATTCTTTGGTCCTATCTAGTGCGTTTATGTCATACTTCAGCATCGCGAAGCAGCGAGAAAACTGTCAACACGATATTCGTTCGTTCGATTACCGCAACGAATAGTCACCAAATAATAATAAATGCACGCATGTGCAGTAACCTAACATAGCCGAAGAAAGAAAAATTACATACATCCATCAATTGTTTTGTTGCAGTTTAAAATTGCCTGAAGTATTTTATGGTTAAGTAAATTATGAAGAAAAAACACACTTGTAATTTTCGTTGATATCAAAATTTACGAGTTCCGAACGCGGTATTGTTTTTATCTACCGAACACAATTGATTGTATGATTGAACAACAATTGATTGTTCGTAAACGTTCGTGTTCTTTCTCGCATTCTCGTACTGCTACGTTGGTAACACATTTATTGAGTAACGTGTTTTGTTTTGATAACTTCATGGCATGAGAAACAAATGTTGAAGCTTATAATGTTAGAATGCAAAATATAAATGGTGTTGGATTACCATCATCTGTGGTCGTTAACCTCGCCGTGATGATATTGTCACATAATGTGGTTTTTGTGGTTATGGCTGGAGAAAATAAATTGTTTACCTAGTTTTGCCTAGTAATGTTGTCGGCACGGTGAAATGAATTTTTATGTAGTGTTTTATTTTTTATTGGTGCGCTGGTGTTATGAACGTAAGATGAATTATATCTAAATTATATGCGTTTGTGGCAGTTTAAGCTTCAAATAACGAAATTTTGACCAAATTCGCAACGAAACAGTGGGTAATCGCAAAATTCAATTTTCGTAGAAAAAAAAAAGCCAAATTCGTGAAATGACGGTGATTCGCTATCGCTAAAAGTACCTGTCCCTAGTAATAACTTCCGAAAAATATATGCCATAGAGTATGGTTTAGCTATCGTAAATGTAAATACAAGGTTTCACTATAGAGGTTTTATAAGTATTGATTGCTGACTTCCATGCAGTTCATGCTATCCTGTACCAAGTGAATTACATGGAGCCTACATAATTTTACCCTAAAGCAAAGAAAGTCCATATTTTTCATTCTCAGGTATCATGTTGTGTGGGTTAACTTGAAAAACATTGACAAGGTTGTTTTATATTTGAATATAACTCTCAGAAATACTCATTCAAATGTGAACCATTTACGATTTGCATTGCTCTCTGTTGTGATGATAGCAGGTGTGGTTTCGCTTCTTGTGCAGACATTCCAGTGGTGATGCACCTTGGCAGACTGAACAGAGCAACGAGCAATGTGTTCGCAAATGCATTTCATACGCATTGTAGTTTTAGCTTATAGGAAATAATTCAGTTATGTATTCAGTGTGCTAGAACAACCTTTATAGCATTGTCATTATTTTTACTGTAGCATTGAAAAGAGTGGGTAAAATAGACCTGAAATTAGCAATGGTCATAAAATAATAATGTAATATACCATATTAACCGAAATAGACATTTTTTTTTTCATTCATAAAACCGCTGATGAAAACATAAGTCATCCTGGGGTCGCATATCAAAGAAAACCAGAGTATGTAGTTTAAATGTAAACAAAAAAAATTGGTTGTCTGTAAAGTCGGTTTACAGATGATAGTTTAACGTGATGTCATAATAAAACATTGATGAAATGATTGCATACTTTTATGAATAAAATTGAATCATTTTTATTTTAATAATAAAAGAATAAATACTTGAAATTATACTAGTAATCAGATTTTTAAAATGCAACAATAATTAACCTTTATTGCCGAAATTGTTATTGTAATAAGCAATAAAAACCACACTTTTTCACTTCACTTTATAAACAGTCGTGGATAGATAGCGTGATTCGTTCGGTTCGCGTCCGTCACCGTAGGGGAATAATATTATTTCGTTTTTATAATACGATTTTATAACAAATACTCATCCCAAATACACCAAACTTATTTATAATGTGTTACAATATTTTTTAAAACATTGTGCAAAAAGATCCCAGGTGTAATTTGAATTATGTGCAACTGTAAAACATCATTGTTCGTACAAAAACGTATTTGAAAATTCAACATTAATTTTAAATAACCGTACCGATTGTGCTGAAAATCGGTGGACGGTCGTTAAATTACATAATATTAATAATTCAAATGACGAAAACATGATTGAAAAGTCAAATCGATGGTTGTTCCAATCGATTGGAAGAGAGATGCGGCGCAAGCGTACAATGAGCGTAATGGGACACATCGTAGTGGGACAATGTGCGTTTAGGGACACTTTTTCGCGCGTGCAGCCGGCGTTCATCGATTTATTAGACGTCACGTCAAAAACTGTCCATTAAACAGCGTTAAATTAATTTGTAACCTTCATTTAATAGTGCGCAGTAAATTCCTGTATGGGAGCATATTATTCTTCCGTTAGCAAACAACTGGGAAAAGATGCAAACACAGTATTTGGGTGTTGGTTAACCAACCTAGACTATGGTGACTGAATCGGGATGTGTTCCATTCCACCTACTTAAAAGTCTGGGGAAAAAATGAATCACAGGCTTTCTGTTACCTAAACGAATGCAGCCTGGGAATATTTATGTCTCATTTTTGATGCTTGTTTATTCTTAAAATTATTTTCCTTCTTAAAAAAGTTAACTGCACAACCAACTGTACAGCAGCATGCAAATACAGGTTCTACGAAAATAATGTGCTGTGGTGAAGAATGCAGTAAACAAATTATGTATAAAATAGTGTGGGTGAATGTTATTCTAATGTAGAGGAAGAAGAAAAATAATAATTAAACAATAAAAAAAATGGAATCTTTTTGGAAAATTTAATTTAGCTAAATATAAATTTATAAAACTTGTTTATGTACAAACTATTAATATTTAGGCTTTTCCACATTTTGATGCTATTATTTCTGATTTCAGGAACTTACAATGTAAAACGCTTCCTGAAGGTGGTCCGCCTCACTTTCATCGGAGTAGCTTCAGTGGCCAGAGCTATTCCTAATTGTAAATATAAAATTAATTTCTCACAATTTTAATTTTTGTATTCCATAGATAGTTTTATTAGTTAAAATTGCACATTTGTGAACAAAAAGTTCATCTTTTTTGCTATCTCATGTATATCAAAAACATTTATTAATTGATAATAAATACAAAATGATTGTTGTATATTGCGAGGTTTTATTTTACTTATAGAAATTTCTGGAAAGGTGGGAAAGTGAATGTGGTTGTATGCAAATGATGACATGAAATGTGATGAAAGGATAACTGAATGAAAGATGGGTGATACTGGGTAGATAAGAGTGAAAATAAGATAAGGCAACCCTCTATTCAAAATTAAGCCTATACCACCTTAGAATTTAGTGAGTCTCACCTTGCCATGTATTAGGGGCGTGTGCAAGAACGGTACCTGGATCGCTTTTTGAACTATGGATAGCAACTCATTAACCAATAAATTAAATAAAATCATTAATCTGTTCAGAAGAATGAACCAACATTAACAGGGTGGCCACTCACCGGGAAAACCGGGATTTATCAGGGAAATCACGTTGATCGGGAATTATCAGGGAAATGTCAGGGAATTTTTTGTGTCATGTATATTTCCGCAGAGCTGCCAACCATTACGGATTTTCCGTAATTATTATGGATTTAACACAATATTACGGAATTACGGAACATCGCTGGTTTATTACGGAAACGAGACTTTGTGCTGCTGGGTAACGGAAAAAAATTCCGTTTCTGGTGTGCGTATTTCGTGAACGCAGTTCGAATACATAACGTGGTTGCGCAGATAACTGAACTGATAAATGTGCGCATGTACTGTCGAAATAAGTAGATTAATTGTTGTGTTTTGTAATAGAAATGGTACGGTATTACGTCCGTTGTACGATACAACTAGTACATATTCTCGGTCTTTTAGTTTGTTAGCTACTTACATCACGATAATATTTGTACGGTACTTTGGCTAACCTGTCTTGTGTTATTTACTTTCTTGAAAGCCATTTTTTTTTCCATCAAAGTGTTTTTGTCGTGTGTACAGACGTGAAACCTGTTTAATATGTTGTTCGATAGTGTTGTGTTCTTCAGTGCCGGTTGTAGAAATGAAGCGTGTGACAGAACAATGTGTATCTGGGGCAAAACAAAAAAAGAACGTTATTCCTCAGAACTTTCGACCAAACTATTTAAAAGAATGGCCATGCTTGTCATCTTCAAATGTTTTGGAACGCCACGCTTTTTGTAATGTATGCACGTGTGACTTTTTGATTGCGCATGGTGGAAGGGATGACTGAGGACGGCATATTTAATCAAAGAAACATGCAGAACATTTTAAAGCCGTGACGAGCAATAAATCTATATCGTCGTTTTTCGCTACATCTGAAGAAACGAAAGTAACAAACGCAGAGTTATTGTGTACAAGTTTTTTGGTAGAACAATTTACCGATAGCAGTAGCCGATCATTCGGGTAATTTGTATAGAGCTATGTTTCCGGACTCAAAAATTGCACAGAAATACAGCTGTGCGAGAGCAAAAACATCTGCCTTAGTGGAGTATATAGCTGGTGAAACTAAATTGAAACTGTTGAATCTTTAGTAAGTGGACCATTTGCTTTAGCTACAGATGGGAGTACTGATTGTAATGTAGTGAAGATTTATCCATTAGTTGTTTCATTTTTAAATCAAACACAAGGTAAAATTTGCACTGTACTGTTATCCCTTGTTGAGAGTACTAAGACTAAGAATATTTCACAACTAGAAATGTTACATTTCAAAAATGAATTAAAGAACAGTTATCAAAAGTTGCGTGAAAAAATGTTTGAGCGCTCGCCACTGAAATACCCCATTACATAAAACAAAACACAGACTGCAGGTCATTGAACGGGACGCTATAATGTAAAGTGACATATTTAAAATGTATTTGTTATTTAACGAACTTCCGTATGTATATAATGAAGAAAATACAGGAGGGTGCTAAAATATGAGTAATCTCTTTCTATAATATTATATTTTTTATGAAAAGTATGTTTTTTTGTAATTGTAAATATCAGGGAATTTTTGAATTTTTAATCAGGGAAATCAGGGAAAAATCAGGGAATATTTTTGGTGACTGTGAGTGGCCACCATGATTAAAGTCTTACAAAATCTGAGTGACCAGAAAAGGAAATAATACTTACATAAAAAGTTTTCAATACAAGTTTAGGAGTATTAATATTGTTATTCAGCATAAATGTTTTAAACTGTGTTTTCTTTTTTAAAAAAATGTTACAAACAAGATCAGGTAACGATTAGTTATGTGGATAAAAAAACTATTGAACAAGCAAGGCCTGCTAGCCCCTCAAACTTTGTATAAATTTTACTTTACTGTTAGGTTTATCAAACTTATGTTTAGACTGGTACTAAAACCTGGCATCCAGTCATTTGTAAATGGAATTAACAACGTTCACAAATGCGACAACGTAACGGCAGAACATCTACGGTCACAGCAGATCCAACTATTAATTAAGGGATAAAACTCCTAAAACTAAATTTTGTGGGTGATGGATACTTATCTCTAAGCAGCTACATCTAGAGGGCCTTTGCCTTCTTATCCACCCTTAACATAAACTTTACGATGAGTCGATGACCCATCTGGGACAAGAGCCAAAACAAGAAGTAGAACCTACCTGAAGCCTCACACCAAATGTTGCAAGGTCAGGTTGAAATAAAAAAATAATAATGTAAAATTCTTTAAATAAAAATAAATAAGTTGGAATGTATAGAGTAGTCTTAAAACAATTAGGGGAAGCCAGTAGCTCTAAGAACACTTACTTGGCATTAACTAGCAAGAGGTTTATTAGCCTTACAGTTTATCCAATATAAAAACATTTCCTTCCAGAATTGAAATGATTAAGTTTTGCATCCCATATGGGAAGTCCAGTGAGAGATTAGATAAATGGAGTTACCCTAAATGGACAAAAATATGAACATGTAAATACTACATAGAAAACAAGTAAAAGTCAGGCATCAAAAAAAATACAGAAAATTCTAAGAAAGTGCAGTAGTTTCTAAGAAAGTACAGTAGTGTCTCGCTAATCCGGACTTGTCCGGATCGAACCCTGTCCGGATCACCGAAAGTCCGGATTAACCGTAATCAATTTTAAAATGTATCAAAAATAAGTTTTATTGGCTAAAGAAAAATCTTTATGCTTAAAAATCAACTGTGTTTTATTATAAAGTACTTAAAAAACTAAGTACACATGTATGTAACTTATAAATAATACAATACAATAAAATTACAATTAATTAACATTTAATTTTTTTTTTTTTTTTAGTTTGAGCACGAACGCTTGTAATGTTACGCCCGACAGCGGAATGACTTTCACCTTGTTGGCAAAACCAGATGTACAAAGCCTCGCCTAAAGTTTCATTTTTTTTAACGTGCTCCTGTTACCCAGACTGTCTTTACTCACCATTTTGGCAAAAAAATCTTCAATTTCTTTCAAATTTTTTTTCCAATCAGGAATAGTTGGTTTTCCCATTCCTAAATTTTGCGCGATTCTAGTTAATGATTCACCCGCATCAATACGAAAATAAGACTTGTTTTTGCTCCATTGTTACAGTCTCTTTCTTACGTTTAGTAGCCATTACGTTGCTCTTAATAAGTGCACACAATGCAACACTCGCACCGAATAAAAATAACTTTCACAAGCACCTATCACCAGCACGAGTAACCATTGACTGGAGGGAACAAAACAAAACCACTCACAGGTATAGAGCGAGTCGTTTCTTGGACAACAGACGATGAGCGGAAAACTAGCGGTAAGACTCCCGGCAACTGAGGGCAAGAGGACCCTCTCTTAGAAATGTATTGTCTTATTATCCTTTGTCACAACATTATTTTTCATCATTTTTTTTTAGATCCGTCCGGATTAACCGGATGTCCGGACTAGCGGGGTCCGGATTAGCGAGACTCTACTGTAATAGTAAAAAAAGGGGGGATGTCTAAAGACTGTTTACGGACAATAATTTTACGTGATAACGTCACAAGAAAACATTGATGAAAAATAGCATTCTTCTTAATTTTCAAATATTATTTACAGTTTTTGCAAATTTAATTTAAATAATTTGTTTGAATATAATCACAAACAATTAGTTAAAAAGCCCACCTTTGATAATATTAAAAATTAGATTTTCTTGCACGCTCGGCTCAGGCGGAACGTGACGAGTCGTTTTTTCGTGCGTGCAGCCAGCTTTCACTGATTTATAAGAAGTTATCACGTCAAAATATTTATGTAAAATTTTTAGTGGCGCTACATTACATTCTGCCTGCTTGTAAGTACCCATCCATGTGTCTCCTGACAGGCAGTTGAGAATGAAAAACAAGTTCTAAAGTTTTCAATTGCAATTGTTTACTTTTCATTGTTTACACTCTGCACAATCTTATCTTCAACTGTAACAAACATGTGAGCCTTATGAGACTGAAAAACTTCAAAGCTGTTAAAAGTATTTAAACAGGCAAAAAATTTAATAAATTCTGGAGGATACAGTGAAACCTCATTCTATAGTACCTCACTATAAAGGATTTCTCACTGTAAAAGTGAGAATTTTCAGATCTCTACAAGATGTTTTATGTTTAGTAACAGTTCAGTATAAAGTACTTTTATTAAGAGGTACGTTGTAATGAGATTTCACTGTAATGCCCAAGGAATGTTATGTGAATTGCAGGATTTTTTTAACTTGGGTATGTAATTTTTTTTTTTAAGTACATGGTTATTGTGTTTTACAACAATATACAGTTTGTAAGAAAACCATGTACATTTGGACATACCTGTGTTGGACTAGCAATTTACAAACACACACAAAAAAAATATTTTTTAAACCTGTCAAAGATTAAGACACATTTCAGACTAGATTCTTCAACTAACTGTATACAAAAGTCTGCTCATATAATCAAAATATTTAAATCTAGCAACCCGCACAAAGCAATTCTTCTCACAAGTGAAAGTACGGACTTATGGTCACGTGCCCAGTCGGAATCGCGGTGGCCAATTGAACATGGAAGTGTGATGGTAGACACAGGATCATTACTGGACATACGGCCCTTTGAGCATGTGCACAGTTCACGTCACAATGTACACAGAAACAAACCATGCAAATGCATGTTTGTGGTAACCTAAAAACACAAAATGGCATATACACATTTGTTGTTACAAATAGTCACATTTTGGATTAAACCAATAGCTAAAATTTGCTTTGCTTTATACATTGGTACATCACATGCTAGACTACAAAATATGACCAAAAAGTGTTTAAATTATAATTTATATCACAAAAAATATTATCCTTATTTCAATAGCTGAAAACAGATTTTTTTTTTCCTTTTCCATTTTACAATATTATATACAATTTACTAAAGACAAAAATCTCAACGATCACTTATTTTGTTTAAAAACTACACATTACAATGCTTCAAACAACTAAGTACCAAAGACAAAAAAAATCACAGCTTCTCAAGCAGGTTAAACAAACTATTTTGCAAAAATCCTAATTATAAGATTATATATACACTTTGTAATGAACTTATCACAAACATATGCAATATCACTAAGGTAAATGCATTAGGTTTGAAACAAAACAAAGTTGGTAGTACATTACCAAAAATAAAATATACTGATGCAAGAAAAATTGTTTAATGTACACTATCATGATTTATCTGAATTTGTGGGTTTCACTTTTTCATATCTAAAGTTTGAAGATACTAATGATTTAAAGTATATCCATGAACTAAATAAATATGAAGGAAAAAACCTACAGAAACTAAAAAGGTGGACCCATAAATATTTAAAAAAAAGTTAAATCATTAATTTTTTTGAGATGCTTAAATAAATTGGAGCTCATACAAAACCATGCAAAAATCTATATTTATATACCTTACATAGTTAAAATGTATATATTGATTATTATTGTGGCAATGTTTCTCATATTTAAGTTTGTCGTAAAAGCTACAAAAAAAATTTCTTTTCCCCTGTGGCATGGTCTTCTGATAGTATGAAAATTTCAATTTTTATGATAAAATAATTCATTTGAAGCCTTGCAAGCTATGTGATACATGCAGATCATGTGTACAGTTATAGCCATAGTAATGTTTACAGTCTCCACATTTTTGTTTTAAAATGGTGGGTACTTAAAAAAGTTGTGCATAAGGTAATGTTTCTCTCAATTGGCATGGATGTAGGACCTCATGCATCAGCACGTGTACTCAACTAACAGCAGCAACTTGAAGCAATGTGTTTTTTACAGCAGTATGGCAAAATAGCAGGGTTAGCAACCAATAGTTATCAAACCCAGGACCGCCCATAATTTAAAATGTGGATTACATAGGAGTAGGTAGAATACATAAACTATCTCTGGGCCAACATAATATACAGTTAGTGTAGAGTCAAAGGGGAGCCAGACATGGAGTCTATCCTTCCAGCACTGTTTAAGTTACGCTCGTAAAACATCTCAGGAGATTCACACAGTACAGAGAACAGCATAGGAAGGACCTCCTAAGCATGCAGAATATAGTTCAAAAGCTCCAAAGCTCCAAAGTTCATCTCCTTCACTGGCCAAACCACCACATACAATGGTGGAAAATCTTTTCTGGCATCTGTCTAGGCGTAAAGAATGTAATATAAAAATTATTGAAAGAAAAAATTTCTCTCAAGATTTCATTATGATCAGCAACCAAACAGGAACCAACCTCCAGGCCATTATCATCATCCTTCAGTCAGTACCCAAATAAGGAGTTATCAAACAAATTTAACAATTAGCAAATCATACCCAATTATTATGTTCTGCACTTACAGTATGTACCCTTCACTTTTCTTATGCATACAGCTGTGAAACAAAGTATAAAATTGTGGGCACTGTATGTTTCAATTAGAATACAAATTCTAAACAGCATACATAATATATGGTATAGATTTAGTAACTTCGTTGTCACAATACACAGTACTTGTACATATTGTTTCCGAGTCTACGTGAGTTATTCAGCTGTCCTGTCACAATAGCAGCATCCATCATGGACATCTGTGCTCATCGATGCTCAGTCTTGAAATTTGGCAGTTCGTCATCTTTTAATGCTTTAAGGTACCTTAGTTTCTTTGCAACCAAGTATATTAAACTGGTCTGTGAGATATTTGTCTTGTGTTCTTGTTCAGAATAACCATTGTACAATTATTAACTTCCTTATGCATATTCTTATTTCACTCGTAATATTGATTAGTTATATATAGACTGTAATTATAATCAACATATTTGAATCCTGCATTAATTTCTGTCTAAATCAAAACTATAACTTCCTTCATCTTATTTTTTTTCTTCATTATATTTATTTTTGTAAAAGTTATCATTTACACAATCGTAAGTCACATGCGCACAATGTATGGAACAGGGAGAAATAACACTGCCACAGATGCCACTAAATGCTGGTAAAATGGGATTATCAGTAGTGTAGTACTTTCAGCTGGAAAACACTTTCCATACAGCCGCACGCTTCGGCCATCTAACATACAAAATTAAGTATTCCAAAATCTTTGAAAGATATAAGTAGATGTTACGTGTATAGAAGGCTACGATTTTTTTCTTTTAATTAAATGCATCACTTTTTCACTTACTAAACCATCGCTCTGTGGAAGCAAACAATACGTTCGAATCAAATTATTGTGAATTGTACACACGAGTGAAGAACAAAGATGCCAATGTGCCATAGATTTTGCGAAAGGACCTGCCTTTAGGTAGGTGGCGGTACGAGTATTGTTACCATAGTCGTTACTCCGATTATTAATATTATTTTTTAACTTACTGGAGCGTGTAAATTAGGGTTAGTGAGAATACAACAGCAAGAATTAATTGTTTATTGATAGAAAATTATGTTAAATAAAAAATTTCATGTTCCTTCCATTTTTGATGGGATTTCAGATGCCAGATTCTCCTCGAAATATTATAACGGGAGCGGCTCAGTCAGTGCAGGTCATAGAATGTGCTCAAACCAAAGAATGTATTTTTTTTTACTGTCTCTGTGATGTTCGTGTGACATAATACCCATTCAATGGAAGAAAAAAAATTATAGGTATTATTTATACATCTATACATTTATACATACCGTACATATACATTTATACATGTACTTAATTTGTTCCACAGCTCCGTACGCTCAAGAAAGTTACATACTATACAGAATGATCATCGTTTTGGAATCTTCTCAAATGTTATGAATATTTTAACAAAAATACTATGTTTTCCAATTCTGTTAACATTTGATACCAGTGGTATTAATTACTTAAAATATACACTACTAAGGTGCTTATTTAAGAATCAACAACTTGTTTCTAAATGAATTGAATTTTTGAGCCCGAAAGAAATGGTTTATAACAAACTTTAAAAGATTATTGAAACTTTAACAGACTGAAATATAAGTATCTTCACCCATTACTATTGCAGCTGGTTTTATGACCTGTTAAACCTAGAGCTCAAAAGTAACAGCTAGATAGCTCTTATTTTTGTTGTACAACTTTCAGGTAATACCTATTTCCGTGATCTTTTGGTTAAAGTTTACATCTGGTTAACCTAGAGCTAACAACCCTCAGAAATGAAATTGAGAAAGATTGTTGTTAACAGTGATAAAGATGACTATTTGGGAAAGTTCAGTGGAGTTTATTCACAATATCACACTCAAAATTCAATCCAACAGCTGACTATCAGACTACTAGGTAGAGATGTCTTGAAACAATTTTAAAAAAGTAACCAAATTCTAGTTAATTTTTTTTAACAGAAGATCCAATATTACACTACATCATGGTTGCTATAGGACTAGAAAACCGGGAAGTCAAGGAATTTAAAATGGTAAGAATTTCTTTCTTGTGCTAACAAAAGTAAAACGGAAATTACAACTTCCATCGACGTTTAGACACCATCAAATTCTGAAACTTTTAATTTCACAAAATTCGATTGATTTTCCTTCTTTCGTGAATTCTCAAGCTTTTTTCTGTAAACAAATAATTAAATTTAAAAATGGGGGGGGGATTGTATTTACGCATGTTTATATATAAGTTCGATAGCCTGTATTCAATAGTTTCAGGAGAATCGATAGTAATAGTCATTTGAAAATAAGTATTTTGATCTCAAACTGCGTTAATTTTACTAAGCAGCCATTTATTGAGAAGAGCGTAACTCGTCAATAAATAATTCAACACTGAATTTGTTTACAATAGTTCTGGATATTACAGGCTTCTGTGAATTAATAAAGTATATCACACTAATTGTAATACATAAAAGCTAACCTAACCACTCAAGGGTAGTAATATACTGATGAAACACTTGGATGATTGTAAATTGCGTAAGGCAGTAAAAATGCAACTTATAACTTTTTTTTCCTTCCAGAAATGAGGCTTTCTTTAATAATGACCAATAATTAATTTTAATAGAGTGAGTTCTTCTGATAAAAACATATTATAGGTGCAGTTGAAATTCTGTGCTAGTAAAGATATTTTATTATGTAACTAGCAACCCTAATATCGCTTTTAATAGTGGATGTTCAAAAATCAAAATAAAGAGTCAATCCAATCACTACCAAACTTCAAATGATCACCTGCTGGGCTAATCTGAAAATTGCCTGAAAATTTAATCAAAATTGGTCCAGCAATTTAGATTTCATAGGGAACATACATACACACATTGATTTTTATATATATAGATTAATTTATTTTGGTATGCATATGTTTTCATATGAAAATGGGACATTTAAACAGCACATACAACCTTCATTTCCTGCAGAAAAAGTATTAACAATAAATGGCGCTGCGAGATTTTTCGTGACTACAACCTTCATTTCCTGCAGAAAAAGTATTAACAATAAATGGCGCTGCGAGATTTTTCGTGACTAACGGTCGGGGAAATTTTTCAATTCAGGTCTGGACAACATGGAAAAGCCAGGGAATTTTGGAATTCCAAGCTTGTAGAAACCATGCTACATGCTTTAGGTGATTAGCTATTAACAGGAGTGGATTGATATGTAACTGCTGCATTTATAATGTCCTTTTTTTGTTAATTATTGTAACTTATAAAAGCAGTTTCAGTTTGATAATGTACATATGTCTACACTAATGCAGTAGGAATTCTTTACAAATAATAATATAAAATTGTTATCAAGTAGACCTTTGCATCATGTGGTAAAGAACAGTTAGCTTTCCAATCAAATTCTTTCTCTCAATCATGCTTACATTAGCCCAAGTATTAAAATATTAAAAAACAGATACATTCACTTCCACATCTCCATTTTACTAATGCTATTAGGCCAGGATTCATGGTTAAGAAAAAGGCACAAGTGCCTATGCAACGGTACATTTCTATTTTTAGACTTTGTGAATCCGTTCGCTTACACTCTGCAAGAATTAATTACATTCTGCACTGTGACAACACACTGAAAAATTCACAGAACTGGTGGAATTTGGTGGAATTATAAACTAACAAACACTGAGACAATGCACTTTACAACCCGTATTCCATAAAGGAACAATTAATTGAACAATCTTCAATCATCATCTAGCTAAGTCATTTGGAGAACATTATCCCCATTACTGTACTTAAGTGTACAATTATCTTTTTTTTGTTTCAAGTAAACAAAAAGTTTATTCTTTGAACTTCAAATTTATTGTAGTAATTATGTATGAATATCACCTTTTATGGTATGTGATAAAAAGTACATAAAAAAGTTACTTTAATGCATGATGTTTATTCCTCTCAAAAAAAACAGTATTTTTTTAAAAAAATAAACTATACATACCACAGTTATGACAAATTTTCCTTAAACTGGTTGCATATTCTCATCGTAACATCCAACCAGGGATTAGGGTAATATACAGATGGAGCTTAAGGTCAGATTCTAGAAGACGGGGTTGAAGTTAAAGGGGAGGGTAGTTTCAGTGTGCTACGCGTTCCAAAATGGCGGCCGTTCGTTTACAAATGTATCAACTGTTAACTGTATTGGAGGTTAAATTTGAGAAAAATGTCAACTCATATCATTATTACATTTGTATTATGAAGATTCGCTTTAGACTTTTCATATAAACATATTAACTAAAAATATTTTGATTTAATTTTCTTCCTAACTACTTAACTACATTTGTTAATAAAAGCAGGCTAAAACAGATGATACGAATATGAACAAACATCTGGCATATTGGTATATGAAAATCAGGAAAAAGATGGGGGGGAAAAATCAACTTCATGTATGACAGCTAATGATCCATCTGTATCCTTTCCTAATCTCTGTGTCCAACTTAATTGACTTTTTGTTGTTTCGACATTGTAAGGATGACATATGGGAACACTCGCATATTATTTACTGTTTCATACACATCTTAATTTAGAATAAAGTTCCGCAAAATTCAACATTGTACAGTATTGAACAAAAAGAAAAAGAATGCAAAGTTGAAGGAGAAAAGAACAAATTCTATTATGCCTTGGATTAACTTTTTTTTGTGTGTGTTGACTTCATGGATGTATTATTCTTTGGAGTTGGTGTCTGATCTGAGGATGAAGTCAAATGGTTACCAATTGGATAGTAAAACAAATTGTAGCTAAGATGCTAGAAGTTTGTTTAAACCTTGAAAGGTACCTGCTAAGAATAATCGTAAAATTGTCACCATGTAGTGAGTATTATCAAACTAACATAACACGTGTAGAAGGAATTAACGATAACCTTCATTAGAACTAAAAAAAATTGTTTTACTATCCAGACTACACATGCCAACTTCCTTACTTCTTACCTCCATGGTTGACTTCACATATTTTTTCAAGCATTTGCATAGTTTCTTTTTCAGGCAAACAACAAATAAGTCAGGTAAAGGTGCGGTTTAATGCACATGATTATCAGGGTTCCCAAAAACAGGGAAAGTACTGAAAACAGGAAAAACTTGGGGAACTGAAAATTTGTTCCCAAAACCTAGAAAAAACAAGGAAATTATCTACATTCAAGCACAAAACAATATTGGTAATTTTTCATAATGCACAGCATCTCGTCTTAAAACTTGATGTATTGTAATCATAAATTAATTTGCTGTTCGTAATACATATGTCATTTTCACTAACATTAATTAATTGTAACTGACACAAACAACTTAATGTGTATTATTTTGAAGAATAAAATATCTTAAGGCCTAGTCTTTACTTTAATCATCATCAATAATAGGGGTGGGCGAATATAGATATTTTCGTTTCGAAGCGAATTCGAAGCAAATTTTTATAAATATTCCCGAATTCGAATCGAATATCGAATACTAGGCCAAATCAAAGAATTTCTTAAATGCAAACACCAAACAACAGTAAACTAGCTATGTTTAGGCAAATGCTTCTGGAAAGCACATTTCAGGGACAACTGATTTTCTTTTTTTATCTCTGTGACAGATATTTCATGACTTTTTAGTTGTTTTAATTGTACAGGGTGCTGTTTCAGATGATTTTGTAGAGTTGTAGTAGTACCTGTTGGAATTTTATATGTTTTTTTGACATGCTTTGCAAGTTGCTTCTTTCCCATTGGCACTCTTGGTAAAAAAAAACAACCAAATAGGACTTATTGGTTTTTTGGCAGGCGGCCCCTGATTTAAACCAGAAGTGCTTTCTTCCATTATTTGAATATCAACTACAAATAATGTAAACTGCTAAAAATCTTTCACACACGTTTGCTAATACATAACCTAACTTAACCATCAACGCAACATTCTCCATTAGCCTTTTGAACCATTGCCAAAAACTTAGCCACATAACATTTACTATTTGTATACAACTAAATACTGTATGGTAATATTATATACGGCCGGCTGAACTTTCAACGTTATTATCGTATAATAATGGTATAGGGAATAGTCATTTGAAGTTGGGTGATAGGGAGATTGGGAAGTACCTGTTGGAGGTTTTCAAGCAGTCTCTGGAGGAGGGGAAACTACCAATGGAATGGAAGGAGGCAGTGGTAGTTCCCATCTACAAGGGGGGAAATGATAAGGCGGAGCCAGGAAGTTACAGGCCGGTCAGTTTGACGTCCTGTGTAGGAAAAGTGATGGAGAGGTTGGTAGGAAGGTACGTAAAGGGGGAAATGGAAGATCTGGGGTGGGTGGATAACAGGCAGCATGGATTCAGGATGGGGTTCTCATGCGAGACCCAGATGGCTGGGCTGTTGGAAGACCTGGTGGAAGCGGTGGACGGGGGGAAGCAGATAGATGCAATCTTTATAGATTTTGAAAAGGCGTTTGATAAGGTCCCCCATAGGAGGTTAATGGAAAAGGTTGAGTTGCTGGTGAGGGATGGAAGGGTGGTAAACTGGGTGGGTGATTTCCTGAGGAATAGAAGACAAAGAGTGAGAGTGGGTGAGGAAAGCTCCGAGGAGGGGGAAGTGACGTCGGGGGTGCCACAGGGGAGTGTGCTGGGGCCTCTGTTGTTCACAATTATGATAAATGATCTGGGGGAGGGCATGAAAGCCAGATGGAGGCTATTTGCAGATGACTGTGTAGTGTATGAGGTTGTGGGGGAAGGGGGATGTTTAGCAGAGGACTTGATAAGGTTGGAGCAATGGACGGAGAAAAATGGAATGTCCTTGAATGTTCGTAAGACAAAAGTTGTCAGATTTACAAAGAGGAGGAAAGTCACACGAAATGTATATTACTGGAAGGGGCAGGAGATAAGAGAGGCAGCAGGATATAAGTACCTGGGGGTGACACTGAAAAATGACCTAGGATGGGCGGAGCACATAGAGGGGGTGGTCAGGAGGGGAAGGCAGGCGCTGGGGTTGCTTGGTAGGACCCTGCAGGGAGCTGGGAGGAGGACAAAGGAGAAGGCATACTCCACATTGGTCAGGCCAATGTTGGAGTATGCGGCGGCGGTCTGGGACCCCTACCTGGTGACTGAGGTGAAGGAGCTGGAAGGGGTGCAGCACAGAGCGGCTAGGTGGGTGATGGGAATGTGGAGAAGGAGGGAGGGGCAGGATGGGAAACTGCATAGCCCAACGGAAATGATTAAGGAGTTGGGGTGGGAAACGTTACAGAGGAGAAGAAGAGTGGAAAGGTTGGTCAGGATGTTCAAGGTGCTGAAGGGGGAAGGGGGATGGGGGCAATTGGGAAGCAAAGTACGTAGAGGGGAGTACAGAGGACGAAGAGACCACAGATGTAAGCTCCAGAGGGTGTGGAGGCGGACAGAGAGAGGGCGGAACACCTTCCTGTTGAGGACGGGGAGGGAGTGGAATGGGCTGGGGGAGGAAATGGTGGAGGTCAGGGATGGGAGGGAGCTGAGGAGAAAGCTGATGGAGGGGGGGGGGGGGGGAGAGGGGAGTGAGTGGGAGTTCTTGCCACCGGGTGAAAGCCCAATTGCAGGTTAAGTAATAATAATATATTGAATAAGAACGATTGAAGGTAAATATAAACTTTTTTTTTTAAACTTTTGGCCTTCAGTTTACGCGCACAGCCGTTTAGAGACAAACTACTAATTGTTTATTACAATCCGTCCAACGTAAAAAAAAAAATATCTTTACTATTTGCACTAAAGCAGGCCCGGCGTAAGAAGTGTAGAAAATGTGTGGGTGAAAAACGGAGTGGTTATATGGTCGCCATCTTTGTTTACGATTATTCACGTAACTCATTTTTTCTACTGTTTCATCCATGGAATATTTTCCCCGTTTATTTACAAATGAATTTAATTCAATAATCTTATTTGATTGGATTCAGTACCGTAACTGCTGTTTTATAAGTCCGTTGGTAATATTGTATCACGTTAAATCATTATTGACGTTATTTATGCATGGGAAAAGAGCTGTTGTGGGGGGAAATTAAGACTAATACCGAAGTCGGGAATAAATCTGGCACGTTTCTAAACATGAAAATAATTGATTCGGAGTTGCTATTTACCATTTTCTCAGCAAAATACGATACTGACAATTATTATACTCTACGCCAATGTAAGTTGAACAAAGTA
This sequence comes from Bacillus rossius redtenbacheri, assembly GCF_032445375.1. Lineage (NCBI taxonomy): Eukaryota > Metazoa > Arthropoda > Insecta > Phasmatodea > Bacillidae > Bacillus > Bacillus rossius. The sequence goes on along the minus strand of NC_086330.1, from coordinate 343,451,432 downwards.
TGACGAACATATTTGTATTATGATTGAGGTTAGTTTTAATGATCAGGCATATAGGCTTAGGCTAAGCATGTGTGTCTTCTCATTATGCTAAGTTAACTCCCAGTTGATGTTATTGATCGTAGGCATTCTTTAACTTTTAGGTAATGTATGTATAGTAAAAGATTAGCTTAAAAACTTGAAATGTTTTGTTCTATTTTTCGAACTTCGAATAATTTCATTTTTTTCGAGTACGAATTCTCATATAACAAATGTTCGACTCGAATTCGAACTTTCGAAGCTTCGCCCACCCCTAATCAATAATATTTTCAAAGTATTTCAGTATCTTTATCAAACTGGCACAGTTTTGGCTGTATAGTTTAGAAGGTAATGAAAACAGCGCAAAATGTATATTATGCAGAGAAACAATAGTAAAATTTCCACTATATGTGTGTCAGTCAAAGTGTGTTGGTTGGTAATTTTTATCTTAGTATTTCTGTTATTTTGAGATGGAATACTCAGGGAAATGAGCTTAATTAAGATTATGGAAACCCTGGTAATACACAAGAATGGCCATGAGGTTTCAACCGTCACCTTGTCACATCAGCATGCCTCAGTGATCACAGCCCCCACTCAACCAAAAAAAATATGCAAGTGTCAGAGCAAACAAGGTAATGTTTTTATGTTTTTTCATACATTTAACCTGCACTTCCTAAAGTAACATTCTCTTCCTTGCAAACTAAACTATAGCATATGGCACTTTTTTAAATCTACCATTAAGACTAGTTTTCCAGTTAAAAAAAAAACTTCACAGTACATATATGATATACTAAACACACTCATCTTCAATTCCCAAAGACACTTGATACTCAGATCTCTTTATAACTAAACATAAAATCAAAATAACATATTCTGTCACATTAATTGATGGCTTTTTTTCCCCAGAGATTTTATGACATAGTGCATCTTGAAACCTTAAATACATTCACGCATAATTAAGTGCACACGTGTCCACACACACCAAACTTCTCTGTGCCTAAACAGTAAAACTCAGTTAAGAATTTATTTAAGCTAGTCTGATATGAGTCGCACTGGCCGGATGAATGAATTATGAACCACACGTCTCGCCAAAATTGGGGTCGTTATAAATGACGAGGAGTGATAAGATGAAACTCCAACACTGACAAAAGAGTTCAGGGAGGAAGCAGGGGGATGGGTTTACCAAAGCCACAAAAAACTCTCTGGCTCACGCTATACATCTTCCCTCTCGCCAGATGTCTGGGATCGCCCTCTATTGAAGAAAAGCTATGATCAATTAGGTGGGAGGCACATGACATGTCCAGACCACTCAACCAGCATCGCTCTGAGCATTTACATGCAATATTTAAATGTTAAAATGGTTTTACAGACAAAACACAAAAAGATTGAGATATCAATTCAACAAGGAGTCATGATTTCTCGTCGTTGCTGGAAGTGAAAGATATTATTTTTACAAGAGAGAAAAGTAATATTAATGTTGTGTTATGAAAAGTTATTATAATGAAATGAGATTACAAAGTTATCCCAGCCAAGTATATAAATCTAACTTAAGTTAATACAAAGTTAAGGACAGATATATGTAGGTGATTGTGGTTGTGATCTAACCTGAAAATAATTTACTGCATCTTTTGTATATTAATGCTAGGCAAGTTGCGTAAACATTGTCGACTTACTGGCCGGAAAATACAGTAATTGTGGTAAGAATCAATTAATGAGAATCTATCTTACATCCAAGTTTTTGGCAGTTCTCATGACCTACCATTATAAATATGATACAATTCTACAATTCCTCCTTACAGCTTGAGAATAATCGGTTCAGATTCCAGGTGGAATCCAAGCACCAAAGTATCAACATGCCCATCCCTACTATTTAGTTTGTAATACAAATATATAGCAACATAAATAAAATACTGTATTTACCCGAATATAAGACGACATTTTTTACCATAATTTATAATTCAAAACATAGGGGTCGCCTTATATTCAGATACATTGATTTTTAGGTAAAAATACTTATTTTAGGTCAATGTTTAAGGTTGTGCAGTAGTTACTGGCTGCACATGTTACGACCAATGTTTTTGGAATGTTCTATAGCACAAGATGGCACCCATTTTATCGATTATTTTCTTGTACAAAAACATTAATGTAGGTTATACAGTACTTCTTTGCTGTGATTATTATTTTAAGTTAGACGAACGGTTCCGCGAGTTATGTTATTTACATTTTAAATGCTGATGAAACGCCTATATATTTTGATATGCCTTCAAATTATTCAGTGGATGCTGTTGGAAATAAAACAGTTATTGTGAAGACAAGTGGCAATGAGAAAATGAGGATAACAGTGATGCTTACAGTGTTAGCTGATGGTAGAAAATTGTTCCCTTTTGTCATTCTTAACCGTAAAACTATGCCAAAAGAAAAATTGCCTTCTGGGTAATAGTGAGATGTCAAGAAAAAGGTTGGATGACAAGTGAGTTGATGCAAGACTGGTTAAAGGCAGTTTGGGATAGAAGGCCTGGGGCACTTTTAAAGAAGAAAGATGTTAGTGTTAGATGCATTCAAAGGACATTTAACGCCAGAGGTGAAATCATGTATTAAAGGTATGAACACCGACCTTGTTATTATTCCTGGAGGCATGACTTCAAAGCTGCAGGTATTAGATGTGTGTGTCAACAAACCATTTAAAGACCGTCTAAAAGTACTGTACTCTGAATGGCTCTTGGCAGGCAACCATGCTCTAACACCAACAGGCAAAATCAGAAAACCAAGTATAGCAGTCTTGTGTCAGTGGATTATGGCTGCATGGGACACAATCTCATCGGAAGTGATCATCAAAAGCTTCAAGAAATGTTGCATTTCTAATGCATTGGATGGCAGTGAAGATAGTGTCATGTGGGAAGAAGATGCGATTGAAGCTGAAGTCGACAGCAGTGAATATGACAACAATGAAGATGATGCATCAGCATAATGAAACTCTATAACAGTTACAGTAGCAGCCATTTAGGTATTTATTTCTGTTTGTACATAAACTGTTAACAGTATTTCAAAAGTGATGCTTGAAATCCTTTGTAACATCCATATTTTCAATTTTATATCTAATTTGTTGGCATGTGTTTAATACAATAAAATTATTTTTTTCCTGAAAACATGAGGCTGTAGTTTGGGGGTCGTCTTATATTCGAGGTCGTCTTATATTCGGGTATATACGGTACATATGTATCAGTCTTCACATCTTCGATAATCTAGTCAAAATGAGGGACGGCTTTATTATTGTTTTTAAAGACGCTAGTGGTATTATGTATTTTACAACTAGTTAAATTATACTTTTTCTTAAATATGTGATGTATGGTTTGAAAATTCCTAAGTACTATTGTCATTTTTGAAGTGTGAAAAATCATTCCTAACCCTAAATGGCAGAAGAAGAAAAAAACTAAACATAATGCAAAGTTAACTTTTCTCCCGGTCATTTACACTTTTCATTACAGTACCTAATTTTATGATTTTATGGATAATGCTATGTAGTTCTTTTTCCAAACATCCATTGAATGGTAAAAAAAAAATTTTATGTTGAAATAGCAGTTTCTACAAAAAAATTAATTAAAATATTTGAAAAATAGTATTTTTGAGTAATTTTCATGTTGATTGATATCCTGCAAAATGGCATTTTTCAAAAATGTCAAAAATAATTTGTTAGTTGGGAGGACACTTAGGCTAAGTCTAAAGCAAATTGTAAGGGCACAATAATTAATGAAAAAAATTGTTGTAAAAATATTATAAATATTTCCTTGTTTATAATTTACTTAGACCATAAAATTTTCCATTGCTTCAAAGCTGTTCCCAACGGATTTGTCTAGAATCCAGTAGGAATAAAATTATTATTTGCAAGAAATTTTTAAATTTTAACAGTTTTTCACTATCATAATAAATTATTACATTAAGTATACATATATTCAAATATTATTTAAAGGTTTAGAACATGTGCATATATAAAAAAAATAGATAACACATTAGCAAAAAATAAATAAATATTTAATTTGTATTATTACCAAATTTTTTAAAAGCTTGTACAACTAATCTTTAAAAGTTCTTTTTTCACACTGCACAAATGACAATCATGTAGAAGGCAAGTATCAACTTTAATACACACAAGTAGCAACTGAAAAAAACAAATCTCTGATATCTCTCCAGTGGACACTGTCAACAAAAGACCAAGACCAAATCCCCCCAAGAAAATCCAAATGTGTGGCACCAACAGTGCCAGATCAAAGATTTTCCCAAACCAAAGAAAGCTGAATTAAAAACTCCAACTGCATAACCCCTTGAGATTCTTAAAAATCACCACCGAGATTAAAAGCTACTCGTATGTCTAAACCACGATTTATCATTGTAATATCATATGAGGCAATTGTGTAAGATAATGTTCACTGCTGCATTGAAATAACGGAAAATTTTTGAGACATAATATTATTTATTATGAACGTTGGAAATTTCCTTAACTATAATTGGGTCCACGCTGCTTTCTAGGCAGTTATAAAAAAAATTTGAAATAATATTATAAAAATCTTGGAAGTATTATTATAAAACGCACAACTGTTAAAATTTGAGGTAAATGAACCAATTTCGTTAGCCCACAGAAAAATTTTAGCTAACATCCAATACAGGCCAACTATTATTATGCATGTTATGTACCTAAGACTGAAGCACATTCTTGTGTGAACTCCTATGTTGAACTTACTAACCACATTACATGTTTACTAGTGATATGTCGGTTCTACTTGTTTTTCGGTTCTCCGTTCAGTTCTCGATTCTCAGTTTTAAGTTTAGGTTCACCTCCACACAACTTCAAGTCACATCAAAGATACTCTAATAAATGGTGTGTTTGTTTAAAATGGCTTTTCAGCACCCCACTTAACCATAATTAAACCACAATCAAGCCAACTAGCTCCAAGTAGCACAGTTGTTTCTCATGTCACTAGATGCAATTATGTGTATGTGTATATATATATCCCATTTATACCCTAATTACAACAAAATTATCAGAGAAGCTAATTTTAATACTTATATAATAAATATTTAATAAAAGTGAGTAGATGTTTGTAATCTTGAAATGATGAAAGGATCCCTTGTCTTGCAAAAACTAACCCCCAAGAATAATAGAATTATTTATTTTTGTCATTGGGTCATTTAACTTGAAAATCTGTGGCTGGGAAACAATGGTAGTCTGGGGTGGAAGTGCTGAGGCTGGTATGACCAGGCTTGTCAGAAGGGCATATGAAGGGAAAAACATCTTACTGGAGTAGGGGGTGGAATTTTACTGTGGAGGGGGGAAGGGGGAAATCGGCCAGTCAGTGCTTGAGGAATGTGAAACCGTGTGGCCTTGAAGGCTTTTACAGCAAGGGCAAGTGGACAGAGCAAAGGAAGTTTTTATTTTGAATGCTGAATCATTCCTACTTGAACACAGCTTCTGCCAAATAAATCACGTATACTGTACCATATTATGGTTCAGTGTACCATTGTTATCATGCATTCACACCTATTTGTTTTATGATTAAAGAAAAAATTAAATAACTACAAATTTGTGGATATTTGTTAATAGATACGAAAATTCAAGATTAAAATAATTTACAAGAAAGTTCGCGAGTGACTCCAAAGACAAAATACCTTTCAAATCGTATTTAACTTTCATTAAAAAACATTTCCTACAGTTAAATATTGTTTGTGATTTTTCGCAAATTCACGAGTCGCAATATTTACGGGTCTCTAGTTATAAGTGATATAAAGCTGTAAACTTCATAGGTAATAGCTGGATTTAATAAGTATCAGACAAATTAAACCATGGTAGTTTATTTTCCTGATATTTTTAAAAGAACCTTTTAGTTGAAAAGATCATTCCTGGCTGCTAGTGAAATAGAAAAAAAGACAAAAAAAGGTTCAGGACCTAGGCATAAATAACTCTGTTTATGTTCAGACACTTCCTGCCGGCATTATCTTTCTACCTGGGCGGGCTAGCAGCTAGCACAAGGAAGTCAGTCGCCTGCAGTTTTCAAATATTTACCAACCATTCACTTGTCACACGGGGTTTAACGTGAAGTTAAAAAGACGTGTGTGTGCATGTTGGTTGCCGGCGATATACTGCGCACGCTTTACCGGGACAATATTGTATTTTCACTGTTATGCTTTCCGTGGTACCGGTACCAGTACAGACATTATATTTACGGATCCACGTGTCTGTTAATAAGCTGAGAACCAGCAGAACCGAGACATACCCATCACTAATATTTACAAGTTGTGAACTAGCACTAAGAATGCCATAACTCAAGAATCATTTTAAGAAAATATAGCAGTTTGACATGATCATGCTTTATTAATTTTTTTTTTTTTTAATTTTAAGTAGGAACTTCAAGGTGGCAAGAATAAAGTAAACCACCAAACGTGGCAAGGTGAGAAGTTCTCGAGCGAGTTTCACCGTTTCCACCACTCTCGCTGGCCCAGCGACCTCAGGCAGCAGTTTTAAAAAAAAACGTCTAGGATGACACACTTAAAGGACTAGCTCACTTGTAAACATAATCCATGGCACTTAACGCCCAGAAGTCTACTGAGCTGTCAGCATGGAGTGAGGAACACGAGAGGTAAGCGAGATGGAAGGAGAAGTCTGGGAAGGGAATACTTATCAGTGTGGTGCGGGCAAGAAGGTTGAAAAATCTCCTTGGCCGTGGTTTTTTTTTCTTTAGAGTGCTATACCCATTCAAAATATATGACGACCACGTAAATACATGCAGAAGCATCATTACTAGAGTCCCGGAAATTTCGCGGATTCCTCTGGCCTCAGGATAGAATTCAAAGTTATAGGTGTGCTCGACCCATATTTATTTTCCCATTGGTTGATTTCTTAGCGAGAACAATTTTATCCTTGTTATATGGCACTACCTGATTCGCTTACTTCTCTCCTAGCTGGGCATCGTCGGCTCACGGTCGTAGAGGGGTGTGTCCAGATAACTGCGGTCCAATCATGAACACAGTGCGACAGTGTGGAGGTTTGCATCCTAGCTTGCGACTATACGAACCCGCAAAATTTCCGTGGCTCTAATCACTACGAAGAGTGAGTTAACGTGTGGCAGTCGCAGTCCAGCGGCGCGCTCAGAAGCACTTGGCGACGCGGCGCGGGGGTGGCGTGCGCCGCGCCGGGCCGGCTGGTCGTGGGCAGCGCGAACACGGAGCAGTCGAGGTCCGGCGCCCGCACCAGCGCCCACACGCGCCGCAGCTCGGCGGGCGTCAGGCGGTGGCTGGTCACCACCGAGGGGTGGCGGTACAGGCACGGGTCCAGGCGGCGGCGGGCGTACGTGAAGCCCGGGTGGTCGCGCGGCCGCACGCCCGCCGCGCGCGCACACAGCCCCGTCACGTACACGTCCTCCAAGTGGAACAGCGGCGTGCCGAGCGCGGCGCGGTACAGCAGCGCGGCGATGCCCGTCGACATGACGTAGCCCGTGCCCGACAGGTAGTTGGGGTACACGCGCCCCGAGAACATGTACAGCGGGGCGAACCTGCACCCAGGGTCGCCGACTATGACTATACTACCACCACATTCAATCAGGTATTCTGTTGATTGCTCAGTTACTTTTTTAAACTTGCACATTTAATGATTTTGTTAACAGGGTTTTTCTGTCGTAATTAGGGACAAAATTAAATGCTGAATTGCGATACACCTGAAGAGCATCTCAATACGATATATAGGTACATCAAAATCCAAGTTAACAGAACACATAGACCCAAATTGCAACTAAAACTGAGCATTAATAAAAAAAATTAGCTCAAGTAACAAATAATTAATACTGTATTTACTCGCATATAGGTCGCGGCAATTTTACCAGATTTGATGGGAAAAAAATGAAGTGCAACCTATATGTGAAAAAAATTTTTTTTTAATTTTTGAGGAATATTTTTTGCAAAATTTTGCTTTAAAATACGAAAAAGAAGTTTATATAGCTATAAGCAAATTTATTTACAATGTACACATACAGCGAAACCCCTTATTTACGTTACCGTTATTTACGTTTTCCCGTTATTTGCACTATATTCTTCAGGTCCTGTTTAGTTCCAATTTAGTCCAATACAATACTTTTACGCAAATTACGTCTCAAAAATCGAATCCATCCCGCTATTTACGTCACGTAACAACCATAAACAATCAGAAAATACCGTGGGTACTTTAAGAGTAGATAAGATTAGCTAGTAGGCCTAAAAACATCCTGAAAAACGTAACGTTTATAGTAGGAAATGGACATTTTAAATCGCAAAATATACATATTTTATAACATGAGAAGTTGCTTTTATTTCTAAACATGTAATAATTTAAGCCTAGGCAAGTAAAAGTCTGAGTAATTATAGCAGGAGACAATCTAAAATGCACGAGAGAAAAACGTAAACTCACGAATGTATAAACGTGGCTGATTGTTAAGTTCTGATACTGTATTTATGTCACAACTTAGCCGAAATACTGGTACGAGACAAACTTCACAAGATAAAATGAGCGGAGTCTTGTAACTGTTTTATACGTATTTTATAATTTCGGAAGTATTGTACAGTTGACGCATATTTTTTAAACTAACAATTTATTCCTGGGGATCGTAATTAATTAATTATTGGTATCAAGACATCAAGATGAACGTAAACTTGAACATGTCACGGCAGTGAGAAAACTGGTGCGTATACCAATAAACTGGTATTAGAACTGGACAAAACTGGTACACGGGAGGTGGAGCTTATATTTTTTTCCGCTAAGCTCGCATCTATTGGCTGGCTGCTGATAGAAGGTCACAAGTCTGGGCGGAGCGTTGAGTGAGTTATACTGCGCACGCGCAACTCAGAGAACAAAGAGAGCCAGCCGGCGCGCCGTAACAGCAGCTGACCGAGAACAATGACCTATCCATCAATTTGCGGCCCTTTTTTTTAATTTTTTTTACTGTAGTGCAATGTGTATGTGTAATGAATTACCGGTGCGACCTATATGGGGGGAATCTTAAATACCAAATTCAAGACCTCAAATTATGGGTGCGACCAATCTACGATGGCGATCTATATGCGAGTAAATACAGTATTTTAACATAGTAAATTAAATGTAATTTATTTAGCAGGAAATTTGAAGCAAAATGTATGCACTAAATAGTCAGGATACATTTTTTTTTTTTTTTAAATCTTATAACTGTTATTAGTAGAGACAGGTGTTTTGGGTGAAAACATTTGCACAATTTCGTTACTTTTTACGAGATGATTTCGGTATATTTTTCGCTATTTTATCAGTAGTTTCGTCAAAAATTTCATTGATTTTAAAACTGCAGTATGAGGTTTATAAATATAAGTTCTACGTGAATGTGTTTAATATGTCATTTAAGAGTATAACTACACAGTTCCATACATAACTTTACCAAATATTTGCACAGAACAAGCAACAATTCAACAACTATGCAGAGCATTTCCATATTCTACTCTCTCTCTTATACAAACCACAAAAATACATACTTTTCTAGACCTATGTATGCCTTTTAAACTCTGTAACCTGTAAGGCCTACCACAATTCCGAGTACGATAATTCACAAGATATTATTGCACAATTTATACAAACTTTTTTGTCTGCATTGGTCGGTTTTTACAAAATGCATATATTTACTAGGACTAAACATGTTTCAAAGCACAGTACTAGAAACTGTTTTAGAAAATTTACTGACCAAAAAAAAAAAGCTCAAGTCCTAACCTAAAAACAAATAAGTTACGTCTATATTTACCTGTGGCTAGGTTATATCAACTTTTTCCAATAAGTGCTGTAAAAAACACGACTCGCAGCTAAATGAATATTTCAAGAGTAGGTAGGCCTAGCAAAATTTATTTTCGTAACGTTCTGTTTATCTGCTTAAGAATACACAAAACTGTTAAAATATTGTACGCCCTACCTGCAATGCACTTGTGCATCCATTGACGAAGTTTCGGGTCATCCAGTTTTTAAATCAGGATGTTCGCTTCGATAAAAGCTCGAGTTGTTGACATAATGATCTCATTCTTGTCAAATTTTGCTTTTTTTGCTGTCAACAAGACTGATTCCTGCGAAACTCTCCTTTTTGCACCGGATTGTTGACTTTCCTTGTTTTTGTTATGCGAGGCACTGTTTTTTATGTGTTTCAAGCACATGTCTTTCCGTTGCCACTCTATTCTAACGTTGCAGAACTTGCACATGATAATTTTTTGCACTTTGTCGAAGACATAGAATCCTTCGCTCGCAAACTCCGCCGCCCTGTCTAATACTGTCACAACCATTTTAAAATCAACGTTATACAAAAAGAAACAGAGCAAAAACGTTTGATTACATCCACGCCATTTTAACAAACTGTGGCGAGTGGCGACTCTGGCGAGGCGATAGCGCGACACGAATACGACTTCCTAGACTATCGAAAGTCGTTAACAATCGATTATAATCTACTGTTATCGAGTCATAAAAATACGGACGTTTAGCTATTGTCAGTGTGTTTTTTCTTAATTTTTTTAGTGATTTCTCCAAGTAATTGATAATTTCGCGTTTTTAAGTTTGTGTATATTAATTTTGCTAATATTTTGCGATTTCGTGCATCGCGAAAAACACCTGTCTCTAGTTATTAGTAACACATTTTTATGTATTTTATACACAAAAATACCAGTCAATTTATTTGTTATTGTTCTAAGTAGTTAGATATGCTTGTTACAAATTATTATATTGTAAAAGTGCATCATATATCACTCAAAATGAAACTTTTTGTAAAATAATTATCATGAAACATTTAAGTGTTATAATTGTTGAATAATGTGCTATCTTCATGAATAAATACAGAATCTGCAAAAAAAAAAAAAACTGAACACCACGAAAAACTCCTGTTTTGAAAACAAAACCATAAAATCCTCTCTCCTAAGGGATATACTTATTTGAAAATCCTGGTAAACACCTTACCTGCATTACATTTCCCACTACAGTAGAGCATCCCTCAACCGGAATGATTGGGGGGAGGTCTATTCCTGGTTATGGGAAAATTCCGGGTAAGGTGAGTTACGGTAGGGAGGCAAAGAAAAAAGCCATTACATGCTGCACGTATTAACTTATATGTATAGCCAAAGTTGTACGTAAATATTTTCCACGTTATAAAACCATACAGTAAAAAATATGATCTACATACATACTGTTTTCAAAACGTGCCGGGTCGTAAAACTCCGGGCTGGTTGAATGACCTTCATTCTAGCAAGCTGGCAAGCGGGTGTTTCTTATCTCTGTGGTTGGGTGCGTGGGTGAGCGAAGAGAATGATGAAGAGGGTTCGGGGGAGGTAGGACTACAGCTGCAGTGTTGTGTTACTTCTGTGTTGATGTGCTAGTGATTCACACTTCCTGGAGAGTGTATAGTCACTGCCACACACAGTTTACATTTCACATACACAAGAATAACACTTCAAGCATCTCGTTTAAAAACACAGAGATAGAGAAATACTGGTAAATGTAGACTGTTTAACCATATATTAACGTATAAATATGTACATAATACATATTTGTACACTAAATTATTGTCTACAAACTGAAAGCATCACACGTTGGAAGTAAATGTTACTCGCTATCACGTGTGTCAGCGAGTGTAGTTGGAGTCGGTGTACATATCTCGGGCCGGCCGGAATTTTCCGTTTACTTGACATAGTGAAACAATTAAACGACTTATAGCACAAACATCTTTATAGTAATTCACGTCCGTCGCGAAAACCAGCTGTGTATTTACACAGTGCGCGGGAAAAACTGGCTATAATTAGCTCTCTGACAGACGTGCGCGCGCGCGCCTACAAGACATGTACAGTCAGGCAAAAGCAAAAACGCCTCGTTCCAGTGCATGGAAAATTAGTTCCGAATATCGGGAGTTCCGTTTGTGGGAATTACGGTTGAGGGGTGCTCTACTGTAGTATCAATCTGCATGCCTTCACAGTAAGCTGTCTACAAATGTAAAAGCTGGATCTAAATTACATTATTTCTGAATTACTCTGGTAATAATTTTTTTTTCTGCAGTCTTAAGTAGTGGTAAAAAAAAATAAAAATAAAAAATTGAGACACTGACTTAAAAAATTACCAACCATCCCCTTGACGGTAACTAAACTTATATGTACTCCCAAAAATAATTCAGCTATGCAGGGTGAAATAAGTATTCTTGACAGTGACAAACTCTGAAACGTATTGTTCAATCCTGAGATCTGTGCAGCCAGGAAATATGCCAACTGCAAGGTCATGCATTTACTGTTTTTCCCACCCCAAAATTAACTCTATTCCACATTTTTTTGATATTTTGGTGACCCGCAGAGACAGCCTGGATGCACAGACGCCACGCTCACGCACCACTTGCTGCGGGGGTCCGATATGGGCCGCGCGCCGCAGATCAGCGTGCCGAGGAGCAGGGGGGCCGAGGGCCCCCGAGACCGCAGCAACCCCGTCAGGCCGCCCACGTTGACGAACATGTCGTCGTCCGTCTTCATGACGTAGCGCAGCGAGCGGCAGCGCCGCACCACCCACTTGAGCAGCATCACCGACTTCACCGTCAGGTTGTTGTAGCTGTCGATGAAGCCTTCCTGGATGATGTCCCCGAACTGCAGGCTCTCCTCCTCCACTTGATCCTGCGAGCCAGCGACCACTCACTATCTCGCCACGGTACCTCTGACGCTCTTTCATCCGGGCATTCTCTGTTCCAGGGTTCTTCACTCTTTTTGAGGGCCACATATTATGAAACTAATGCAAGGTCCAAATTAATTAATATTAAATTGTCATTCAACATTTTTTTAATTTCTAATTATTTTGTAATGCTGTAATTCCTGAAGATACAAAATGGTTCCTTAAAAATGTTTTTTTTTTTAAATTAAATAAAAGGATTGCAACAAATATATTCAATATATTTCTGATAATATTATGGCCTCCTAAAAGTGTAAGCTGAAGCTAACAAATTTGCCTACATATATGCAAACAAAGATGGCTAATACCACAACAGTATACCTGATAAAATGTCTCTTTGTTCAAAGATCGTTTAGGCAGACCGTACGAAACACTTTCGTCAGCCAGATGTGGCTCACGAGCCACCCATCACTGCGTTAACTGTAAATCTCATGTGTAATTTATTTTTACCCTAAAGCAACTCATTACAACTTGCTTTGAACATCATTGTAGTACTGCATTAATTTTTATTTGGTACTATTCCCATTAAAACTTTATCGATATTTTATAACCCAGCAAACTAGCTAATTCGGCACAAAATAGTACAAACGTCTCGTTGACACAGAGATCATAACATTCTAACACACACAACACAAGTGAAGGAAATTGGTGAAGATTGCCTTTGGTTACGGAAAAGATTTTATGGTGAAATGTGAAACAATCATAATATCAAAAAGCAGGTCAATACACCATAAAATGCCAAAAAAAACCATACAGCATCAAAATGCATTAAAACTGTGAAATTATTCACAATAAATCTTTTAACATATTACATTAATGACTGTCATTTATTTGGCAAGAAGTGTGTACCAAGATGTATGGAACCAAATTGATAAGGAAAAAAAAACAATCTTGCATTGTTTGATTCTGCATCTCTTATTAACAAATACACTAAAACCTTTTTGTTGCGACCCCATTTATTGCGACCACCTCTCTATTACAACCCGATTTCGAGGAACCGTGAAAAAATTGCCGAAAATCCGAAGAAAATCAGTTTCTTGTGGTAAAAAAAAAAAGCTACGCCACTTATTCCCCACGCAGGAAACACAAAGGCTGCCGTCTGTCTCCCCCGCATTTATCTTTCTTCTAACATTCCACGTCTCACCTCTCGCGCGAGCAATAACGCAGCGACCACGCATTGGGCCGTTTTATGCTTTGTTTGGTGACAGCAGCTTATTTTATTCGGTACAGTAGAATCCCGCCGATGCGAACCCCCTCTGATGCGTCCATTCCGTTTATACGACTGTTTTTTGAGATACAGTGAAAAATTTGAGCAGAGAAAGTCAAAAATTTGAGTAAAATCGGCTGAAAAACAAGTCTGTTACACTTTGTTGGGCACTATGTGTTCACGTTTATCTTGGCGAGAGCTGGACTGTCAACGTGGCAGTGTCTAGCCAAGCTTGGCGCGTCCACTATCGCACGAAAAGCAGTCTCAGCTGTCATGTTATCTTACCCGCCCGCACGAAAAGTCGCTGTGGTAGCTTCTGCAAGAGCGTAAGAAACTCGTCCGGCCAGCATCCTCCTCCCCTCCCACACCGCGTGTGACAAAAGACAGGTTGTATAGTCCATTCTCGGTAAAATAAATATTTTTATGGGCTTATACGACTGTCCTTCGCCGTTAGTAAATACTTTATAAGTTTAAGTTATTATGATACAATTTGTTTATTAGTCACACAACAGTTTCTGCTGAAAAATCACTAATACCTCGAATTTTATTGAATAGAAAAATTTAGCAGGGCCGTAAATATATTTATTTTACTGCATAGTTACTTTTCCATCTGCATTCCAACATGTTTTTTTTTCTTCTTTTTTTTACGCTGCGAAGGGACGTGGGAAAGATAATTGCTTGAGCTGTCAAAATAAACATCGCTGACGGCAAGGGCAGGAGCGCATCTTGTCGGTCTGTCGCTGTGATTATCTACTCCAAAAACATGTCACAGCATTTCAGGATAGCACTGTTCTTATATCGTTCGTTTATAGCCGAATGTTTTCTACCTGATCCACACAAGTTCCTTCACCACGTTTTGAACGAAAATAACCACCAGCCGGCTAGCATAGCCGAACTCGCGTGACGCGAATTCCTTTAGCGCGAGTATTTTATGTATTTGGATATATTTAGGGAGGGGAGGGGGGGGGGGAATTGGCCCGAATTCTCTATTGTGACCATTCCGTTTATAAGTCAGTTTTTCCGGAAACCATAAGGGGTCGCATCAGCGGGATTCTACATTCCTTTTCATAGGACCCTTGCTATTAAAATACATTTATATTTAAGTTTGAAAGCTTGTAAATTCCTTGCCAGAGATGAATAAACTCGAACTTGGTGTGAAAAGTGACATATTTTGACATACTTTTTTTTGGGCGTGTTTTAGTGGGGAGGGAGGGGTCCGAAAATATTTACTACGGTCTTACCCCTCCCTCACAATAGCCCAATTTTACGGGAGAAAGGAGGGTGAAAAGAGCATTTTCTTACTGAAGGTTTTTCAAAGGGGAGCGAAGTTGGGGTGTTATAAGGGAGGACACTAGATGGTTTGTGTGTCTGGGAGGGATGAGCCTTGAAGAATGTTACCGAGAGGAGGGAGGGGTGAGCTTATGCGTCATGAAGCCGCTGCCGCCAGCCAGCCAGGCGAGCTTCGTGTGCGCCCACTCGCGTTGCAGAACCTACTGCTGCCATATTTTTAAAGGAAATGTCCCATAATTTTTTTGTTATTCTTACATGAACATTATTGGAAGTATTAAAGCCAACACAAAAATACGCTGTGTGTTAAAATTAACAGATTTTAATGATCTTTCATTTCATTTCGTTTTTTTTTTTTTAATTTTTTTCTGATTTTCACATTTTGGTCAAAATGTCCAATTTTTTGACGGTTCCCGAGAATGTATTCGTAAAATCACTGCTTCGTTAAATCCGGGGTTCGTGACATCGGGGTTCTAGTGTATTTAACTACGGCAAGCAGAAAACGTACATGTAAACTAACCAGTAAAAATAAACTGTCTTTTGACATCTTTTCTTTAGAGGTGGCCTGTAGGGCGACGGACTTGTCATGATGGTTGAAGTGGGTTTAAAGCGAAGCCGTCTAGCATTGTGAGTGACAGCATCCTGCCATTGTACGGCTGGTTTCTTAGTGAGTAGCGGTTGGGGGGGGGGGGGTTGTGTGAAATCAACTGAAAATTTCGGAAAACATCTATTACGACCCCCGCTCTATTACGACCCTATTCCTGGGAACCGTGAGGGGTCGTTTCAGAGAAGTTTGACTGTATTTACCTCGCCTACGGAAAATATGCATTAAGTATCATTTCCAGTGTCATATGTGTTGAATAATATACTTGCATTTATGAAAAAAAAAGCATTCTTTTGAGAATAAAAACAATAACACACACATTGCCAAAAGGACGGTGTGTAGCTGCTCTTTCGCCCAGCTGTGGAAGTCATCTTCGGAACTTGGTGTTCCGCACTTTGTCCATGCCACCGATGTCCGTGTTCAGCATCATTAGGGAGGAGTGCGCTACACGACTACGAGAGACTCGCTGCAGTGGGGCCCTGGAATGGATCCTCACTTTCAACCATCTTTAAGGTGATCTTAATCAAGGGGTTTACCTTATTGTCATTTTCGTTTTCACGTCAGACCTATCCAATATGAGCTAGTGATTGATAAAGGGTGCATCATAACAAGTGTTAGGTGTAATGAACTTGCAGAATTTTTGTATTTCAGTAATTATTAATTTAGTAGTTAGGTCAATTAATTGTCTCAGTGCCATGTTCGCCCAGTTGCTTTAAGGCTCTATTAAGACTTTTTGGAGGTTACTTGTAATTTTCTTACTATTGTATTAATTTAATTTTTTCACTTCACTATTGTAATAACAATTGTCTCACTTTAACAATGAGGAGCCAATAAAAGTTTTGATTTTAGAATTGGTTCAATAATTGCTTTGTATTCATGATAAAGTTAGACTCTGATAACTTTTGACATTTCTTTGTTTATAGTTTGGGTTTGTGGAGTACTCACAGTAACCATACACAGCTATACTTATCTTGAAGAGCACATGAGTAGTTTTTTAGTTTACTTTGTAAAAAATTTCAATAAACATTTTGTATGTTTATCACAACATTCTTTTAGTTTTCGCTCTAATCAACCCTTTCTTTTGTTGCCCCTCAGGCAACATGCTTAAAAATTTTGTTTGAAAGATGTTATTTTTCAAATTGGGCGAGGGCCTGGGGACTATTCCATACTCCTAAGCCCTCCCCCCACCTCCAAACGGCTAGTTCCCTCTTAAAAATATTATGTTCCCATAAAATTAAATGGCCTAGGGCCCCGCAAATTCTAGGGCCACCACTGGCAAACAGAGTATTAATCTTTTAAGTAGAATGTTGAGTAGTTGGAACACGTGCTTGAGAATATAACAAACTATTGTGTGTTCATTATAAAAATATAAATTTATGTTAGTTTTACGTTGATTTAAGGGGTGATGTTTTAATTCCAACACTCCAGAATTAATCTAAATTTTTGATTCTGAGCCAATACTAACTAAAAATAATCTAAGCTCGGAAGAACCATTCATCCAATACATCCAATAAACAAATTTTTTTATCACTGTGCCAAGTCATCTGGCCTCAGAAATACAGTTAAAAAACCTTTCTACCTGCATCACCACCATCAACATCAACTGCTTCCAGCCTGTGGCTGGGTCAGCAAAGTAGAATATCTCCATCATCCTCTATCCCTCTACCATTCCTCATCCTTCACTTTATTCCAGTCTTATTCTCTCTCATGCACTGCTTTAACTACGGAGGAGACGGGAAGAACAAATAGTTAAAGAAGTTCTACCAGCACTTGTAAAAAAAAAAAAGTGAAATTCAAAGCAGCAACTCAATGTAAAGTAAACATTGGCCACAGGACAAAGCACCCCAGCAGTAGAGTCTGCAAGACACGCAGCCCTGCACGAGCTGTGTGGGACAGCTATACTGCATGCCACGTATATCTATGAGCTTGAGCACCACGAGGGAAGGATGTATCACCTTCAATCTCAGGACTGCACGTGATTGGGTGGGTGGATCGAGGGGGTAACTAAGCTTTTCAGTTATGTGGTGAAATGGGATAAAACCGGAAACCACAGAAAAGCATGTCAAAACACAGCGTAACACCGGAATGCAAGTTATAACATGGAATTAAGCAGCATTTAACCAAAACGTAATTCAAAACATATTTAAAAAAAATAATAATATTAATGTTTGAAAATCAATGAATGTTATGATTTCTGGACAAAAATTTGTCCACAAAATGTATGGATCTTAAATATTAATTTAATTTGTTTTATTGTCCATCTCTTATTTAATCAATTTTAAATCATAAATGCTCACTAATTTATTTTTATTGTTCTGAATGTATCTGTTTTTTTTAACCCTTGTTTAATTTGGATGATTTCACCTTTAACTCTTAGATTTTGTTTCTTGAGTTATCAAGCAGTGTTTTGAGCACTTGATTTTCACTTTTAAATAATCTACTTTGGTTAAAAATTCACCATATCAATTAATTCAGTTAGTTTACATGCCTCAGTTGACATTGGCGTACAAATTACAGTATTTGATTCTTTACCTTTCATAAATATCTCCATGGGTGAAATCTTGCTTTCGTTCATATTTTCAATAGCAACAAGTTCACACGTTAATGGATCCTGATCTTGGGGCACAGGGAATACCAAAAAAATAATGGCAGTTGTCAATAGAGGAGTTAATAACACTTTGTGACAGACAGATCATTACTAAAATACTAGTCAATAATTACCATTAGCATAACTTTCGACACATTCGTTCACACAATGAAAAGTGCCTAAAACAAATGCCATAAAGTTTTTGCCAAATTCTAGGCTCTACAAAAATAATCAACACTGACTCCTATGCAGTAATGAGCTAACTCATCCACTAAATAATTTAAAAATCACAAAGGTTTAAATCCACTTAATATTAAAAAAGATTACATAAGTTCCATTATTAATATGAATGTTAAGTTACTTCAGTTTACCTTCTTATTGCACGAGCCAAATGAGCGAGATTTATTGTACATGTTTATGTTTCTCTGTTTCAGTAATAAATAACACCCCAAAGTTGCACAACTGGACATCTGAATCAGTAATAATAGCTCCTTAACTCTTGGGAGCACTGCCGATACGTGAGCAGAGGTTCAGTCACGTTCAGCCCGTGCGACGCCAGCAGAGGATACCTGCAGGGTGGCGTTGTCGGGATCCCCCAGCAGGAAGGCAACCCGCACGGCCGAGCTGGCGTTAGACGAGGCCGCGCCCCCCCACGTGTCCCTGATGGCGGCGCGGGCCTCCCAGTTGGGCACGGCCGAGCACACCACGATCAGCAGGAACAGGTCGCCCGCGCAGATCTCCGGCTGCGCGACCAGCGCCGTCTCGTTGTCCGGCCGCACGTACAGGCGCAGGTCGCGGCTGGTGTTGCGCGACCAGCCTGCGATGTCCACTGGAAGCAGCCGGCCCCGCAGACCATCATTTCCCTGCACCCCTGGTGTGCCCCACGGTATTACAGAGAAATGTGTGTCCAGATATAAAAATAAACATAGTTACTCTATCATATCATTTCATTACAGATATACAGCGCTTTTTGTTAACACATTATGTTATTTGAATGACTCTACAGGTTTTGCTGCAGTACGGTATTGTAAGCAAGTGTTAATTATTATGTCACAGGACAGACGGCTACTACGGGTGTCGGCCCATACCATCCACGTAGACCCTGCCTGAGGCAAGAATCAACACGTCAATTTTCATTTTCATTTCTCATAAATTTGTACATGATGCACCTTAAATTGATGGTAGGATTTTAAATTTTCCCCAAATACAAAAAGTTTGAGAACAACTTCCACAGACTAATGACGACGTGGACCAACTGTCCTCTGCAAGCGGTTCCAAGATCCACTTATGATTAGCCAGCAGAACTGCCTAAATCAGAGGATGTAAACAATTACTATGACACGATTTACACACCAAAGGACGCTGAAATGCAAGTTAAAACATTATATAGCACAGGAATGCATCTGATCTCATGAAATTTATCAGGATTTTAACAAAATTATGTTCAAATCTCAATAAAACAATATTTTAATGTATCACAATCAAAGAGTATAATATATTTAGCATGAAGTGTGTACAAAAATTTACAACCAAATGAAAGGGAAAAAAATTATTTTACTATTTTAATCTTGCTTCACATACTAACCCCTTTTTACATTTTCTAACACACAAATGCTTGTCAATTTGTTTATATTGTTTGAAGTAATTCTGCCATAGATTTCCTTTTACTAATTATTTTATCTTGAAAATGCATCATGTTTCACAATCAAAACAACCCAATTTTTGTGAAATAAGTAATTACCAAATGTAGTATTGATATAACATATTTTAATTGGTAACATAATTTATGAAAATACAAACAATAAAACCATAGAATATTGTCTCTAATGATGATGCATGCACTTGTTTAACAAATACCACTCCAACATACACACTTCCGTAAAAATTATTAAATGTGAAGTTGTATTTTCATACAGTGCATATTTCAACAAATATGTCACCAGCCATTAATGACTCATTTATAGATTGCTACAACATAACTTTTAGCAAGTAAATTTAAAAAAAAAAAACAGGTAGCTACAAATGATTATGATTTTTTTTACCATGAATAATGTACCCAAAAGCATCAAAATAGATCTCAGCTAAGATTTTTTCCCTCCCATTTTATACTAGTGCTGATTTTCCATCGATGGCAAGTTGTTAATCAGATAACAGTCACGATGCCACTGTTTTGAAAATGAACATGCCAGAAGGAACCCTGCAGTGGCACGTGTATCAGCAGTGCAATGCGTCAGATCTGGTGCAGGGATGGTCAGGCAGTATACAACAGCCATAGGAAGAGGTATGTATAAATGATATAGCTCATCCTCAGTTTTCAATCAGGTGGTAAAGTAATCAGTGTTAGTAATTAAATTTTTGGATCATCACCAGTTACAATAAATTGGCAATTCATATTAATCACCGGGTACGAATATTTGTAACAAGCATTACACATTAATGTACATAAACAGCACAGATCTTTTTTTTTTTAAATTAGAGACTTCTAAATCATTTACCTTTCTTAGTAATCAAAGGTTTACATTAACTACTAAAAAAACATTGAAGATTATATTTCTAATGAAGAACTAGAAATCATGTGCAACAAAGTATTTTTCACTTGTGGTATTACAGAGTTGGTGGAGGTTTACCACAAATTTTATAACAGTGATGCAAAATTTAAACTTAATGGATTTCTTGAGTAGAAATCATCTCATTGCGCGCGCGCGCGCGCGCGCGTGTGTGTGTGTGTATATATATATATATGCAGAAAAAAAGTGTGAATCAATCAGTCACAATTAAAATGCCTGAGAGTGCATTGTTTTGTAAAATAAAGTGTGCATATGTGTATTAGTTGTTAAGCACGTAATAAAATGTAACATATGCTATTCTCAAACTCAAATTCTCAAATTCAGAAGAATACATCCGATTTTTAGAGCTCTAAAATTCACACAACAAAAGTATGTATTAGAGTTTAGTCAATTCTGTAGTATTGTATTCTGTAGTAGTGTGTGTAGTAGTGTGGTGAGCACATAAACCTGCTTACTCTTCTAAAATTATTAGACCACAAAAACTTGTCATTATGTGATTATAACAAAGTGATAATTAAAGTAGTGGCTGAAAAAAAATTACGAAATATCACAATAACTGAAAAAATTTTTAATCTCAATAATACATAAACTACACAACACACATGATAATATGCTACCATATAATTTCTCTGGCTTGACAGTTATCAGGAAGACTGTCCACCCTGACAATAAAATCTGCCAGTCCTCAGCACATACAGCATCAAAAAAGAAAATAAGCAGCATTCATCATCCGTCAAACATCAAGCTCAGCGTAAGATGTTACTTTGTGTGTCACATAACTTGTCTCAAATTTGACAAGTTCTCAAAAGTAGCATCAGCGATACCCATTTCCCAACTGTCACTTGCAAAGCATCAAATGATGTTTGTTTACCAATACAGACAACCAAAAACAGAGAGTTGCAGAGAAACATTGACCATTGGCACTACTTTTGAAAACTTTCAAATTTCAGACATGAAACATGACTCAGACCCGCAGTTCAATCCCAAAGTGCGTTATTATAGTTGCGCCGTTGTAGGAACAGACTTGGCTCCGCCTGCATCAGTGAACGAGAGAGACAGAGTGACGCGTGCAAGAGCCAACCGGCGACGACCCGCTGGCTGGCCGCGGCGTGGCGTTGCCACGTCCAGCAGTAACGCTCCATGCAGTATCGTGGGCGTACGGCCAGTTGCTGTGTGCTGACACACCAGGATGGGAGGTGGTAGAAAACGGTGCGTTTTGCGGTCGCAAAGCAGAGAGGTGGTAACTCGAGTGCGCGAGTATTTCGAGCGTGAGAAAGCAAACAATGGGCCGTTGTTACCTGTTTCGCAAGCGGTAAACAGAACATCAGAAGCAGTTGGAATTGCAAAGACAACTGTTATACGGATCTGCAACGAGAAAGATTATGCTGATACTCAAAACCAAAGACTGTCGACGCCAGGGAAACATCATAATAGACGCAAGCCTGTGACCAGCATTGACAACTTCGATCAAGATGCTATTCGACGGCACATATATCAGTACTACACACGTGGAGAGATACCAAACGTAACGAAACTACTTGCATCGTTGGCTGAGGCAGGTTTATTTTCTGGAGGCAAGACATCATTAAAAATAATAATACATTCGTTGGGGTTCAAGTACAAGAAATTCAACAGAACTAAGATATTAATGGAAAAAACAGACGTAATTGCATTGCGGTGCAGGATTCTGTGGGCAATGTCAAACTTTGACTTTGAAAAAGTGATATTCATCGACGAAACATGGGTAAACAGCAATCATGGTGTCTCGAAGATATGGACCGATGACTCGTCATCCGCACTGCTGCGACAACCGACAGGCAAGGGTAGTCGTGTTATAGTGTGTCATGCAGGTTCCGTTCATGGATTCGTTAATGGTGCACTGTGGGCGTTCCAGTCAAAGAAAACGGGGGACTATCACGAAGAGCTGGATTCCGCTGGTTTTATGTCGTGGTTTGAAGGCAAACTGTTGCCAAATATACCCGCCGCGTCTATTATTGTCATGGCCAACGCCTACTATCATTCGGTCCAGGTTGATAAAGCTCCAACAACATGAAACAGAAAAGATGACATTATCCAGTGGCTACATCGCCACAATGTTCCCTGTACCAGTGATTTGAAGAAAGCTGAGCTACTACAATTAGTGAAACATCACAAACCGCAACACACTGTTTACAAAGTAGATGAAATGGCCCGCATTGCGGGGCACGGAGTCATCAGGTTGCCACCGTACCACCCTGTTTACAATGCCATAGAACTTATCTGGGCTCACGTCAAAGGGCTCGTTGCAAGACGTAATACTTTGCCGCCATTTTAACAGGCAAAAGTAAACTGCTACAAGAAGCTGTTCATGAAATCACTCCAGACAAGTGGCATAAAGCTGTTGAACACACCCAACAGACTATTCTTCGTGACTGGGAGCAATAAGGAGCGAGGGACATTGCTGTTGAGGCGATTATTGTGAACCTCGGGCAGCAAGACAGCAGTAGCCAAAGCGACAGTGACGTCAGTTCTGTTGACGAATCTCCTACAGCTGGTACCAGTTCGCAGTACGACGAACTTGGTGTGTCGCCACTGTGTGACTGAATGTTCACTACGAGTAGAGACCGGAAAAATTCGCGGATTCATTTCGCGGTAGGCTACACTCCAAACTTGTTCACCTTCATTCTGAGTCAGTGATTGGACCACCGTTTACCTGAAAGTCTCTAAGCCAGTGAAAAACCTTCAACGAAAGAAAAATCAAATCACAAGCATCCCAGGTAACGCATGTCACGAGTCATTATCCAATGAGCAGGTGCAATTTGTTCTAGTACATAGAGAATCGTGGAGTCTATCCTAGAGGTAATTGGAACCGCAAATTTTTCCAGTCTCTAACTATGAGCACGAATTGATGCGGTTACGCTTATGTATTATCATAACAATGCACGACAACAATTTTCGTTGTACTTTATCTTGTACACGTAATCTGCAAATTCGTTGCTATAAGTCGCCACCAACACGTATAAATGGCCAGGATATTGGTTCATAAATTAATACAAATTTGTTTCTTTTGTGAACAAACATTTAACTTGGTAGGCCATAATGTGTGTCATGCAATTATTTAATACACAATATAAATATTTTTTGTCAATAAACTACGGAAACGCCTTACTTGTTTTGTTTTTAGTGGTAAATAGTGGTTTATGATTAACGTTATGCAGACTAAGGCACGTTCTACAATCACACGTATACGGAAACAGATCATACTCCCGGAAACACAACAAACTCTGTTTTCTTTAAACTATACCCCAGACGGGAGTGTGCAATGTTTGCGAAATGAAGGCTAACCTCGGCAATGTTGAACTATTACGTGTCAGTCAATACGTTCGTTATATTACCAGCTGCGTGTTCGTGTCCGCATCCGTGAATGTGATTGTAGAATGTGCCCGAGAACAGTGGCGGCTCAGGGTGTGATGTCACGTCAGGGTGTCACAAAGATGTGGCAACGCTGCCTGTTGTGTCCAACGACTACCTGGACTGCCTCCCACCCCTTTTGACCTCGCCGACCAATCTTTACACTTCTTCGCGCAAAGTGCGTCGTCGTTGGCAGGTCTCCAGGAGTCCTTTCCTACAGCGGCACGACTATAGTACCAATCACAAATTACATAGTTGAAAAAAAGACATGACAAAGAGTTTACAAAACAATCACAAAGACAAAGGCAGAGATGCCAACTTTTAAGAAAGTTAATTAGTTGTAATTGAATGTGGTCAAAAACTATCAAAAAACCTTCTATTCCATACCACAAAAATTCGCAACAAAAATTAGTTCAACTCTAAAATATTTTCATTTTCTTGAAATAATCAGAAAAACTACTAACTACCGCATAGTTAGAAGCAACCTGCATACAAAATGTGTGTATCAAATGTGGGAGGCCCAAAAAGATCAATTTTCCTTCTTGAAGAGTCACAAAACAAAGACAAATTGAACGCGAAGAAAATGGTCAACTACTTCTGAAGAGATTCGTTGAAGCCACAATCTCAAACTGTTGTTGACATGTACAAAATTTAAAATATTTGTAAAACTAAACTTTAATCATAATTTCTGAAGTAAAATTCATACAAGCGTAACTGCAAAGGAAAATTTGTAACTATTACGACTGATTCGTAATTGTTGGCATGTCTGCAAAGGGCAACATATTGAATCTTGTTAATACAAAAACTAGGGACATGACATGGGAAAAGTTGACATGGTATCCACAACAAAAGTACGTAAGAGCAACCAAACCTTTTAATCCACGTGAAAGTTGCTTTGCTTTCTTAATATTCCAAGATGACTGCTTGCTAACTACAGAAGAATTCACACCACTTTTCTTACTGTGCATGTTTTGTCGAAACAACATATCTTCTGGACTGTCAACTGTCTGAAATTCTGGGATTAAAAAAAATACAGTAAACAATGTTGTCAACAAAAAAAATAGAAAAAAATATTTTTATCAAAAACAATTACAGTGAAACCCCTTTAAAAATCCAAACAAAACATTTTGCAAAAGAAGGCAAAATAAAAAAAAATAAAAAAATTGGAACATTAATTATGTGTAATTATCACTATTTGTGATCAAACAACAAAAATTGAAAGAAAAAAACTGACAAGAGTGGACAATTAGGTAATGCAAGATAGGGATTGCACTTCACGTGATTTTTAATGTGTGTGAAGTAAAAAGGTTTGAAAGATATTAACTACCAATGAGACCAAAGTTATAGATGAAAAAAAGGGCCATAAAAAATGGGGGAGAGGGAAAGAGTATGGATCTAGAACACTTTAAATGGGGATTTAACCCACAATTTGCACAGTACTTGTGCACAAGATCTTGGCAACAATTAATGATTATAAAGAAAAAAATTAATGTTTAAATAAAATTACTGGTTACCATTGATGTTTCTGGTAAAATATGGGATGTTGTGTATATTACAAAAAAAAATCAAATTATATTTTGGTTAGTAAAAAAATAATTTACATAAAACTCATGAAACAAAAATCAAATAAAACAATTCTAAAAAAATAAAATGAAAAATTTTACATTTTTTTTTTTTCATATACACATGAGCTGTAGATTACATGAGAAATGTTATCTGTAGTGTGTGGTTAACATAGAAGAATTATTCTCTGGCTCTGATTATACTACAACCCACGAAGCCTGGCTGACTGACTAAAATGTATTCCTGCTATTTGTGAAATATAATCATCTATAAAACAGGAGAAACAGTACTGAAATCAAAACGGACAGTAATGAAAAACTCTAGAGCTACCTAATGCCTACAGCGTAGAAATGTGACCTCACAGCTAAGGTCTACAGCCGAGACATGAGCTCTTTGATTGATTATGAATTAGTGAATCAGTGTCCACACTACTCTGTAATAAAAGTTCCCTTACTTCCACCTGATCAAAATTTAAAATTTCCCTGAATTATTTTTTTAACAATTTACCTATTCTGCAAAATTTTCAGAAACGAATAAACAAAATCCAGCTTTCAACATCCGCCAGGCCTCGTTACCACTACACTTTCTTTCTCACAAACTGAATCTTGCATATATGTACACTTATTTTACTGAAGGGGGGGGGGAAACTTCCAATGTGTGTGATCGCAGACTGGAGCGTGATATTTTCCCCCTCAAATTACTATCACTTGGGAATTTCCACAACTTATCCAGGAATTAAAGTAAATCCATTGACTCTCCTTGAATTTTCCAGAATGTGGGACACCCTGCCACGTACCAAACCATGGAATGCCGGATTGAAGATATTTTTCATTGTCGCTGCTTGGCTTCTAAGTTGTAGCCACGAAGTGGCTAGAATCCGGAAGCCAAGCAACTTCTGACAATGACCGTGAAAGCCTGCGATCATTTTAACCTTCCACCGCACTTAACCTAATAAATTGTGAAAGACAAGCTTCATATCTTGATGTAAGATTTTGGACATACGCCATTGCTTAGCACATGTATGTCTGTAGAAGAAAACTACAAAAAAAAAAAAACACAAATGACAAAAAAAACACAAAATCTTATATCAAGTCATGCACTCCCATTGCACAAATCTTTCAAAGATAATAGGCTTCACACGACATGCAATTGGCACGAACGCTGACCGGAATAGCCGCCGGTGAGAGGCACGTACCGGAGCGGGCATCGGTACGCCGCGCCCGCGCCTGGTTGTACACGGGCACGTACAGCAGCACGCACAGGCAGAGGCAGGCGAAGCACGCCGCGAAGCAGCGCAGGTACCGGCGGTGGTTGATGTCGTGCGCCGACAGCGTGTGGCGGGTGGGACGTGCCTCGTACAGCAGCCCTATTGTCTCCATGGTGCCCCTGGGCGATTGTGACGGCGCATCCTACGCATCCTGCAACCACGGCAACCTGCCTTCGATAAAAATTACAAGGATACGCACACCTTTTTACATGATGATACACTAACAGATGTGAGAACTATATAGGGGGGGATCACTTTGACGTGCCACTGGGCAAAGGTGTATGAGAAGATCGTGGAAAAAAAAAGATAAGGAAGGGCATCGCAGGCAAATGGCGTGAGGAGCAGCAAGGGTTTCGAGAGGGGAGGTCTACCATGGACTTGATTTTGGCCATACAACTGATGGAAAGAAGATATGCATTTGGGAAAGATTTAGTAATAATATCCCTGGATGTGGAGAAGGCGTACGACAGCAGCATGAGGAAAAAAAAAAACAAGTGTGTTTGGCAAGCTTTGGAAGAATCTGGGACTAAAGAAGAGTTAAAAGTAGAGTGAGGACTATGTGCAAGGGAAACAGAAGCAGTGTGAAAACTGGAAGCGGGATGATGAAGTAGTTCAAACAAGCCAATGGAGTGAAGCAGCATTGTCCCCACTGCTATTTACTATAGTACACAGAAAAAGGGCCCCAAGAACATGGAGGTGGTGGGCAGAGCAGATAGTTGAAGACGTGCAGGAGAGAGGAGAAGAATGGAATAGAGTTTAGGATGAGGAATAGTGGAGTTACGGAGAAAGATAGACATTTTTCTTTGCTGACCCGACCACAGGCTTGAAGTAGTTAATGATGATATTAAACTAAGTGAAAATATGTTGAAAATATTTGTGGCAGAACAACCAAAATGCAATGGTGGTATTAAGTTCAAATTTTAGAAGTAGCCTTTAAAATGATGAAAAAATGAAAAAAAAAAAAATTAACATGACATGTGTAACAGAGCTGTAACAGGCTGTCCATACAAATTTGTAATGAAATTTCCCTAACAAAAAGTTCAAATATTCCTAACTAGTTTTTTTTTTTAAATAATTTAACTATATTGCAATTTTTTGAAACAAAGTAAGAAATTTCAGCCTCCACCACAATCATCATACTTAATTTGAAACTAAAATAATGTAACAAAAATTAAAATTCCAATACAACCTAGCATACGCCCTTTTATAGTATGACTATGCACTAAAGACCATAAAAAAAAGTTTTCCCAGTCTGGGTGTACACACTGGAGTATATTTTCCCTGAAATTACTATCACTGGGGAACTTCTGTGCCTCTTCCAGAATTTCCAGAGAATTCACTGACTTTCCTTGATCTGTTACAACTTCCCTGAATTTTCTATGATTTTCCATAATGTGGCCACCCTGTTTAAGTATATTAACAACTTCAAATATACATGACCATCAATAATTTTATTTTTACCCCATAGTTTACAATCAGAAAATTAAACTTATAAATGCTTCGCCACTGATAAATGAAATGCAGGCACAAAGAGTATTTTTGGTAATACGTATATATTCAGCATTGCAAAACACTTGCAAAATGCATGTGCAAACCATTTTTTTTGCAGCCACAGTACAAAACAAAGGAATAAAAAGCACACACATCACACCTTTTTTCTATGTCTAAAATAAAAAAATTGAATTTTTAAAGGACCGAGTAAAATATAAGTATCCTTAATGGGACCTTAAAAGATATTAAGGACTTTTTTTTTAAGGATATTAAGGAAGTGTACGGATCTGTGCAACCAAAAATAATGATCTATTATTATCAATCCTAAAACAAGCAAAACTGAGTCTGTGAAACATGGTCATTCGCTTACCATTGGCAGATCCAATGATCAAAATGAATGTGAATTAGGGATTAATATTCACGTCAACATCAGAGTCATTACAGATGATGAGGAATAGAGTGAAGAGATGAGAATGGAACACTAACCGAATGATGAGCAGTGGGGACATGGAAGGCCCCCATCTCACTGCAAACCCACCACGGGATTCAAACACGGATCGTCTTGGCGGGATCCAAATACTCCACCACCACTGCCTCCAAACAGAGATGGAAAATAAGGTGACTGGTTTTCCAACTCAACTATGCATTTGCAACAACTTAATTAGAAACACAATCATCCAACCTCACATTTCCCAACAGAACAGGCATGCAATTCAATTCAAGTACACTAGTATCCCGCTACTCCGACCTGACTCATCCGGATATCGGGTTAATCCGCAGTGGATTAAAATAAAGAGAAGGATTTACTCATTTTCAACATACATGTTCAGAATTTAATCTTTATTTTTTTATCAGTAATGTACTGTGGTTATTTTTTTAAAACAATCAATAAATTTTGATGTTTTGTTTATCCTATATCAGTTTGTGGGATAAAGACTTGGATCTATGTATGCAGTAGTATTCATAAAACTACTTAAGTTGTATTTTTGGAGAAATATTTTTTTATGTTTTACACATCTAAAACTGGTACACACACATTTTAAGTCAAATTCCACCCAATCTGGGAAGATCCAGTTCCGTCTTGTCTGGATTAGCGGGACTCTACTATATAGCTGATGATGCTAACAAAGTAACAGAAAACCTCTGTGAAAATGTGAAACAGATCTTATTTAATGCCTAGAATTAAACTGTATGTTTGTTTATTCTACTAGCTGCAGGAAGTAAGAATGTAAGCAAATAAAAGTTTGCAGGCAGTACAATTCAGTCAAGTTTTGTACACAACTTTACACCCACAGTTTACATAAACTCTTTGTGGAAAACTTCCTAAATAAGTTTTGGGCAACAGATAGTAATCTCCTATAAGGAAAACTATACTTATAAAAGGAAATTAAAAAAAACTTTATACAATTGGCTAGGAAAAAGCTATTGTTTCTAATGTGAAACAAATGTTACAATAAAATTATAACAAGAAACATTCATTACCTACTTATAATATTAAAATTTGTAATATTTTAATTGATGAACATTTTACTGCAACCTAATTTCAATTAATTACAATTTTTCTAAGATTTAAGTTACATAATAATGAATACAAACTAACTCTTTAATGTATAAAGTTATTAATTTAATTTCTATACAAAACAAAATAATTCTACCAATGATTTACAGAAATAGATTCTCCAGCTATTACATATATACTACATTGTTTATTACAATCAAAGCTATCCAATCTGTTAAAATAATTATATGCATAGTTAGTCAATTATAATAGTAACTTAAGTTGGCATAATGAAGCAGTTATAATATTTTATAAAAAAAGATAATGAATAAAACTAATAAAATAAAATCCATAAAACTCATTAAATGTTTAATAGTGCACAAATATTTAAAATGCCTACTTAAAAATGCAAGCCATATCCATAATTACTACTAAGCAGAACTCTGCAGCGTCTAGCAAGACTGACGCGCATATCGAGCACACTACAGTGAGCTCATGACGTGAACTGTCCCCCTAATCAACAACAATTTAGCACACAGTATAATTTAACACTTGCAACTGCTCGTGAAGGGATGGTTAAACTGATCACATCTGGCCACCACTCTTATCAAGTGAAGACGCTATCAGAGCATTGCGTCACACGCCACTCCAGTTTTTGCATCCGTGACTAAACTTGCACACTTGTTTCCTGTTCCGTACAGAACAGGAAAAGCTATGTCACTTCCAGTACTAAAGATTTCACCAAAAAAAAATTAAAACTCTTTTTTTAACAGACCTTACAGGTTTTTTTCCCCAATCCTGCATTTGTGAGATTCATTAAGTTATCATGCTACATGGTTTGCTATCTGTAACTGTTTTTCTTGTTTTTTTGTTTTTTTTTGTGATGTATAAATATTTTTTACTATAATTATTTTAATTTTTTGTGTTTTTAATTGTTTTGTTATTGTCTTGGTATTAATTTTCTTTGTCTTTATATATTTGTGTTGCTTGTATTGTACCTACCATCCTAGGCCTTGAGCCATAGGTAGGCATGTAACAAATTTTAAACAAATAAATAAAAAACTCAAAATTACAAAAATGATAACATGTGAGGATTCATATGCCCAGAAGTTTCTTATTATTCTTGTTTAACCTGTAAAAATAAAAATCTGTGTGGTTAAAACCTTTCACTTATAATTATACTTAACCATTATGTTTAATCTAAGGTTTTGTGCACTAGTTTAATTCAATACTTAGGCATTAGTTTGTAAGTTAAAAAGAAAATAATAAACCCATTTACATACTGACCACTAGAAAATATATATTTTATGATTATAAATGTCTAGACATGGGTAAATATATGTTATTTTTAATATATATGTTCTGCAGTACCGACATAATTACATAACTTAACGTTCAGTCAAAAGTTGTATAAATAAAATGAATGAATTATTTATTTATTTGCATGTTGTACCTATTATTCTACTCAAAATTCTGTAAGTACATTTATTATTTATTTATTTAGTTGCAGTTTAGTTGCATGTTGTATTATTCTACATAAAATTATGTAAGTACATTTACTTAAATCAGAATGGTGGAATGAAAGTTCTTTAATTAATCAACAAACATATCAACAAATCTAAATTTTATAAATTTATATCAATTTCTTAGGTGAAGCAAACATGTGCAGTACTTATATCTAATGTTTGTTGTGTTATTAAATGAGCTATAAGTGTTTCATATCGTCTACCATCACAATTTGTATCCAGACACGAGTGGAATTAAATGAAGTCAACAGACCAAGAATTTCACAATGGAAGAACCAAGCAGACGTAGCAACAGTGGCCTTCGAACAATCTTGGGAGTTAACATTCTGTTAGCTGACGAGTGACAACTCCGACACCTCCCAAGGCCAAGCACATTTTCAGGCAAGCATTGTTAAAGGCTATCAAGGTTAACCCCAACCCGCTAGGAAACTTAGATCCAAGTTCACAGTTCTTTTTCCCCTGGTCAGACATTACATTTACATCCGAGGTTATGAGTGTTTCCCACGAGTTGTTTCCACACAAATTTCATTCCTGCCCAACTGACAGAATGTGAGTTTGGGACAGTCGTCAAAACAATCATCATTAAGGAATGGAAAATTGTCTGTTTCATTCCATTTTTTTTATCTTCACAAATGTAGTGCAAATTGCCGCATAACACCCCCCCCCCCCCCCCCCCCCCAAAAGTTTAATAAGTTTAATGGGACAAGAGGGAGTGTTATTTTTTTCTCCTTCTATTGCCATCTAACCGGTAGTTCTGTGCGTGCAACTGTTGGAAATAGATGAAAACAACATTGCTCCGCTTGGACGGAAAAAAGTACAATTGGGAAAAAGCAAAGCCTGTCCCACTGTTTAAGCCTCTCAAACTTAACGGTTCTGCTCTGCTCTTTAAATATTATTTTATTTCAAATTATCATGAGTGCATGTGCCATAAGAAAGATTAAACTGCCTACAAAATTGGAGGGTTTTTGATTTTTCTTTTCCTCATGTCCCCGTTTCTTAAATCGAGGGTCAAAATTTTGTATTGCGTATCCAAGTCTACCCCTTGATTCTA
This sequence comes from Bacillus rossius redtenbacheri, assembly GCF_032445375.1. Lineage (NCBI taxonomy): Eukaryota > Metazoa > Arthropoda > Insecta > Phasmatodea > Bacillidae > Bacillus > Bacillus rossius. The sequence continues at coordinate 343,418,670 of NC_086330.1, read as the reverse complement.
ATGGCATTATCCTGAATACATTGATCCTGTAGTAAATAATGCTTGCTGTTTTAATTAAGTACATCGAAAAATCCTGGATACTACAAAAATGTGTTGTAATAATGAATTATGATCGTAATATCAGATCAAACAAAAATACTAAAATGATTTTTTTTTACTTCTTAACATATTATTAATTCAATATTTTTGTTTTGTCCAGGATTTTTAAATTACTAAATTAAACAGCAAGCATAATGTACCACAGGATTAGTGTATTCAGGATCATGCCATTAAGATCAATGTATTCAGGATCATGTCTTTAGGATCAAGGGATAAACTTGGATAGGATGTCATAAGGAACCATTACCATACAAATCTCTCCCATACCAATTAAAGATCAAGGTTTTTTATATCTAGTTAGCTACAGTTAAAATATCTAAAAATCTTTAATAAAATACTGGGTAATTTAAATATGTAGTTTAGCAGTATTTGTGGAAAAAAAATGTTAAAAATCCAAAAATTATTTTATTATATGCTCCTTAACTTCCTCTTTTCATTAAACCCGGCGGATATAAGAAATTCCAAATACTTTAGGAGATATCGAATTTTTTAGTTTTGATAGTTGGGCGATATTTGTTAAATATGAAAAGAGGAAGTGAAAGAGCATAATTATAATAAAAGTATTTTCGGATTTTTAACATTTTTTTTTTCGCAAATACCGCTAATCTACATATTTACCAAATACTGAACTTCTCAGAATGCTATTTTTTAAAGTCCAGCTGAGTCTGAAAATCTCGCTTATCATGAAGGGCTGTGAAATAAATGAAAATGTGTGGTTGGAGCTGTTAATGAGTAAATATTAATCAAAAAATCTTAAAATAGCCTAAATTACACTGATGCAAGAAATATCCCTTCTGAAGAGAAAGGATTTTAAAAAAAAGTCAATTGAAGACAAAATAAATTAGGCAATATTAATCCCTGTGCTATCACAAAACTTCGCCTTTTTACTTACCGGAGTGCGTGTGGTAATATTTTTAGATTATTTTCTGTTTTTAAGTTATTTTATTATGAAAAGAGTTTTCACTATTTTCAGTTTTAAGCACATATATTTTTACTTTTTAAATAATTTTTTACCCCACAATTTCCCTGGTCATCATAACCCTTCCATGTATTATTTTCCAAGTTTCTTAGAGTCTAGCTGATATTGAAAAATTAGAAATATGTGGGACTATCTGGGAATATTCATAGTACCGTATTAAAAAATACCATTATGGTCATATTTTTCAACAGAGGTGGTACACTAGATTTATTGCTGTTTATGTTTAACAAAAAAACAACAAAATGTAACTGTCAGCACATACTTTCTCCTCGATAACTATTAAAAAGAAAACATATAACATCAGTCACAGCACAATGATGTCACTATAGGCCCAAGATGAGGTCAGATGCTAATGCACTGTTATCAGGTACAACAGAACCAGGTGAAGCATTCTCAACACTTAAGCTAGAATTACAATAGCCGTGTGGCTTTTACTGAATTTTTCCAGTTCCTTTTCATGTATGATATAAACAGCAAACAACATTGAAATAAATCTCAGCGAGAAAAAGCCTGGGTTATTGGCAGAATAGATCTGGGTAGCCTAAATGTTTTGACAGCTGAACTAAGTTAAGTTATAAATCGGTTGCCTAGCTTCATGGTCGAAAGAGTGATTTTCAAACAGATGTTGGATGGAGGCGAAAAGCTATTATAATCCAAATGTGGTTTAATAACCTCATAGCATATAACCTACTAGTTCTGTATACCAAATTATTCTTTAATTTTCTTGAAAAATTATGTTTATAATTAAAAGAAAATGAATTAAATCCATAATTCTGCCTATTTACAAAAACAAGTTATTTAGGATCTACAGTCACTGAAAATTTTTTTGGATGGAAATATACGATATTTATATTTTTTAATTACATTTTAATAGGTACTGAACAATATCATTCTTTAAAATACAATAGCATAAAAAAAACTTCAAAAACTTTTTATCAGTGTAGCGAGACATGTGTATTTAGCATAAACAATAATTCTTAGTATGCTAAAATTAAGTAAAAAAAAAATACCATCATATTTACACAAAAATATTATAACAAAAAACCACAATAACAACTACGAACTGTCTTACGCAACAGTAAACAAAAAAAAAAATCTAAAATATCAAGGATATCAAATATTTATCTTATAACAATAACTGGCAAATAAATAATTAAAACTTACCAAACAATTCACCATATGAAACGTAACTCATGAGGTTCTTGAACACCGGTGTTGGCCAACCGGAGTCAAAATTATGCATTTGGACAGCAACACCAACAGACGCACACATACAATGCGGCCATGACAGTTTTCGCGTTTCAAAAACATTTACCCAATCATAAAATAGACAAAATATAAGCCAAAATACAACTACGAAGTCATAAAGGCAAAACGTAAGGCTAGTTAATAATATTAAAAAAAAGTAAATTTTTATACGTAATGTTAAAATTATTTAAAAGTCAAATATTATATATATTTCAAAAACAGGTATTATATTATAACAACTCCAGGACTCATACCAAGTATTGGCCGAACATCAGCCATGTACCAAATGAAAGCTGTAACATTTCTTAACAAAACATAGTTTTCAGAATTTTTGTCTGGGCCGACACTTTTAATGCCGACGGACAGCAACAAGATCGTGCGCCCTGTTTTCCTTGCAGGCAACAGCTTCACCCGCCCATTACAGGACCTGAAAAAACCATTTTATTTCACTGTTTAAAACTGAAATATAAAAATCCAACTACAAGGTCCTAAACGCAAGATATGATGCTTTGTATTTAACTAAAAAAATAGTATTTATTAATAGTATTTTGTAAAATATATAAGGTCAAAAAAGGTACATAATTCAAAAACTTGCATTATATTAAAACGACTCCAGGACTCATACCAAGTATTGGCCGAACATCAGCCATGTACCAAATGAAAGCTGTAACATTTCTTAACAAAAAATACTTTTCAGAATTTTTGTCTGGGCCGACACTTTTAATGCCGACGGACAGCAACAAGATCGCGCGCCCAGTTTTCCTTGCAGGCAATAGCTTGACCCGCCCATTACAGACCCTGAAAAAACCATTTTATTTCTCCGTTTAAAACTGAAATATAAAAATACAACTACAAGGTCCTAAACGCAAGATATGATGCTTTGTATTTAACTAAAAAAATAGTTTTTATTAATAGTATTCTTTAAATTATATAAGGTCAAAAAAGGTACATATTTAAAAAACTTGCATTTTATAAAAACGACTCCAGGACTCATACAAAGTATTGGCCGAATATCAGCCATGTACCAAATGAAAGCTGTAACAATTCTTAATAAAATATACTAATCATAATTTTTGTCTGGGCCGACACTTTTAATGCCGACGGACAGCAACAAGATCGCGCGCCCAGTTTTCCTTGCAGGCAATAGCTTCACCCGCCCATTACAGGCCCTGAAAAAACCATTTTATTTCTCCGTTTAAAACTGAAATATAAAAATCCAACTACAAGGTCCTAAACGCAAGATATGATGCTTTGTATTTAACTAAAAAAAATTGTCTTTATTAATAGTATTTTTTAAATTATATAAGGTCAAAAAAGGTACATAATTCAAAAACTTGCATTATATTAAAACGACTCCAGGACTCATACCAAGTATTGGCCGAACATCAGCCATGTACCAAATGAAAGCTGTAACATTTCCTAACAAAAAATACTTTTCAGAATTTTTGTCTGGGCCGACACTTTTAATGCCGACGGACAGCAACAAGATCGCGCGCCCAGTTTTCCTTGCAGGCAATAGCTTCACCCGCCCATTACAGGCCCTGAAAAAACCATTTTATTTCTCCGTTTAAAACTGAAATATAAAAATCCAACTACAAGATCCTAAACGCAAGATATGATGCTTTGTATTTAACTAAAAAAATTGTATTTATTAATAGTATTTTTTAAATTATATAAGGTCAAAAAAGGTACATAATTCAAAAACTTGCATTATATTAAAACGACTCCAGGACTCATACCAAGTATTGGCCGAACATCAGCCATGTACCAAATGAAAGCTGTAACAATTCTTAATAAAATATACTAATCATAATTTTTGTCTGGGCCGACACTTTTAATGCCGACGGACAGCAACAAGATCGCGCGCCCAGTTTTCCTTGCAGGCAATAGCTTCACCCGCCCATTACAGGCCCTGAAAAAACCATTTTATTTCTCCGTTTAAAACTGAAATATAAAAATCCAACTACAAGGTCCTAAACGCAAGATATGATGCTTTGTATTTAACTAAAAAAAAATTGTATTTATTAATAGTATTTTTTAAATTATATAAGGTCAAAAAAGGTACATAATTCAAAAACTTGCATTATATTAAAACGACTCCAGGACTCATACCAAGTATTGGCCGAATATCAGCCATGTACCAAATGAAAGCTGTAACATTTCTTAATAAAATATACTAATAATAATTGTTGTCTGGGCCGACACTTTTAATGCCGACGGACAGCAACAAGATCGCGCGCCCAGTTTTCCTTGCAGGCAATAGCTTCACCCGCCCATTACAGGCCCTGAAAAAACCATTTTATTTCTCCGTTTAAAACTGAAATATAAAAATCTAACTACAAGGTCCTAAACGCAAGATATGACGCTTTGTATTTAACTAAAAAAAATTGTATTTATTAATAGTATTCTTTAAATTATATAAGGTCAAAAAAGGTACATATTTCAAAAACTTGCATTACATTAAAACGACTCCAGGACTCATACGAAGTATTGGCCGAACATCAGCCATGTACCAAATGAAAGCTGTAACATTTCTTAACAAAAAATACTTTTCAGAATTTTTGTCTGGGCCGACACTTTTAATGCCGACGGACAGCAACAAGATCGCGCGCTCAGTTTTCTTTGCAGGCAATAGCTTCACCCGCCCATTACAGGCCCTGAAAAAACCATTTTATTTCTCCGTTCAGAAACTGAAATAATAAATTCCAACTACGGGATCCTAAACTTAATGTGTAAAGCTTGTTATTTAACTAATTAAATAAGTATTTTTAAAAGTATTTTTTTATATATGTAAGGTCTAACAAGGTACATATTTCAAAAACTGCCATTATATGATAACGAGTCTAGGACTGATAGCAAGTATTGGTCGAACATCAGCCATGTATCAAATGAATGCTGAAATCTTTCTTAACAAAATATTCCTTTCATAATTTTTTACTGGGCCGACACTTTTAATGCCGTCGTACCTAAACAAGTTCACACGCCCTGTTTTCCTTGCAGGCAATAGCTTCACCCGACAAATATGTTGATATTTTTATTTATTTCATTATATTTGAACCAATATTATAGATTTTATTATTTATTGCATACTTAATTATTGTATATACGTTTTTGATATGTCTTACTAATTCTGCAAGGGGTGGAAAATTTTCAATCTGCGCTGCCATCGGAAGAGGACGTGTTGTGGAGCTGCTCCAATGGTTAATGACGAGCGCAACGACCCGACCTTTCAAAGTATAAAGAAAGGTTTCGTTTCTGCTAAGACGCTCAGGCTATAAAAGTGTCAACTCATCTATAAACTTATAGTCACCCGACTTGGCTACACCCGGGAAGCTAACATCCCTATAGCCTTCTTGTCGTCGGGCGTACATTCGCTAGCTTCGCTCGCGCGTGCTGGCCGCCGGGAGTGCCCTGCAGTTCGCCGAAGGGGAGTTGATGCGGGAACCGTAGCGTTTACTCACGGCATGCGCGGGGTGTGTCGCCCTGCCCAGGCCCTTGTCTAGGAAATACAAAAAGAATCACAAATCTGTGAAAAATTTGTCCAAAGCTGAATTTCTGCCAATTGTTAGAGTTGACTATGCTTAATAACATACCTGAAGTTTACCGTTGTAGACCTTATGCGTATCACCGAAAACGTGCAGTTAAGTCCTAGAAGTTAGAGTCTTACAGCAGTCCATTAAAATGATTCCCGTTTACGCAGTTAATAACGTAGACTCTCTGTAAGTGCATAAAAATAATCCAGAAACACTATTCAACACGATCACGTTAAAAAAAATTCAATGTTGAATAAAAAGATGAAACAAAGTTGATAACGTTATTGATTATGTTTTTTTTTTAAACATTCATTGAAATAAAAGTATGATTTACATACAAAACAAGGGTCCAATGTGAAAATCTTCTGTATAGATGTTTTTGCTAACTTATTCAGCTTTAAGGCGGTATAACTATTATAGTCTAGCGCAATTAGTTGAATCGCTAGAATAGCCTAAGCGTCGGCGTGTGTGCCGTCCTGCGGCGGTGCTTTGGTCGCAGCAAGCCGGCGCGACGAGCGTTGCACGCGACCTTCATGGCCAAGTTTCAAAGTTCCGAAGATTTAGTTTAGGGATTGCTGCAGATATGTTACGTTTATTCGATTTAACAAAAAATCAGTTAAATTATCGCAAATAAGATAATAATCTAATATTTTTTCTTAAGTTATGATGGCTCCATAAAGTTGCAATAAACAATTTTGTTAGAACTTGTCAACAGGAACACCCAAAAATACCAAGTTTAACAATTATGTATACAAATATCTAAAAAAAATTGGGAAAGCTTTCCTTCTCATAAAGAACGATTTAAGCTTTTATTTTTTATTTGACTAAATCTGTTTGAAATGGTAAAATCGAAACACTAATGAACTTTAAAGTAATAACTCTAGGCATCGGACGCATGACGTCACATTGGAGATGAGGCACAATATCAATATTTGAGAGCATGTTTTCAGTTCGTAAACGTAAAAAAAAAAATGCTTTAGTAAAGACTGAAAAACCAGATTAGAAAAACTAAGTAAAGAATTTAAAATTAATACCATTACTAATCAACAAATAAATATATGATAGTTATTGTCTTATTCTATCACTTCAGTAACGTAATCTATTTTTTATCCAGGCTTCATGGTCTGTTAGAAACAAAACATTTACAGTTTTCATAGCGCCCATAAAGGTTTGTGGTTTTTATCTTAGGTAAATATTTTCATTCTGATGTATTGTAATAAAATCAAATAAACTTTTGCATCTACTTACATTAGTTAATTGGAGGAATTTACTAGCGATTTTTATCATTATTTTTAATATGTTTGTTGCCTGTGACTAAAACACTCCAACACAAACGACTTTAGCATGAAGCCTAGAGCAGTACACATTGCGACGCTCTAACGGCTCTAGCGACCCAATAGGTTATTGTAGACAACTAAATATATACCATTTAAAAACTAATAAATATCAAGAAACTTAATTTAAAAGACTTTCAAGTTCCTGTGGTTTATATATATATATATATATATATATAAATTCCTGCGATTTTGAAAAACATTTCGCAAAATTTTGTTGATACAACTTTCTTATTTTGCATTATATATATATATATATATATATATATATATATATATATATAAATATAAATATATATATATATAAATTCCTACGATTTTGTAAAAAATATAATGCAAAATAAGAAAGTTGTATCAACAAAATTTTGCGAAATGTTTTTTTTTACAAAATCGCAGGAATTAATATATATATATATATATATATATATATATATATACACACACTTCTAAACTTTAAAAAGTATAAAAGATTTTGAAAACTAATTTTATTTGATAACTGAGAAGATACAATAATAAAAACGTTTGTAGAATTCATATTTGTAGAGCGCAACAAGGAGCTAAGATTTAGGACAAAACCGCTAGTTTTCTGAGTGATGCACAAGGTATGGGGCGATAAACTGTTGATATGTTACTACAGAACGTTGATTCTAACTCTACTAAATAAATTCAGCGTTTATGTTTTTTTATATTAAAAGTGTTAGTTTCCTAAGAGCTAAATTCACCGCAGCCCAAGTGACTTCAGCACCTCCCGCAGTAGAATAGGCCTACACATTACGACGCTCGGAACGCTTCAGCGCCAGCGGGCAGATCAATGGAGTCACACTCTTAAGCAATATACCATTTGTTAAAGCTTAAAAAATATGCAACTTCGTTGGTTTAAATGAATTTTACGTGGGGCCTTTCATGTTTATGTAATTGTATTTTTATTTTCTTAAATTAAAAAAAAATTGGTTGTCTGTAAAGTCGGTTTATGGACGATAGTTTAACGTGACGTCATAACAAAATATTGATGAAATGATTGCATACTTTTATGAATAAAATTGAATCAATTTTATTGAATTATCACTATTTTGTATTGATACAAAGAAGGAGTGAAATGAAATCTACTACCTATTTAATGAAAATATATTTAATCTTTATAAATGTGTTTGTTTTTAACAATTGAAGTTAAGTTCCTAGAACATTTTGGGCTTCATTATGAGATTATTTTATAGAAATTGCATTTACAAAATTTATTTTTGTGCGTCAATGCAAGAAATTGTAACTTAGGCCTTAACTGCACGATTTTGGTACAACGCACAGGGTTTGCAGCGGTAAACTTTTGATATGTTACTAAGAAATATTGATACTGCTGCTGTACAAAATTTCAGGTTTTATGTAATTTTCCATATGTTAAAAAACTTTGTTTCCTAAGACCAAAATTTGTTCCAACCCGAGCGACTTAAGTACCCACACGGTAGGATACACACTACGACGCTCGGAACCTTTCAGAGGCCCGGTCAATTGAGTCAGAGAATTAACCAATATACCATTTTAAAGCTTTAAAAATATGCAACAACGTTTGTAAAAGTGATTATTACGGCGGACCATATATCTTTATGTTAATCGTGTTTTTAATTCTTTTGTTGTGAATAAAAGACACTTCTTATTACTTCATCGATTAATATCGTACCTTTAGTATTAACATTTTGAAAATGTTTTAACATAAATGTGTAAAATGGCGTTTCTAGATTATTTGGATGCATTTACGGAGAGTCTACGTTAATAACTGCGTATACGCGAATCATTTTAATGAACTGCTGTAAGTCGCTGCCATCTAGGACTTAACTGCACGTTTTCGGTGATACGTACAAGGTCTACAGCAGTAAACTTTCGGTATGTTATTAAGCATAGTAGGCTCTACCACTGTGCAAAAATTCAGCTTTGGGCAAATTTTTTACAGATTGAAAGCTTTGTTTCCTGGACGACTCGGGGTGCTCGCCTCGCAACAAGAACCGGGGGCGACAGCTGCAGGCACTCTGGAGCCGGGGGCGCCCGCCCGGGCTGTGTGCATGTGGGGAGGGCGAAGAGGCAAGTCAGTCACGCCCTGGAGGTTTCCAATACAGGAGCTCTTTGTTGGGAACATAGTGAATACCAACTCGCGGACAATCTGGCGGAAGTCGCTGTTGTATCGTCGGCCCTGAGAAGATCAGTGGAAGCCGATTTTTCAAGTCGATAATGGGAAAGGAACGAGAATATTATAATAATTCAATTTTGACAAAAAGTTGCGTGTAAAACGTTACACTACCAAAGCGTTGTGCTCTTATTTATGACAACTTGGTATTGTTCTACGTGGTGAGAACAAACCATGCAACACGCTTTGTTGCTGGTAAGACGAGAGTCGTAGCACCAAGGAGCCATCCTTAAGGACGCGGTTCAGGTGTATAAAACATTTTCTGCCATTGTGATAGTTCACTGTTATTCTATTTGAAAACGGGAAAACTTCTATTGCTGCCTATTCGAAGACTTAACTTTGCTATTGCAATTAAAGCTAACGATAATTAGATAAAATAACTTTTAACTCTAAAAATAGGAGCTAGAGTATGAGTCAAAATGCTGTCAGTCAGTGTTGTTATGTAACAGATACCTAACATTTTATTCATACATGATAATCAAAATATGTAGTTTCATTGTTTTTCTAAAGTATTATCCCTAAAGTCTCCTACAGATACAATTGTATCATAGTGCTCCATTAATGAGGAAATAATTATTTTCTTTATTTTAGTGAATACATGTGATGACAAAATTAAAATTTTTAAGTGAAATAAGTATAAATACTGCTAAGAGTAAAATAAGTTTTATGGATTACTTAGATGCTTTGTGCGTTTCCTTTTTTTTTCTTAACCTAACTAAAACCAAATGTATTTGGGAGGGTCTGGGTTAGGGAGAGACCTAGGTCCGTCTCAGGCCGAAGCCTACATGCAGGGGTTAGCCATGCAGGAGAGGTCGCATGCATCATGTGCTAGGAGGGAATTGGTCAGCCATGGCCACCATTGGTGCCATGACAAACTCCCCTCACTGACTACTCTAGACTAACACTAGATAAGGTGGGCCCAGGTGAAACCTCTATTGACAGAGGGAAAACCCTGGGCTCTTTCATGATGGATGCAAAATTAATGTATTAATTAGCAAGCAGGTTGGTTACGGGAACAGAAGAGTTGTTCTGGAAGAAGAGTTGGACAGAGTAAAAAAGCACTACTAAGCGAAGGTGGTGAGCTTGGACTGTTTGGTCCGTGTTCCCGCCATGATGCCAGCCAGCACACATGCTTAAACTAGAAATATCAGTATGAATGTGTACATGTGTATGGGATTATTCTTGGGCGCTTCGCCATTCAGGGTCTCAGGAGACCAAAAAAGTGGAAAATCAGACGATAATTCGAGCCCTGCTGCGCTGGGCCGAAACACGACAGTATTTTTCGCCTACACGGAAGGACCTACAGGGAGCGCTGCGTCGGTGTTGGGCGTAGTATGTCAATTAGAACCATATTATACTTAATAATACTTAATACTATGAGCTGCCAGCTTAGGATTGCAAGAACTGTGCTTTTTCGCTCCGCGCGCATAGGCCGGCAGTCTGCGCGGCCAATCACGCGCGACTAGGGCGGCCGGTGGGCAAGGAGCGATTTCGGCCGCTTATATTTTTGTCTTACGTCCGGATCAAAATTTCCGAGCGATAAAACATGTGGGTTTAAACTATTTACGCATTTATCGTAAAATGTTTCTGGGGTTCGAATGCAAAAGTCTTGCAAAGTTTCCGTGTCCGTTTCACAATGCAAGGCTTCTGTAGGGTAATACATTGGAGCGTCTGTAGATATTCGAATACATTTATTCTGAATTCGCTGCAGCTTTAATAAATGTGTTTTCGCAGTGGTTGCCCAGACTGGGGCTGCGTACGTAATAATAGGGTGAATCAGTGTTTTGTAGAGCAGTAAACCGTTCGTTACTGTGCCTCCACATCGCCTGCTCATTACTGGATATAGTGAGCTTAGTCTAACCTCAGCTTGAATTCTCTAGGCATCTATTATCTATATGATGGTGCCAGAGAAGCTTCCTGTCCATGTGGACGCCTAGATATTTTACGACGTCCTTGTGTGGGATTTGTTCGCCAAACAAACGTATTTATGGCCTGTGTTCTACAGGTGGAAGATTTCCGCGAGTAAACAAAATAGCTTCGGACATCGTTGTGTTCACTTTGCTAAGCCAGGTCGTACACCATTGCTAGCACACAGCTAATGCATCAGTTTTTTTTCCTAGCCTAATTTAATCTAAGCTAATGCAGTCTGGTAGTGGCTAGGTGAAGTGTGTATGATCTGCTATACAGAAACGTGTCGTTTGCATAGCACATAGCAGCCTAACTTCACTAGGCGGTGTTCGGGGCGTGGCAAATCTCTAGAAGGCTATATATGTTAAATAGAACAGGGCGCAGAATACTGCCCTGTGGTACGCCTGCTCTTAATTGTTTGATGTCAGACATAGTTCTTTAAGTTGATACTGTAAACGTTCTGTCTTCTAGGTAGGACGCGACTAGCTTGGTATAGCAGACCAGGAAATTAGTTTGATATAGTTTGTATGGATTAGCCCCGCGTGATAAACTCTGTCGAAGGCATTTTCTACGTCTAAAAACGTCGCAACTACATAATCTTTTACGTTGAAGGCGCTTGTTATCTCTTCAGTGAGGCGTATGAGTTGGTGCACTGTCGAGTGATTACTGCGAAAAATCGAATGGCCTAAGTGTACAGGCCTGCCCGATCCGCGGACGAATATTTTCACGTTCTGCGCGCATACTTTTCGTTGGTGATACTGCCGACGAGCGCGGGTTTGAATGGTAGTTTGATGATATGAATTGACAAACTGCTAGACTGTGTGTAATATAGTTACCCAAATAACACTAAAACAACAAAAATGAATTAAATAATAAATAACCATCTCTTTTAAAACTATAACGTGTCAGAACTGAGTGTTATTGTGCAAACAAAGACTAATTTTAGTAAAGATTATTGCACAAAGTAAGGGAGGTCGGGTTATATGAATGGTCAAAATAAGTTTTTATAGCAACTGATCTTGAGAAAATGATTTTTTTGTTTGTGTAGGCCTCAACTTTGACAGCTGAGTAAAGTTTATTGAAATAAAGGCACAGCATTTCAATAATTATTTTATTTTTTAATGAATTTCTGAATTATAACCTTGTCACAGATTTGTATGTAGGATACATACAGATGCAAGTTTATTATAAACTGAACTATTAGTATTAATGTTCATACGTTTCATTTAGAAAATAAATTTAGCTCATATTGTTACATGAATTAATATATCTGATACGCTTACTTGCGTTATTAAAATAACTTGCATTAACTTCGGAACAATTATAACGTGTCCCAAATTTTCGGTTGTAAACGCAAACCAAATATTTTCAGTTAATTATATTATTAATTTATGTCATGTTATGTTGATAGAACTAACAAAAAACGGCGAAATATAAATTCAAAGTTTTGATATTCGTGCTTTATTGTTTGGCTATTTATTTTGGCAATTTTTCATAGTTTAAGCACTTATGAAAATATTTACATAAAATCCTTATAAATGTTTTTTGAGATTCTTTAATTATGTGTGATGATTCTGCTAATAGTTGTTGAGATAATTGAGGTAGATTACCGGTATTTTACCATTGGTTTTGTATTTTGTATTACGTTAGCTACTTTTAAAATACTTTTAAGTCATTTGGATGGTTGGTTAAGTTTTGTTAGCTTAATTTAAAACATTGTTTAATCGTGTGAATGGCTGGAGGGATAAGGTAATTTAATTTCGAACACTGTTCAATTATTTGAATGATTGGTTGTATACAATATTCATTTAAAATACTGTATATTGGTGTAAATGTTTGGGTAAGTTACGTTAGCCACATTAAAAATACTTAACGGCGTTCTTCGGGATAGGTGTTACTCAAAAAACCATTAAATGTTCTTAATGGAGAACCTTCTCTAGAAAATTAGCATTACTTGAAATAGGGATAACAATCTGCAGGTAGAGAAGTAAAGATTGTGTTAGGTAAGTTCCGGGAAGAGGAGTGGCGGATTTTGCATTTAAAACTGCAGAATAAAAAGTACGAATTTTTGAAAAATTTAAATATTTAAGCTTTGTGAAACGATTAATAACCATGCAACATTTTTTAATAATCAATATTAATATTACAAGAGTGACATATTTTTAATTATATAATCTTGATTTTTGAAATAAATGCTTTTTTTTTCGGATGAGGTTGTACTAACCAGCGAAATGATTTTTTTTCCGTATCTAAACTACCGCGTTATTATTTTCCTGCATAGTATTTTGTTAGTACAATATATAGTTCACAATATATAGTGCACAAAATAATTTATTACGGTTGTGGCAAACAACAGTTAACTGGTGTCACTGCTACAAACGTTTAACATTATTTAGCCAAACTTCTGTTGTGAATGTATTTCACTGAAATAAATAATAAAATCACTTCAGGCTATATAAAAAAAGATTGTCAAAATTAAATGCTATCGTAGCTTTCGTCCATTCGAAACCTAAATTGGGCGGAGACAAAACAAAATACAGAAAAAAACTTATTTTGTAATAAATGAGGCAATAAAATTAGTTATAGGTATCTAATTTCTTGTTTGATTTACTTGAATGGAAATAAATTTGCCATTAGAATCATCATTTGTTGATAACCGCCGTTCTAACAAAATGTAAAACACAGATTAACTTACATTTCCGTATACATAGCCTACTTTAGCAAAATATCTCCAGAGTGACGTCACAAATTGCTAGCCAGTGACAGAGAAAGGTGCGCAAAAGGATACCTATATAACTTCACGATGATTCACCTGTTATGTTCACAGTTGACAGAACAGAAGAACGAATGAATATCGAGCAATGATTTGTGTAACATTTTCTTAAGTGTTATAAGTACGTAATAAATATTCTCGCAGAAACTGTATGGTGTTATGTAGGCTGAAGTATCTAATTATTCGATTTTTTATTTATTAGAAAACAATTTGATCCGATTTCCGCATAGGTAGTTGAGAAGTGTAATTAGGATAAGAAATTTTAAGCTCAATATTGTGCTAAAACAGATTAAGATAAATTGTAATTGGAACCGAATTAGGGGTCTATATGTAAAAATACAAATGTTTGTTAAGTGACACAATATTTCTGTAAACCTTTGTGTTCTGTACCATTACAAGAAGGAACAATCATATTTCTATACATTTGAGAATAATAACAGTAGTATTACAGAATTATTTTTATTTGGTTTCATATAGAACTTCTATAAGCACTCGAACTATGGTCAATGGACAGGGAATGTTGCGTTTAATGCCGATTATAATTTGTTGTGTTTGTTGCCAGCCAAACTTGTTTAACTATATGATAGAACCTTACACTTAGTACGTGTGGTTTCCAAGTGATGTTATGTTCTCTGGATTATGTAATTACAGTTTCCCTTATACGAATGTACCGAACAAATATGAAGTGTTGTGGTATATACCACCATGGAAATATAAGAAACCTCTTATTTAACACTAGGAAAATAACAAATGCAAGTGACAAGTAGCTCATTTGACATTGAACAAGAGGATCGTTCCAAAGAGAGGTTGCACCCTCCTTCCTGAGCGAGCCTTTTGTGACGTTGCAAGTTGTTTCTTGTTTCATTACAAAGAAAAATTGAAAAAGTAAGCCATAAATTGCACCATTTTAAAACATATTTGCAACATTGCAAAAAATTGCTTGAATATCTTTCACACTTGGGGTTGGCTAATGACTAAATTTCGAATAAAATTTTCTATTTACTCATTGATATAACGTTACGTTAACCATACAAGCACATTTGTTGAAATGCAGCATGTACTTTGTATGGTGTACAATTAACAGAATCTTTCATGTACTTTATTTTAATAATTCTTGGGAATTTTTTTTCCAGAACTAATTAATATGTTCTCGCCCCTTAAATACAGGTAACGAGATGCTGGCCCGTTACCATCACATGCAAGGTCTCAATAGTATTCAAACAACATTATTCTAATGTATTGTTATTGTGGTGACTAGCGAATGAATGCAGCAGATTCCAACTCTTCAGAATTGTTTCCAGTAGACGAAGCGTCGCACTGCGTGGCTGCGACTGCTCCTCTGTGACATTGTGGGCATTGGTGAATCAAGCTTGTCGTGAATGTCAGTGCGCTTGCAAACTGACTCCCCTGCTGCAGCTCATACACCGGTCGTCACTGGATTCTGATGTACTTTGTAATAATTAAGATAGTTTCTGAACCAGAACAGTTTATAAGCTACGGTCCTGAATCAAAAAAGGTAAATTTAAAATGTGTCGTAACTTTATCATTGAGCATCATTTAGAAAATGTTAACATACCTACTCACCTTTCATTGTTAGGTACATATTTTTTTACACAATCCCGCATAACCCTGCAAGTTATAAAAATTCTTACAATGGATGAATTTCCCAATTACATACATATTGATAATGCCAAATGTGGACTTTATATATACACACATGCATACTTCCACATATATGTATAGTAAATGAAAGAAAATGTTTGCTTCAATGTCTCCCCTATAAATAATAAATGAATTATATGATTAAATATCCGTGTTCTTAGTGGATATAACTAGGAAAATCTGCATAATTTGTATGTATTTTGGTAGTTATTAAAAAAGTACAATTAAACTTACAATATTATGAATTGTCATACCTCTAATGTTAAATTTTACTCTTGTACAGATAGCACACTGTATCTAAGTAACATAATTAAGATGTCACAGTTATAATAAAAATTATTAATACTTACTAATTTTATTCGACAATGTGTTTCCGATTCATTTGACTTCTTGCAAATGGGTTATAAATTAAGTATAACTCCAGAGACGTACCAAATTAGGTTACCTTGAGAAACTCATGACGTCAGCATGTATGGTTTATGTGTTAGGGAAAATTTATTCACATACTGTATATTAAAAAAGTGCATGACATGGTATATTATTGTTTAATTTTGAAACAATTAACCCCAATTATTGCGAACAACATGGTAATGTGCTTAAAAAATGTGTGAACTCTGGAGTGTATGAGAAGTTATTTCCAGGCCCGCCGTCAAATCGTCCGGTTTTAGGATCGAATATAACTGGCAACACTGCGACTATCGTCCCTTTTCTACGCGTGTCTAAAGCCAGCCAGGAGCGTGGAGAAACCCCCCTGAACAGCCTGACTCGAATGACAATTGAAATGTTTTCCTAACCTAAGTTAAACTAAGCTAAAGTGTGTGGGAAAGGGGCCAATTTAAGGTAGGACCTAGGCGTATCTCAGGGCAAGCCCTATACACTAAAATAAATACCAATTATTTAAGTTAAATACAAAGCGTCATATCTTGCATTTAGGACCTTGTAGTTGGATTTTTATATTTCAGTTTTAAACGGAGAAATAAAATGGTTTGTTCAGGTCCTGTAATGGGCGGGTGAAGCTATTGCCTGCAAGGAAAAATGGGCGCGCGATCTTGTTGCTGTCCGTCGGCATTAAAAGTGTCGGCCCAGACAAAAATTATGATTAAAGTATTTTGTTAAGAAATGTTACAGCTTTCATTTCGTACATGGCTGATATTCGGCCAGTACTTGGTATGAGTCCTGGAGTCGTTTTTATAAAATGCAAGTTTTTGAAATATGTACCTTCTTTGACCTTATATAATTTAAAGAATACTATTAATAAATACTATTTTATTTAGTTAAATACAAAGCAACATATCTTGCGTTTAGGACCTTGTAAATGGATTTTAATATTTCAGTTTTAAACGGAGAAATAAAATGGTTTTTTCAGGTCCTGTAATGGCTGGGTGAAGCTATTGCCTGCAAGGAAAACAGGGCGCGCGATCTTGTTGCTGTCCGTCGGCATTAAAAGTGTCGGCCCAGACAAAAATTCTGAACAGTATATTTTGTTAAGTAAGGTGACAGCTTTCATTTGGTGTATGGCTGATGTTCGGCCAATACTTGGTATGAGTACTGGAGTCGTTTTAATATAATGCAAGTTTTAGAAATATGTACCTTTTTTGACCTTAAATAATTTTAATAATACTATTAACAAATACTAAGTTTTTAAATTAAATACACAGCGCCATATCTTGCGTTTAGGACCTTGTAGGTGGATTTTTATATTTCAGTTTTAAACGGAGAAATAAAATGTTTTTTTTTTAGGTCCTGTATAGGGCGGGTGAAGCTATTGCCTGCAAGTAAAATTGGGCGCGCGATCTTGTTGCTGTCCGTCGGCATTAAAAGTGTCGGCCCAGACAAAAATTCTGAACAGTATATTTTGTTAAGTAAGGTGACAGCTTTCATTTGGTATATGGCTGATGTTCAGCCAATACATGGTGTGAATCCTGGAGTCGTTATAATATAATGCCAGTTTTTGAAATATGTACTTTGTTTTACCTTAAATAACTTTAAATAATGTTTTTAAAAATTCCATTTTTTTTGTTTAAATGAAAAGCCTCACATCTTGTGTTTAGGACCTCGTTGTTGGATTTTCATTTTTCACAATTTAACGGAGAAGTAAAATGGTTTTTTCAAGGCCTGTAATGGGTGGGTGAAGCTATTGCCTGCAAGTAAAACTGGGCGCGCGATCTTGTTGCTGTCCGTCGGCATTAAAAGTGTCGGCCCAGACAAAAATTCTGAACAGTATATTTTGTTAAGTAAGGTTACAGCTTTCATTTGGTATATGGCTGATGTTCGGCCAATACATGGTATGAGTCCTGGAGTCGTTATAATATAATGCCAGTTTTTGAAATATGTACTTTGTTTGACCTTAAATAATTTTAAAAAATGTTATTAAATTACAAATTTTTTAGGTTAAATAAAAAGCCTTATATCTTGTGTTTAGGACCTCGTTGTTGAATTTTCATATTTCACATTTTAACGGAAAAGTTAAATGGTTTTTTCAGGTCCTGTAATGGGCGGGTGTAGCTATTGCCTGCAAGGAAAACTGGGCGCGCGATCTTGTTGCTGTCCGTCGGCATTAAAAGTGTCGGCCCAGACAAAAATTCTGAACAGTATATTTTGTTAAGTAAGGTGACAGCTTTCATTTGGTATATGGCTGATTTTCGGCCAATACTTGGTATGAGTCCTGGAGTCGTTTTAATATAATGCCATTTTTTGAAATATGTACCTTTTTTGACCTTAAATAATTTTAATAATACTAATAACAAATACTAAGATTTAAATTAAATACAAAGCGCCATATCTTGTGTTTAGGACCTTGTAGGTGGATTTTTATATTTCAGTTTTAAACAGAGAAATAAAATGGTTTTTTTAAGGTCCTGTAATGGGCGGGTGAAGCTATTGCCTGCAAGTAAAATTGGGCGCGCGATCTTGTTGCTGTCCGTCGGCATTAAAAGTGTCGGCCCAGACAAAAATTCTGAACAGTATATTTTGTTAAGTAAGGTGACAGCTTTCATTTGGTATATGGCTGATGTTCGGCCAATACATGGTGTGAATCCTGGAGTCGTTATAATATAATGCCAGTTTTTGAAATATGTACTTTGTTTTACCTTAAATAACTTTAAATAATGTTTATAAAAATACAATTTTTTTGTTTAAATAAAAAGCCTCAGATCTTGTGTTTAGGACCTCGTTGTTGGATTTTCATTTTTCACATTTTAACGGAGAAGTAAAATGGTTTTTTCAAGGCCTGTAATGGGTGGGTGAAGCTATTGCCTGCAAGTAAAACTGGGCGCGCGATCTTGTTGCTGTCCGTCGGCATTAATAGTGTCGGCCCAGACAAAAATTCTGAACAGTATATTTTGTTAAGTAAGGTTACAGCTTTCATTTGGTAAATGGCTGATGTTCGGCCAATACTTGGTATGAGTACTGGAGTCGTTTTAATATAATGCAAGTTTTTGAAATATGTACCTTTTTTGACCTTAAATAATTTTATTAATACTAATAACAAATACTAAGTTTTTAAATTAAATACAAAGCGCCATATCTTGTGTTTAGGACCTTGTAGGTGGATTTTTATATTTCAGTTTTAAACAGAGAAATAAAATGGTTTTTTCAGGTCCTGTAATGGGCGGGTGAAGCTTTTGCCTGCAAGTAAAATTAGGCGCACGATCTTGTTGCTGTCCGTCGGCATTAAAAGTGTCGGCCCAGACAAAAATTCTGAACAGTATATTTTGTTAAGTAAGGTGACAGCTTTCATTTGGTACATGGCTGATTTTCGGCCAATACATGGTATGAGCCCTGGAGACGTTTATATATAAAGAAATTTGTAAAAAATATGGGCTGTGTTTATCTTGATATTTCAACAATTTAAGTTTTTTATTGTTTAAAACTTTTTTTTTAATATTATGGTACATATATGTTGTTATGTTGTATATTTCATACATTTTTCTGTCTTTTATATGCTTTTATCTTCGTTAAATTATGTTAAAACTGTGATGTTTTCATCGTGTATAGTAGAATTCCCTCCCATACAGTATGGCGCCATGTTTTGCTGTTGCTGTCCAGCGCATTTACTTGACCACGGTTGTTGGCCATCATGAAAGTGTAATGGTGTGCTGTTGCACATCTGTGTCTGTCTCTGTCTAGCCTTTGAACCTGCCTAACAAAATTGTGACGTCACTCTGGAGATACTTTGTTTAGCTGATATAGGGAAATGTGTGGTATATTGTTTTCACGTACATTTCAAACAGCTATTATTAAAGCAACTTTTATGTGTATGCCATTTGGTTTCCACAAAAATAAAGTTAAAATTATTTTTAATTTATGCTATTCATTAATTCTTCTAAGAACTTATTGTCTAAATGTTTTTTGTTTCAGGATTTTGTTTCTTTGGGTGTCAGACTGAAGTTGCAAATGCACGAGGGGAAGCCTAAGATGCACATAGTTTTTTTTTCTTCTTCTAACCTAACTAAAACTAACTGTATTTTGGAGGAGTCTGGGTTAGGGAGGGGCCTAGGTGCGTCTCAGGCCGAACGCCGAAGCCAATACGCCTAGTCATGCTGGGATTAGCCATGCCGGGAAAGGGTCGCATGCATCATGTGCTAGGAGGGGATTGGCCAGCCATGGGAACGATTGGGGCCATGACTAACTCACCTCACTCTTAAATATAGACTATAACTAGAGATAGGTTGGGCCCAGGTAAAACCTGCATAGACACAGGGAAAACCCTGGGCACATTCATGCGAGATGCAAATTGGCATGCATTACGTGTAGGAATTTACAGGAGACAGAAGATGGTCTGGATGAAGTGTTGGACAGAGTAGAAAAGAGTCTACCATGCGAAGGTTGGGCACTTGGACCCGTGGTCCACTTTGAATTTTTTTGTATCTGGAATATTTGACCAGGGATGCAAGTGCCCCTGGTGGTGAGTGAGACATCGTACGGCCGAAGGCCACCCCAAAGCCCGACCTGCACCCGCCAGTACTCGGCTCCGCTAACGGAAAGCACCCCTAGCCATGGCCCACCTGAGTCAAGTGAGCGGACCGCAGCCCATGGTAGAGAATAGCGAACCATTTTAATTACGCATGCAACACACTCCCCGTGCCTACAAAATTCCCCACACAATAATAAAGTAATCAGAAACAAACAAAAACCCTAATTAATAGAGTGCGACGTAGGAGTGCCCGGGTCACTCACGTGTAGCTTTCTACTAAAACTGCTGTGAGTGCAACCCTTGCGGCCTTCAGCCTAAATTCAGTAGTGAAACGGGTGACGTAACGCAAACCGCCCCAAATTAGCATTATCATTCGCCACTGGAGTAGTTATCAAGAAACAGACAGTCTCCAGCTTGACTCTAATATTCAAACTTATTTTAGACAAACTTATTAAATGTCAATTCTAAAACCAATATAGATATTAAGTTAATCATTAAGTTTCATTGCATGAATTTAGAGCCAGTTGTTTTTTATTATTAATGTAATTTTTTACGAATAACGGAACTTTAGAAACTTTGGCGCGACAGGGAGCTCACCCCTCCCCTCGTGACAGGGCCAGACGCCAGTACTCGCCAGACTCGCGGACCGGGACGGACGCACGTACCACGGGGAGCCAGCATCTCTTTGTTTCACCGAACGTCCATCTGGTAATTATAGTCACAACCAAAACCTTTTTTTAAATACTTCCCGTGTGCGCCCGGTCCTTTTCCGGCGTAGGGCCTAATCAGTGGCGTCTCGTCAGGGCAAGCAAGGCAAGCAGTGCTTACCCAGGCAGTTTCCAGACATTGTATTTTTTAAATAAATATTTTATTCAGAATAGTATTTTACTTTGGCTCGTGCAGTTAGGTGTATGTATTTTTTACACTATCTTCTTGGGACCCAATACTGTGCGCTGTGCGCTATAAAAAAAGAACTCGTTGACACAAAAACATGCTGTTTTAGAAGCGTTGCTAGGTTTAGAAGCGCTGGTAGGATCGCTTTCAGCAGGAAGGCTGCCGCAGTAGTTTCCTTTCGGAAGGGGGGTGGCATGGTGCAAAGGTTCAGAGAGGGGATTGGCTGGAAAAATACGCGGTAGAAGCTACGAAGGTAACGCTTTCTTGCCGAACTGGAGCGAACATGGCCGAAGCAGACGGTGGAATTTTTCCGCCGACTGCTTCGACTATGTCCGGTACAGTTCGGCACGGCAGGTGGCGATGTCGTGCTGACTGGCGGCGGAGTGAGTGGTCAGTGTAACCACTCACCACCAGGGGCGCTTGCGTCCCTGGTCACTAAATCCAGTCCTGGATAAAAAGCAAAGCGGACCACGAGTCCAAGTGCCCAACCCCCGCATGGTAGACTCTTTTCTACTCTGTCCAACACTTCATCCAGACCATCCTCTGTCTCCTGTAAATTCCTACACGTAATGCATGCCAAATTGCATCCCGCATGAATGTGCCCAGGGTTTTCCCTGTGTCTATGCAGGTTTTACCTGGGCCCAACCTATCTCTAGTTATATTCTAGATTTAAGAGTGAGGGGAGTTAGTCATGGCGCCAATCGTTGCCATGGCTGGCCAATCCCCTCCTAGCACACGATGCATGCGACCCTCTCCCTGCATGGCTAATCCCAGCATGACTAGGCGTATAGGCTACGGCCTGAGACGCACCTAGGTCCCTCCCTAACCCGGACCCCTCTAAAATACAATTAGTTTAAGTTAGGTTAGGAAAAAAAAAAAAAAAGTAGGTGGCGATGTCGCGTTTCAGTCGGCGGTCGTCTCTCGGGGCGCGCGTATCTCTCCCGCGGGCTGTTGGCTGGCAGTGCGTGGGGGATTTGTGGGCGTACGATGATACTACACTCCCACTTAGTATATAAGTAATGTAGAGTAGGTATTTTACTATCAGAATAATGTAAGTCAATCATTATTTTTCAAAAATAATGTATTTAAAAAAAATGTCAATTTTTCTACCTGTGGAATAGTCAATGTTCAGTTAAGAAAACTACTTAAGTAGCACCATTTTGTACCTTGAAATCCATATTTTCCCGGCGGAGGGCCCCCAGACCCCCCCCCCCCCAAACACATCATGTTTTGGTGTGAACGGAGTTATTGCTTCCCCTCATGTAAACCTCACGTCTCGCCACTGGGCCTAATCCAGCCGCGTCAATTTAACACGCCCCACACAAAGCATTACGTGGGGCCGAGCAGTATACGGTACGGGCCGTCTCCCGCCACACCAGAACTTTAGTTAATCGCCCCGTGCACCGGCACAGGCTACATCCAAGCTTAAACGTGATTTTAATTTAGTAGCGAGCCGCGGTCCACACTGGTGGGCCCGCGCGTCGCAAGTTACCGATTACGAGATTAGCCGATGCTAATCGAACACTCTCCCTCAACTGCGACTGGCGTGAGGACTTAATAAGTAAACACACGTAGAGGCACGCAGGTGTCCCTCTCAGATAACGTGTGCAGTGTAATCGTGTACGTAAAAGCACCACAGAGTGCCGTTTTGTCAAGTGTAATTGTAACAATAGTGTAATCAAAACTTCTACGTGTTCCGACGCCTCATTGGCGGTCATGTACCGCCGAGTAGACCTCGCGCCCAATGTAATGAACCAGTGTAAATCGTGAACAATAAAACGTCCACCCGCAACTCCTGTGCGCGATGTGCGACCCGTAGAACAACCAGAGCAGTGTATGTAAATTAACCTAAACAACCCAACCTAATCAGGAAACAAATTCCATCACCGCCGACGGTTCTAGCGGACCACGCTGGGGCAACGAACCCACGACCATCACACGGTTAGACACCGAGCTAACCTGGCGCCCTCCCGGAACAGAAATCTCTAAGAAAGCCAGCCACCCCGCTAGGACCTGTGCCCGACCTCGAACACGAGACCGCGGCGTACGGCAAGTGGTTACACTGACCACTCACTCCGCCACCAGTCAGCACATAAAAAACTAAGAAATTAAGACAAAAAAAAAGATAAATGATTTACAAACTAGGCATTTCGTTACGAAATATGCAAACACCCAACTCAGGGATGGACGTGCAGTGCTTAAGATAAATATTAAATATTATTATTATTAAATAATATTTTTTTATTTTGTTTTTGACGTGACAATGTCTAATAAATCAATAAACGCCGGCTGCACGCACGAAAAAGTGTCCCGTAACACACATTGTCCCACTACGGTTGTGTCCTGTTACGCTCATTATACGCATGCGCAGCATCGCTCTTCCACTTGAATGGAATAACCATTGATTTGACTTTTCAATCATGTTTTCATTATTTGAATTATTAATATTATTTAATTTAAAGATCGTCCACCGATTTTCAGCACAATCGGTACGGTTATTTAAAAGTAATGTTGAATATTCAAATACGTTTTGACACCGCCATCGGTGCTCCCTCTGAGAGCATAGGCCGTTATGTGTCCTCAACACCTTAATCATGGCCAGTGCTACGAACATGCCCGCGCGTGCAACATAGTGTAGGAGGGAGCAGTGCCTCGAACGGCGTGACGTAAGTCACGGCCGGCTGTGTACACGAAGCGCCCAGCCGGGTGTGGCATTGCGCAAAATGGGATTCAGTGCATATGCAATTTAAAGTACAAACACTAACTAAAACTTTTAATATGTCAAATATTCTTTAATAATTATTTAATGCTATTGTAAACTCTTTTCGTTCATAAACACTGGCCGGCATCATCATCCCGCGCTCCGTAGTTTCCTGCGGATTTTCTTCCCCTCCCTGGCCGGGTTGCCAGGGAGAATCGTCAGTAGCCTTCCAGCACTCACCAGGGCCGGCAGCTCTGTGCACGTGGGGCCTTCACTTTTTGCGCAAGAAACAGCATGTAGCTTCAATAGGTAATATTTTCCAAATCTGTTTTAATCTGTTCCACGGTCGGCCCAAAATCGGCCTATGACTTGTCGTACGGTCCGTCATTAAAATGTGTGACTCGACTACGAGTCGTTTTCGTGTGCTACGTAAATTATAGTGTTTTGGGCAGCCCGCCGAGGTGCCCGCGCTTCACGCCTTTATCACTCCCTCCGGAGAACTTGAACTTTGCCCACGCGGGGCGGCATTACGCCTAACGCGAACCCAAACTTTATAATGCATCAACCCCTGGGACGTGCCGCGGTCGCGGGTGAGCTACCACGTCAGGTACCACCGCGCCCATACCCAGCTTAACGTGGCCCACGCCACCACGAGGACGAGCCTCGATTATCATGTAGTTTCCCTGAACTGGAGAGGCCAGTGTCAACCCGAGCTCCGGGACATACTTATAGTGAACTTTGTTACCATACTTAAGTGTTAGTGTTAGTGTTCGTCATCAGCCATGCGTAAGCGTCAATTGTAGTGTTTTGTACAATTCCATAATCACTAACTAGTGAACTCTTTTGTAACGTACCATCCAGAATACAACGTCCTAACCACTAAATTCACCGCGTGCCTTAATCGTCGTCGCCGTCACTCTCAGGATAGCCCGCGCCCCTCGGTGTGGTAGTCTCCCGGAATACCGTCAGACGCTAATTCAGTGCCGCCAATCGAGGACCGTGTGAGCGGAGAAGAGAAGGTAGACGATGATACAACCAGTCACGTGAAGATGTTCTGTACAAGATGAAGTACTGTAACGTGTGATGCAGCAATAAACCAGTTACGTTTACGTGTGTTTTTCAATAGTTATGGCGTCCTGGGTGGCCAGAACATCCCGGGGGGCCCTTTGTAGATGCGTCCCTGCCTGCAGCCACAAGGCAAAGAACCCCGCCCTCAAGTCAAAATTCCCTTTAACGTAATTTAAAAATAATAATTTTTAGACAAGCAGCGGGGAAGGTGTCAGTTTTTAACGAACAATGGTGTTTTACAGTTACACATAATAATTTAAATTACACCCGAGATGTTTTGCACAATGTTTTAAAAAATATTGTAAAACATTATAAATAAGTTTGGTGTATTTGGGATGCGTATTTGTTATAAAATCGTATTATAAAAACTAATTAATATTATTCCCCAACAGTGCTGCCATCTACGGTGACAGACGCGAACCGAACGAATCGCGCTTTCTACCCGCTTCCGCCGCAACCAGGCACTCGTTAATACATATTTTCCTTTGTTTATCGCGAGGGGCGTTTTTATTAAGGAATTATAAATAAAATTTCGTGCCCGGGGCCACAATTGCATATCTTTTTGAGCACTGGAAGAACTTAAAACGTAAAATATTCTCGACGAATTTTAATCTGTGGTTTTCATTGCTTATTACAACAACAATTTCGGCAATACAGGTTAATTATTCTTCCATTTTAAAAATCTGATTACTAGTGCCGTCCGCCGCGGTCTCGTGTTCCGACGCCTCACTGGCAGTCTTGAACCGCCGAGTAGACCTCGCGCCCAATGTAATGAACCAGTGTAAATCGTGTGCAATAAAACGTCCACCCCGCACCTCCCGTGCGCGACGTGCGACCCGTAAAACAACCAGAACAGTGTATGTAAATTAACCTAAACAACCCAACCTAATCAGGAAACAAATTCCATCACCGCCGACGGTCCTAGCGGGCCACGCTGGGGCAACGAACCCACGACCATCACATGGTTAGAAACCGAGCTAACCTGAGGCCCCCCCCCCCCCCCCGGAACAGAAATCTCTAATAAAGCCAGCCACCCCACCAGGACTTGCGCCCGACCTCGAACACAAGACCGCGGTGGACGGCAACCCATATCAGTTGCTTGGTCACAAAATGCAAATCATGCATGACCTCATTCAGGACCTCTTGGATAAGGGGTGATCGAGCCCTCGACCTACAGTTTCTCTTCGCCCACATTTCTAGTACCCAAAGGTCAAGATCACCGTTTGGTGGTCGACTACCGTAAGCTGAATCAGCAAATAAATTTGGAGGACGTTCCTCTCCCAGATCTCAACACAGCCTGCTATTAGTTCAGCAAGGGAAAATATTTCAGTATTTTAGACCTTAATTCAGCCTATCACCAAATTCCACTAACCCAAATCTCCAAACCTATCAGTGGATTTTGTGTCCCCTGGAATCTCAATCAATATACAGTAGTTCCCTTTGGCCTGGCCACCGGAGCACAAGTGCTCACACGACTGATTGACCACGTACTAGGGGATTTAAAATTTAAGTTCGTCTTCAACTATTTGGATGATGTAGTGGTATATTCTGAATCATTTGAGGAGCATCTTAACCACCTGACAGAAGTACTCCACAGGTTACATGGAGCAGGTTTGTAGAGTAAGATTTGCAGTTCACGAAATTTTATTTTTAGGACATTTAATATTAAACAAAGGAGTTACAATATATCCCAACTGTACACAGGCCATCATGGGTGCTGGCTGCCAACCGTAGCTCGGCCTGGTGTGGTCGGAGCGTGCAGGGTGGCACCAGGCTCGGGGACACGAACACGTGGCTCGCGCCCGTGTCCACCAGGGCGGCTGCGGACTGCCCTTCCACCTCCACCGGGATGTGGGACAGTTGGTTTAGGATGGGTGTGGTGTCGTGCCGGTCCTGCACATCTCGAGTTGCAGTTGTCGGGGGCGGGGCACTTAGTTCCGGGGGTCCGTTTCCCAGTGGGTAGGTTGGTGACTGCCACTGGGGTGGTGGTAGGAGGCAGTCGACGTGCCAGTAGCGCATTCCGGGTGGGCAACCTCGTTGACATCGGTGTAGTGATGCATCGGTCCGTCTTGGTGGGCCGTCGTGGCCTTCCCGCGCATCTCTTCCGTAAGTGATACCTCGATGGCACGTCGCCGTGTGAGCGATTGTTGTTGTCCATCGCCCCTCTCTGGTAGGTTTGCTAGGAGCGGACCTCGACTCGCTGTGAAATATATTCGCCCCCTGTCGGTACTCGGCGTGCTCCGGCACCATAGCCCTTGCAGGTTGCGCTCGGTGTCTGCAGCCTGTTGGACATAGTCTTCGATGGATTCGGGCCGCTGACACCTCAAGAAGGGTTGTAGCTCGTTACGTAATAGGGCTATCACAGTAGTCAGTGCGTGTGTTGGCTCCCTGCCGGGCGACACTCGCCTGAAGAGTTGCATTTTCTGTGCGATGAATGGCTCGAGTGGCTCGTCGTCCCGTTGTCGTTCGCCATAGAACTTGGATGTACACTGCACAATGACTTGATCGGTATCAAAGCGGCATACGAACGTGGCTGTGAAGGCCTCCCAGGGCATGCTGAATTGCCCCTACAAATTCCACCGTTAGCGGGCTGTGCCTTTCAGCTGCTCGCTGGTGTGTTCTGCCCATTTGTCCGTGGGTATCCCGGATCTCGCCAGTCGCGCTTCACAATGCTGCAGGAATGTGGTAGGGTCTTCGTTCGCAATTCCACTGAACTCCGGTAGCACTAGTTTGCTCTGGTTTCACGATGGTCGCGTGGGCGTCCTGGAGCTTGGTCCGGGTTAATGAAGCCAACTCTCTAGCTCGTGTTGGGTGTGGTGCGGCGTGTACATAAGTCGAGTACACCGTTGTCTTCGTGTCGACCAGCATGTTGCTAGTCTCGGTTTTCATTGTGGCGGGTCATGTGGACGTCTTGGTGGGTTGCAACGGCCATGGCAGTTCGTTAGCCCCTGCCTCTTGCTTTCACTCGCCGCCCCATGGGTAGCTGGTCACTTTCCCTGTCGGTATGCATTGGCATGGGCTGTACCACGGTAGTGTCCCTGTCAACAGGTTTACTTCCGTGGGCAGGAAGCAGTACGCGCACACGGTAGTCGACGGCGGTGACTGCATGTTGTTGATTAGCTGCCGGGTGGGTGCGTGGTGTCCCGCGTTTAAGTCTGTGAATGGGCATGGCAGTGAAGAGTTCGCTGGCCTGTTGCGCGCGCCGGGTTGGGCCACTGGCTGAGAGGCGCCCGGACAGTCGCACAAAGAGGAACGTGAAGGATTGGGGAGGGGAGCGCCGCCCGGATGACCGCGTGAAGTGGAGAGCAGAGAGGAGGGTGGAGAGGTGGGGGAACAGCGCCCGGACAGCCGCGCAAAAGGGAGAGCGGGAGGATGTGAAAGAGGAGTGTGTTTAGGGGTGGGCGCTGGGCTGTGACTTCAAGTGTCCGCGCGTCCCTTGTTCTGCCGGCTTGTCTTTGTCCAGGAGGAGGGGGACTATTTGTCCGCTACTCTGGCCGTGCCTGCCTGTCTGACCCCAATCACTTGTTTCTCGCAAAATGGCCACTTCTCGCCCATACCGTGGTCTGTTTGTAGAAAATGGTTGGAAACTGTTGAAAATGTCCAGTTTTCGCCACACGCAACGGGCGCAAAATGCCGTCACCCGTGGTCTCAGGATCGAGGGTCTGAGGTTAATTTGAGGATTAACCGAGGTGGTCGTGGTTTTTTGCCCCTGCGTGTTCCACTAGGATCGACGGCTGTTGATGGGGGGAGGGAGTCCCTACTTCTAGTAAGCACTGGCCCTAAACAGTATAGAACTGTTTCCTAATTGTTCAGGAGGCGTTTGCGAAATAAACAAACGGTATTTAGGTGCTGGTTTTTTAATCTCGCATCTCGCATAGTGTGGATGGAGGCACAAGTTACACAATTACACTGGACAAAAAAACACATTGGCACTACACACACTTGCGCTGATAATTAATTACATTTTACATGGTTGTTATGTTGCGGCACTTGCAACAAGGTCCCTACATTGATTTGTGGCGCAATAATATTAAATGGCCAAGTCTTTAAGATTGCAGTTGGCAGGCGTATGCTTAACGAATTACGTGAAGTTCTGTTTCTGGGAGTCGGCCCGGACCGTAAGATGACTGCTTCGCTAACCTTTGTTCCATGACGAGCAAAAATTAAAGTTTCCAGGATGAGCCCTGCACCAGAAAAGAGCACGGGGGCACGCAGGGAGAGAAACGAGGAAAAAGGTGTTAGCGAATTATAGACTGTCACTTATTGACTACTCCAGTGGCTATTACTATTAAGTGTTGTTCTGCTAATTAATAATCACTTAATTAATCACAACAATTTATGATGTGTGAGAACTGTTTGGTGGTGGTGGCATATGGACGTATCTGGGAAGGCACTCACTGGCATCGGTGGCTTGCTTGACTCACGTGAAATGTGCTAGGGGTGCGTTCCATTTAGCAGGGTTTAATACTGGCGGGTGTAGGCCGGGCTTTATGGCCTTCGGAGGGACGACGACATATTAAATACCATATTTATTTACTGTATGATTTGACACTCAAAGGTATAAATGTCTGTGCATGGATGTGTACTACACACACATTAACAAGTTCTGTCCACCTTAGCAGAAACATAAATTTTATTATTTAAAATATTGGCATTTATTTGCCTTCATTTTAGATTAAACCTGTCCATCCATTTTATTGTTTTGTTTTCTGCACATCCCTAAGTGTATGCATGTAAAACACTATAGTTTAATTAAAACCACTTTAGTTTGACGCCAGCCGATAGTGCGCCTCTTAGTCGCACAGGCCGCGATGCCTCTCCGACGCCTCTCAAAGCCGTGTGCCACGAACACGCCCGCGCGTGCAACATGGTGCAACGAGTGTGAGTGCACCGAACGACCCGCAGCTAGCACCACTACCGGCCACCTCGGCGGAAGCACTCCGCCGGGTGTGGCAATGTGCTTCCGCCGGACTATAGCATCAAGGGCACATGTTTTCTCTCACAGACATAAACTATGTAATGTATATTTCATCGAATGTTTTTATTTGTTAATTCCATTGTTCAACGTGCGAATAGGTCCTAAACTTGGCCGCATCTGTTTCCCGCGCGCTGCGCTTCTGGCGCGCAATTGGCAGGCCTGCTGTAGCGCTGTGCTACACGAGGGAGTGAGTACCCACCGGGAGCTCGAAGAGGCTGGTCGTCTTCGCGCAACGTTGAGAGGCCACCTTCGCGCCAATTCCGCAACCGCATCTAGATCGTGAGTTACAACACCACTGGCCGGGCATCACCGCGCATCACCGCGCAGGTCTTAGCAGCAACGTCCGCCACGTACTATTCGCTCAAAACTCCCCCCTCTCCATAGTAAGCAGGGTCATCGCCGAACAGCCGTACACGCGCAGAGCTCTCTAACCCCGAACAGTCGCGGCCAGGGGATGGATAGCACCATGTAGAGGTTGATGTGTAATAAAAACCACACTTCACGTAGCGGAGTGCATCATTTGTAGTATAAGGCGTCTTGGGTGGCCTAAACAGCCTAAGGATCACCTCTACGGACACGTCCCTGCCTCCCGCCACTTGGCCGAACCCAAACCCCGAGACCCATCCCGCAAAACTTGATAGCTTTGACGGGGAGGCAGCTGGAACAGTGTCAAAATGGCGCCCACCTAGTGTGGCAACATAACAATGCCGCAAACGCCATCCGAATCGCTGAAAATCCGGCAGAGTTACGCGTAGGGACAGCACAAAGGGGAGAGAAAGCGCGCGCAGACGTGCAGGCGCCGCGGAACGGGACGCTCCGGAGTAATCAGGCCACACCCCCCCCCCTCCAGCACTAAGATCGTTCGCTCACTCCCTCCCACATTCCACGGTTCCACCCCCCCCCCTTCCAGCGTACAGATCGTTAGCTCACCCCCTCCCGCCTAACCTCTCGAGTGAGAGTGGACTGCCCTGACCGATCGCGCGCCGAGGACAAACGAGCGCGCCCGAAGATCACCGAGCCGTCACCAGCCGCGGCCACGTAAACAACCGCGAGGCGCGTGCGTGCGGGCAAGACCGCTCGGTCGTAAGCGCAAGGGGGCGCACCCCCGGATCTGCCCGCGCCCGCCACCGACGCTTCATCCCGACGCTCGGGTCGGACAGCCGCGGATCGCCCATGGACAAGAGGCCGGACGTAGCCATCACCATGGAGAGCTATTGCGCCGGGTGCGGCAAGCCGCACACCACCAGCCACAGCACCGGTGAGTACCCCCACCAGTACTGCACATGCGAAACGGTACGCGTCAAGACGGAGGGGCAGCCCAGAACCCAAGCGGGTCCCCAGTGCGCCGCTGTCCACTGTCCCGGTTACCGAGGCGAGATAGCGAGATGCCAGCAGTGCGGAACAATTAAACACCGCGCATGCACAGACGCGCTGGAATTCGTAAATTTCCGGGACGGACTTTTTCTGTGTGGGGGGTGCGAGCGACGCGCACGAGGGCACCCAGGGGGTCAGCTAGCTACCACATCCCGCCCCCTCACCGGGCCTATTACCCTCCCGGAGTTCGCGGGCCAAAACTACGAGGATCCGCGCGTGTTTTTGCGAGCATGCGAGGCGAGGCTCGTGCGGCACCAGATACCGCGGGAAGAGCGGGCGGAACGCGTGAGTGCGCAGCTGCGCGGGGAGGCGCGCGAGTGGTGGGCCCAGGCGGGCAGCTACGACGCAGACTGGGAAGACTTCGCCCGCCAGCTGGAGGCGCGCTTCAATGACACCCGAGCCCTGAACACATGTCGGAGTGAGATGTTCAGCCGTTGCCAAGGGGACGGGGAGGCGGTGGAGACGTTTGTTTATAACAAGCTCCGACTATACCGCCGCCTAACACCCGGGGGTCAAACAAGCGACATACTGCCCTTCATAGTGGAGCTAGTGTCCCCCGAACTTCGCCCATTCTTGCGCGAAGCAGTGACTCGCGGGCTGGATGTTTTTCTCGCACGAGCACGAGCACGAGCCGTAGAGCATGACCTCCAATCAGCTCGCAGCACCAAGGGCGTCGCGACGCCCCGGTCAGCCCCGTCCACCAAGGGGGCGGCGCGCGCAGAGGTCGAAGGTGCTGTAGTGCCGTACACGGGCCCGCCGCCGCCGAGGGGCAACTACCGGCCCACCGACCCGTCCCCGATGGGGAAGGGGATGCCCCTACCGGGCCCTCCTCACCGTGGCGCTGTACAGACGCGTCGCGACGACCACCGCGGGGGAACACAGGGCGCCCAGGACAGCCGGCCACCCCGCTGCCGCTACTGCGCGACAGAGCAGTACCACTGGCACATGGTGTGCCCGACCCGCGAGGCAGTCTGGCGAACGCCAGGGGGCGAGGTGAAGCTCCCGGGAAACTCCGTCTAGGGGGCGGTGACGCAACTGGCCACCACCCCCCAATTAACAGCCCAGCTCTGCGGAGAGACGCACCCCGGCGCCGCGGAACCACCCAGCCACCACCCCGCAAACCTATCACAGCTGGAGAGGGCCCGCCTCACCTGGTCACGATGTTCGCGTCTCGCCCCAGGTTGCCTGCGAGCGACGCCGTCCACCTGACGTCGGCGCCGCCCCCGCACGCTGCTGCGGGGGCCACCCAGCTGACGTCCCATCCACCTATCGCGGGTGGGGGCGGCCCGCCTCACCCGTTCGCGGCCTGCCCCAGGTCGCCGGCGAGCGACGCCGTCCACCTGGCGTCGGCGCCGCCCCAGGCACGCTGCGGCGGGGGCCAACCAGCTGCCGTCCCATCCACCTAGCGCGGGTGGGGGCGGCCCGCCTCACCCGTTCGCGGCCTGCCCCAGGTCGCCGGCGAGCGACGCCGTCCACCTGGCGTCGGCGCCGCCCCCACACGTTGCTGCGGGGGCCACCCAGCTGCCGTCCCATCCACCTGGCGCGGGTGGGGGCGGCCCGTCTCACCCGTTCGCGGCCAGCCCCAGGTCGCCGGCGAGCGACGCCGTCCACCTGGCGTCGGCGCCGCCCCCGAACGCTGCTGCGGGGGCCACCCAGCTGCCGTCCCATCCACCTAGCGCGGGTGGGGGCGGCCCGCCTCACATGTTCGCGGCCTGCCCCAGGTCGCCGGCGAGCGACGCCGTCCACCTGGCGTCGGCGCCGCCCCCACACGCTGCTGCGGGGGCCACCCAGCTGCCGTCCCATCCACCTGGCGCGGTTGGGGGCGGCCCGTCTCAACCGTTCGCGGCCAGCCCCAGGTCGCCGGCGAGCGACGCCGTCCACCTGGCGTCGGCGCCGCCCCCGCACGCTGCTGCGGTGGCCACTTAGCTGCCGTCCCATCCACCTAGCGCGGGTGGGGGCGGCCCGCCTCACCTGGTCACGATGCTCGCGTCCCACACCAGGTCGCCGGCGAGCTACACCAGCCACCGGGTGCCCCCGGCAACCCCGACAGCACCTGCGGTGCCTCCTTATGCACCTGCGTACCCCATCAGGACTGACGGGGATGACCAGCGCTACCCGTCAGCGGCCCGCACCAGGTCGTCGGCGAGCTACACCAGCTACCGGGTGCCCCCGGCGACCCCGACAGCACCTGCGGTGTCTCCTAATGCACCGGAGTACCCCGTCACGACGGACGGGGATGACCAGCGCCACCCGTCAGCGGCCCGCACCAGGTCGTCGGCGAGCTACACCAGCTACCGGGTGCCCCCGGCGACCACGGCAGCTCCTGCGGTGCCTCCTAATGCACCGGCGTACCCCGTCACGACGGACGGGGATGACCAGCGCCACCCGTCAGCGGCCCGCACCAGGTCGTCGGCGAGCTACACCAGCTACCGGGTGCCCCCGGCGACCCCGACAGCACCTGCGGTGCCTCCTAATTCACCGGCGTACCCCGTCACGACGGACGGGGATGACCAGTGCCACCCGTCAGCGGCCCGCACCAGGTCGTCGGCGAGCTACACCAGCTACCGGGTGCCCCCGGCGACCCCGACAGCACCTGCGGTGCCTCCTAATGCACCGGCGTACCCCGTCACGATGGACGGGGATGACCAGCGCCACCCGTCAGCGGCCCGCACCAGGTCGTCGGCGAGCTACACCAGCTACCGGGTGCCCCCGGCGACCACGGCAGCACCTGCGGTGCCTCCTAATGCACCGGCGTACCCCGTCACGACGGACTGGGATGACCAGCGCCACCCGTCAGCGGCCCGCACCAGGTCGTCGGCGAGCTACACCAGCCACCACGTGCCTCTGACGACGTCGGCAGTGCCCTTGGAGCAGTCGGGTGAGTCGCCCCACCTGGGACAGTTGGGACCTGAGGCTGGGTACCTACTTAGGATACCGGTGGCCATGAATGGGCAACCTGTGCATGCATTAGTGGACACGGCTGCCAGTCATTCCTACGTGTCAGCTCAACTCATAACCAATGGGGGACATGATCTCGGAGCGTGAGAATGTACAATTTGCCACCGAGGGGGCGAAGGCACTTACGGTCGGCCGCACCCAAATCACCCTTGCCATTAGAGATCACACCAGTCAAACCACCGCCCTCGTGATGGATGGGCTCAGGGACCAGTTGATTTTAGGGTTGCCATGGTTAGCCCAGGAGGATGCTACAGTAGAAGTGCGGGCGGGGAGGGTGCACGTCGGCAAGCAGGAGAGGCGTACCGTATACGGCCTGGGTCGGCGGCTACCACCTCGGCGGGAGAACCCCATCACCCTAGATGAATTGCAAAATGGCGTACCACCCGAGCAGATAGACCTAATTAACCGGGTATTGGCACAACAACCGCAAGTGTTTGCTGCTACTGATATGCTACGACGCACCACGGTCGCTGAGCACGCCATTCCGACCAGGCCACATGAACCCCGGTTCGTCAAACCGTTCGGGTTCGGGCCAAAGGAGAACGAGGTCATCCAGACGCAGATCGCTGAGATGTTGCGCGATGGCGTCATTGAGCCAAGTGAGTCCCGTTACAATTGTTTGATTGTGATGGCCAGTAAGAAGGATGGCTCAATGCGCTTTTGTGTCAACTTCAAGCCAATTAACGCAGTCACCATACCTGCCCCCCCTCCCCTCATCAACATCACGGATGCCTTGGCGGGGCTGGGCGATGCATGCATCTTTACCTCGCTAGACCTAAAATCAGGATATTGGCAGGTGCCGGTACGCCCGGAGGACCGGCACCAAACAGCTTTCACCGCGCCTGATGGGAGGCGTTTCCAGTTCTGCGCCATGCCGTTCGGGCTGATGGACGCCCCTGCGACCTTCCAGGCCATGATGGTCCGCGTCTTGGATGGCTACGCCGGCGAGTTTGCTGCAGCGTACCTAGACGACGTGATCATCTGGTCGCGGTCGTGGGAGGACCACGCACGCCACCTAGGCCTGGTCCTTGAGCGGCTGGCCAGACATGGACTCACATGCGTCCCCCACAAATGCCACGTGGGTGCGCGAGAGATTGAGTACCTGGGGCACCTCGTGGATGCCGAAGGCTGTCGGCCGCTGCCCAAACACCTGAACCTCATTGAATCCAAACCTGCACCCAGCACCCGTAAGCAGCTACAAAAACTCCTAGGTCTCTTGAACTGGCTAAGATCCTTTGTACCCCACTTTGCCAGCATAGTTGCACCTATGACCGACCTATTGTCACCGAAGACCCGGTTTCGGTGGACAGAGGAGGCAGATCATGCACTGGCCACCGTCAAGCACGAGTTCCGGGAGTGCCACCGACTCGCCCGCTTGCGGCCCGACTCCCCGCTATACTTGCAGACAGATTCAAGCCAAGAGGGGATGGGGGCCATCCTATACCAGATAGGGGAAAACGAGGAACTCCGGATAGTGGAGTACGCGAGCGCCAAGTTCGGCCAGCCCGAGCGGCGGTACCATGTGAACGAACAGGAGTGCATGGCCGTCGTTTGGGCGATGCGGCGGTACCGACACCACCTGGAGGGCCGGCGTTTCACGTTGAGGACAGACAGTCAGTGTCTAAGCTGGCTGGATTCCGCCCAAGGCCGCAAGTCGAAGTTCACGCGGTGGGCACTCATGCTCCAGAGCTTCGACTTCGCGGTCGAGCATGTGAAGGGGCAGGACAACCAGCTCGCCGACGAGCTGTCACGTCACCCCGACCCTAGGTCCACTTTCCAGGACGACCACAGCTGGGAGGGGCTACTACCCCCACCAGGTACCCTACCTGTCGCCACCGGGGAGGAGGCACCAGCGGTGTTGTGCGCCGTGACCACGCCCCCGGACATTGCCCTAATCCAGGTGTTCGAGACCCTCACTGCCCTAGTGGCGGCCGTGCAGCATGCCCAGCAAACGGACGAGGCCACTCAGACCGAAGTGCAGGCGGGTGAGGGAACAGTCCACCCCTACCAACGGGTAGTAGACGGAGTGCTACAGACACGGGTGCCTTGCGACATGGAGGCATGGCGTCTCTACGTACCCGGGTGCGCACGAGCTGGCGTACTACATTTTCACCACGACCATGACTTGGCTGGCCACCCCGGGGCAGACCAGACGCAGACGGACATCCGCAAAACATTTCATTGGCCAGGCATCACCCGCGACGTTAGGGGTTATGTGCGACAGTGTCAGCGCTGCCAACAGCGGAAGGCGCGGCGGATGGACGGAGTGGAGCAACAGCGCCCCCGTCGACCCCGTGACCCGTTCCACACACTGGCACTCGACATCATGGGGCCATATCCCCGGACCACTCGGGGCAAAAGATTTTTAGTGGTCACCACGGACATCTTCACAAGGTGGGTTGAGGCCTTCCCAGTGTCCAATGTGCGAGCTGGGACCATAGCAGCTCTACTGGACCAGGAAATTTTCCCGTGCTACGGCTTCGCGAGAGTTCTACTGACAGACAATGGGTGTCAATTCACTGGGAAGCGCTGGCGAGCTGACTGTCGTCGGTGGGGCCTAGACCACCACACCACCCCTGTCTATCACCCCCAGGCCAATCCGACCGAGCGTCGGAACCAAGAAGTAAAAGCACAGTTAAGATTGCGCCTGGGGGACGACCATTCTAAGTGGGATGTACATATACCCAAGTTACTGTATTGTCTTAGGCGCCGTACGAATGCAGTCACAGGCCACAGCCCGGCCGAGCTGCTGTATGGACAGAACCTCGCCCTACCAGGGGAGTGCCGGGTGGCAGCGGCCATCACAGACACTCTAATCCGTCCGGAGATTGAGGAAGGGAGGGAACAGGCCAGGCAACAGCAAAACCAATTCCTATCAGAGCACACACCACAGACCAGTCACCCCCCAACGCCCCTACAACCTGGACAGTGGGTGTACGTGAGGCAGCACCATCTGTCATCGGTCGCTCGCAATTTCTGTGCGGGGCTGGCCCCCAAGTGGTCGGAGCCAAGGGAAGTGCTCTGGAAATCCGGACCCACGTCATACGCGGTCCGTACCCCCCGGGGACGGCCTGCCAAGGTCCACAGGGATGACCTGCGGTTGGTAGCACCCGGGGTAATGGAAGGCGTGACACCAGG
Organism: Bacillus rossius redtenbacheri; assembly: GCF_032445375.1. Lineage (NCBI taxonomy): Eukaryota > Metazoa > Arthropoda > Insecta > Phasmatodea > Bacillidae > Bacillus > Bacillus rossius. The sequence continues at coordinate 343,380,935 of NC_086330.1, read as the reverse complement.
GCCCAACTCGAGGGTGCCTCAATCAGAGGGCCAGCAGGTAACGAACCAGCAGGTTCTGCCAAAGGGCACCGCCCCACCATCTGATGATAACATGGGACTTGAGCCGATACATATTGCCCCCCCCCCAACTGGAAACTCCAACTGCCCGTACACTGAGCCCTCCGATCGACACCGCGGGTGGCTCCCATCAGGACTCCCCGATATGGCAACAGAATGACGAGGAGGAGACAGAGGAATGGGATGAGCCATCATGGATGCTGAACATGAGCTTGGTAGATGCCAACCCCCAGATGTCTGTCGACGAGTCAGGTGATGAGTCAGAAGGGGGGAGGAAGGAACTGACATTGGGGGAAGGTACCCATCACGCACGCGGCGGGCTCCAGTCCGTACGTGCTGTCTAGACGAACATGAGTCCATGGATATCACGCCCCTGGACGAGCCCGGGAAATACATAATTGAGGATGTCACCCCCCCGGACGAGCCTGAGAGAGATCAAGTTAGCCATGCCTACACCCTGGCCGAACCTGGGACATACATAATTGAGGATGTCACCCCCCCGGACGAGCCTGAGAGAGATCAAGTTAGCCATGCCTACACCCTGGCCGAACCTGGGACATACATAATTGAGGATGTCACCCCCCCGGACGAGCCTGAGAGAGACCAAGCTAGCCAGGCCTACACCCTGGCCGAGCCCGGGAGATACATTATTGAGGATATCACTCCCCTGGACGAGACTGAGGACAATACCTCGGACAAGTTCTTGCCCCTGGAGGGGTGCCTCCCGCCGAACATCACACCCGAGCAAGCGGCAGCCCCCTCCCCTCCACTGCGGCCACAGAGGACCCGCAGGGCTCCGGTTCACCTTGCTGAGTACGAATGGACCAATCATCAGGGCCAGGCCAGGGACCCTACAGTGCCACCACAGTGCAACTCAATGGAGCTTATCCACATCAAAACATCACTGCCCCTACTGAGGGGGAACGAGCATAGTGAGGGAGGCACACAGTCATTTTCTTGTTTGAAGAGAGATGCTCAGGGCCTAGAATCTAACCCCAGGCATAGTACACCACCCCAGTGCCGTGCTTCGAGTGCATCACTCCCGTGCGATCATTGTGAGGCGTCGGTGCACATAGCGGCCTCAGATAGAGGGGGGCATTTGACGCCAGCTGATAGTGCGCCTCTTAGTCGCACAGGCCGCGATGCCTCTCCGACGCCTCTCAAAGCCGTGTGCCACGAACACGCCCGCGCGTGCAACATGGTGCAATGAGTGTGAGTGCACCGAACGACCCGCAGCTAGCACCACTACCGGCCACCTCGGCGGAAGCACTCCGCCGGGTGTGGCAATGTGCTTCCGCCGGACTATAGCATCAAGGGCACATGTTTTCTCTCACAGACATAAACTATGTAATGTATATTTCATCGAATGTTTTTATTTGTTAATTCCATTGTTCAACGTGCGAATAGGTCCTAAACTTGGCCGCATCTGTTTCCCGCGCGCTGCGCTTCTGGCACGCAATTGGCAGGCCTGCTGTAGCGCTGTGCTACACGAGGGAGTGAGTACCCACCGGGAGCTCGAAGAGGCTGGTCGTCTTCGCGCAACGTTGAGAGGCCACCTTCGTGCCAATTCCGCAACCGCATCTAGATCGTGAGTTACAACACCACTGGCCGTGCATCACCGCGCAGGTCTTAGCAGCAATGTCCGCCACGTACTATACGCTCAAAACTCCCCCCTCTCCATAGTAAGCGGGGTCATCGCCGAACAGCCGTACACGCGCAGAGCTCTCTAACCCCGAACAGTCGCGGCCAGTGGATGGATAGCACCATTTAGAGGTCGATGTGTAATAAAAACCACACTTCACGTAGCGGAGTGCATCATTTGTAGTATAAGGCGTCTTGGGTGGCCTAAACAGCCCAAGGATCACCTCTACGGACACGTCCCTGCCTCCCGCCACTTGGCCGAACCCAAACCCCGAGACCCATCCCGCAAAACTTGATAGCTTTGACGGGGAGGCAGCTGGAACGGTGTCAAGTTCACTAACCCCAAATCAACCTAACTTAAATTTGTTTATCGCACCTCAAACTGTGATGAAAAATTAGTAAATAAAATATGCGCCCAACAAAATAGTAAAATAATTATTCTAAATATTACAGCATTTGTCATTCCAAGGAAGGGCTAATCTTACATCAGTCACAATGGTTAAATTAAAAAATACTTTAAATATTTTTAATGGTTTTACTTTGGAATTAACAATTTAAGATGTAGCTATCCTGACCCTTAACAACCATTCGCACGATTTCACAGTTTTTTCATGCAGCTAACCTAACATAATGGACCATTTTCACAATTTATCTAGATTTATCCAAATCATACATACTCATGCGCACACACACAATCCCACACAGGAAAGAAAAATGGCAGGAGCCACATCCATGCACCTGTATTGTAATGCCATCACCCCTGGTCTATTGGTTCGAGACTTCGGGCGAGTCTAGTAGGGGCTGGCGGGAATGAAGTTATGCTGTGTTCCGGGAGGGTGCCAGGCTAGCTCTTACTGCTAACCTATGATGTCTCGTGGCTGTGACTTCACCAGGGGGCCTAGGAATATGGAAATGATGGTTGAGTGACCCTGTCCTAGAATATTTGAAAACTAATCTCTTTAAAACCACATTTTAAAGTTACCCTGGGTTTTAAAATTGGAGATGGTAGTGCTAATTTATCTCAAGAAATTGTAATATTAAAATTCTAATTAATTACCTTTATATTATAAAACGAATTGGAATATATAATTTAATGACAAAAACATTACATGTGCATCAGTACTAAAATGGTCACCACGGGGCCCTGGATGTTTGCCCGACTTGCACAGCTGTTCTAAAAAATTAGCTATTGTTAAATTACACTACTACGTGAATATATTTTACGTCGTACCGCCTCTTTATTTAACTAAAACCCGGGTCACAGTCCTATCCGCGGAACAACATTCCAGCCATGGACATCGTAGTGCCACCACTAGTCACTAGATGGCAGTTGTAAAATATGAACAGACGTATTATAGTTATGATTGTAAATATTTATGTGTGTAGTGTATGTTTTAAGAGGGGAGTTAGCCATGGCAACAATTCCTGCCATGGCTGGCCATGGCAACAATCGCTGCCATGGCTGGCCAATCCCCTCCTAGCACATGATGCATGCAACCCTCTCCCTACATGACTAAGGCTGTATCCGAATACATAGGGATGCGTCCTTAGCACACACATCCCTACATCCCTTAGCAAATGCAGCCACAATGTAGAGGACGCATTTCTAATGGATGGATAGTATCCGAATACTTTTACTACTAGCACCACCTGTTTACTGTCAGTCGTACTAATGTTCACGCAGCCATTTTGTGTAGGGATATCTACGAATATTCAGCAAAACGTAAATAATAAATACCTACCAATTAAAAAAATAATGTAACGTGTATGTTATATATTTTAGCGATCCAAATAAAATACATTTTATAAATTGTAAACTTTAAAAATACTTATGAGTTTTGAATTATCCTTTAAGTTTAAATTCGTATTTTTATTATATTTATTAACGTCTTCATTTGTCTCTGTTTAAGTTATCACTTTCGCTTATAATGTTTTAAACAAATATTTTGCTGAAAATCTGAAGTAATATTATACACAAACAAAACCCAATTCCGAAGCTAATGGATGTAGGGACGCGTTAGTGGATGCGAGTGTCGCATCCCTAGAAATCTCGAATTAGTGGATGCGTGAAGGGATGCATCGGCATCCCTTGTGAGAATTCGGATTCAACACAAAGATGGCCGCGTCCACTACGATGCACTTTTAGTGGATCCCTTAGCTAAGGGATCCATTAGGCCAGTATTCGGATACAGCCTAAGGTGTGATAGGCTTCGGCCTGAGACGCACTTGGGTCCCTCCCTACCCCGGACCACTCCCAAACAAATTTAGTTTGTTAGGTTAGGAAAAAAAAAATGCTTTGAGCTTGCCGGCGGTCGTCTCTCGGGGCGTGCGCATCTCTCTCGTGGGCTGTTGGCTGGGAGTTCCCTGCGCCCTATTGGGTAACCAAAAGCTGGCAGTGCGTGGGGGATTTGTGGGCGTGCGGGAGGCGGCCTAGCTGTGCTAACTGCTACCGACCGCGTCCCGCGGGTGGCGGATACGGGATCTTAGCTCGAGAGTTGCAATCTCGCTGCGGTGACTGTGAATAACCAATAGCAGTCCGCGGACCAATGGCCGGCCTGTGGAGTCTTTATTACAGCTATCGGGGTGAAAGGTAGCCTGAATGTAGCTCGGCACGTGGCAGGAAGCAGTTCCGTCGGCGAAGGCACCGCAGGGAAGCTCGATGTGCCATAGTAGCGAAGTGTAGACGAACTGTGGGCTGGAACTTGTGGAGCTGTGGACTACTGCGCGCGCAACGTAACTGAAATGCATCGGAACTCTGAAGGAAGACATCAGGGACCATCAGTTGGGGTTACTGTAGGTCTGGCAGTAGTAGCCTCGAGCGGCGCGACTTTCAACCGTCTAGGGGATTTTGGGTGGCGAGGTTGGTTCCCTCCCCCCACCCTGGCTTGAAAAATACAGTTGTTGACCTGAAGAACAGTGGCGTAGCGTGGGTGGGGCGGAGGGGGCGGCCCGCCCCGGGCGGCAGCCCGCGGGGGCGGGTCGCCGGTGAAGCGGGTTGAGATCTGATCTATGATTCATTCATTACGTGTGTCAGACACACTATAGCGTCCATTTTTGTATAAAATTTTGCGCACCAACTATTTTTTAATATTTATTTAAAAGAAAAACTGCGAAATCACTGACAGAGCTCTTTATAACGTTTGTTTGTTTACATAGGAACGGCAACATCGCATCATGCCGCGCCGCCCGGCGCGCGCGAGCCGAGTTGAGCGGCACTCCTTATTATGTTCATTACTCATACAAAATCTTTTGTTTCACGCGTCGGCCCGTGTCGATGCCTCTCTTTCGCACTCATTGAATTTAGTACTACGCATTGTACTGTAAAGTTTGACCTTAACCCAGGGCAAACCAAACAACTTCCGCAAACCGGGACACAGTAAAACTCCTATATTGCCCCGTACCGCGAGCGCAGGTAAACCCAAAAAAAAATATTAAAACCCAAACTAATAGCAGGCTTAAAAAATACTAATAAGGTTGCGAACAGTGAGAGGAGGCAGCAAGTTAAAAAGACGCAAAATTTATATGACAACATTTAATAAATATATATATCATAAAATCGTTTCATCACAAATCGGCGCATCCATCATAAAATACATACCCTATTACTACTTATAAAAAAAAATCTATATATTAATACTAAAAAAATACTTTAACAATTCCCCCAAAAAATTATAATTTGATCATATACTTCGGAGCTCCGAAAATTAAATATAATTACCAAAAAGGCATTAAAAATATATAAGAACATATTAATACAAATACAAATATAGATACGCACCGGGCGTATCACCGCTGTAAATACTTATTAACATAGGCGAAATCTAGCAAAAAATTGACACACCTTAACATGCAAATAAATATACCAAAAATCTAGCAAAATACAAATTATGGGTTTACAAGCCCTTCTCAGTTAAGTCATTTTCTAACGGTCGACGCCTTTTTTCTTCTAGGTCTGGCAGGGATTGGGTGAAACACGCTGAACGTAAAATCCCAGTTTCAGTTTTATTAGTCTGTTAATTTAAATCCCAAAAATCCACAAATTATAGTTTCGCACCAGGGGTCAAAGGGGTCAACGGGGCAGGGGCACGGCTGGCACTTACTTGCTTTTTGACGTCGTGATGTCCGGTCACCAAATACACTCGTTTGCTCACGTGTGTTTTTAATGGCAAACCCTTGCCATTATACGTTACCGTAGCTGCAGGTAATTGTACGGATATGACGAATCCTTCGCCATACCGTCTTGGAGTTTAATTTCGGCGCACATAATTCATCCTTGGAAAATCCTCGCGATATTCACACACGCCTCACCAAACAACGCGTTCATCGTACCAAAGCGTTCTAAATTATATAAATGAACCCCGTTCATATTCAAAAAGGAACACTTGTATACAGTTACTTCGATGTGGAACCATCACCATGGCCAACCCGCGTTTTACTTCACGTGCGCGCCCGCCTGGGCCTACCAGGCGACTCCGCTCGCCCGTCTCACCTGACGTCACACAATCAGCTGTTCTGCTCGCGCGCCGTCTAGCGCAGCGATTACTAACATATTCGGTAGTGTCCTCGAACTTTCCAGACCAATTTAATAACTTAAAATCTTAAACTTAAAAATAATAAGACTAAACAAGAATTACAAATTTCTTTTTTAAAACAACATATAACAAACTTAAATCCAAAATAACTCGTATTACCAGGCCATCCGAAAGATTAATAAAATACGTTAACCATTTCTGCCAACATAAACATTATCAAAGGTAGCAGCTGTAGCACACATGCTACAGTACTGATCTTTGTTTGTTTTAGTGCATCGTGAAGTACCGTTACGCAATCACGCTTTACTCGTATATTTGTTTCGCGAGAGTTTCGGATACGAAACGAAAGTCATTTTGATTGTGTTTCGATCTTTTAAATACTGTTGAATCTTCTAAAACTAAACATTTAGAACTTTACCCAATCTTTGAACTAGTTTTTGAAAATGAAAAGAGTCAAAGAAAGCGGTGCGAAATTCCGCAAAAAATAGGCTAAGAAAGAAGCAGATGCGAAGAAGTCTCAAGGTGCATTACTGAAAAATTTTAGTTCCAGTTCTGGTTCGAAAGCCACGTTAACGACTTCGGTGGCATCCTGCAGCAGCGGAAGTGATTCCAGTGTAAGTAGGTATATGATTCCTCCATCTAGAATCATGCATGGCCTAGAATTACTCCAGTTATTTATTATTATTATTTATTGTTTACAAAAGTTACAATATTTCTTACGTACATTAGTCTCGCAAAACCTATTCACCTAGGTTTGTCTGCGAGTACGGAGTCACACTCGTTCATTCAATCTTATTTTATAATACACTTAAAATTGCTCTAATAGCTGTTTGAACATTGATTATTGTTTAAAAAGTATGGAGTATATTAACATAAATTACATTGAGTTAAGGTACATCTTTTTAAGTTTACGACTGAATTTTGTCCTGCTACTTGAATTTAAAACTTCAATAGGGGATGTTTTGTAAATCTAGTAGTAGTCTAGGAATATTTTTTTTTTTGTTTTTGGATAACTTTATTATTTATGGTACCTGTCATACAAAGATAACATAATTTTTCATTTAGCTCAAAAATGGCGCCAACGATTTTTCTCAAATTTCTCGTCATTTTATCTTTTAATAACATCTATAACATGGCTTACTCAGTCAGTTTTTACCGGGAAACTCTAAAAAAGGTAGCTGCCATACAAAATCAATTTTGATTGTAAATTTTCTTATAAGCCCGGCAAACCGCGCCGTCACCAAAACCACTTTTGTTTTGTGATAGATAAAATACTTATTTGAAATTCGAACGTGTCCTCCGGCCAATATTCATGGGAATACATAACTTATTTTACAGGTACAAGAAGAAGACGTACCTGCCGTCGCAGTTGGAAGTAGTTCTGGTCCCACCACAGAGCAGGGTCAAGACGAAGTCGACTCATCAAAAGTACCTCAAGCATCTAGTCATAAGCCTGCAGAAAAAGTGAATGTTGCCAAAGAAGACATAATTGAAATCGTGCCTTCTGCTCCTGCCGAAATCAGAGATGTGAATCTCGACGATGTAGGTTGCTGGCCTTCTCCTATGACCGACGAAGTAAGAACGCTTCTAGTACGTCGCGGATCTGACTCAGTACAGCACATCGATTCCAAATTTGCTGATGTTGTTCGCTCAGGGACTTCAACGAAAGGCGGTACCCGAAAACTAACCAAAGAGTGGTTCTAAAAACCATTATCTAACGGCGAAAAGGTTCTCCGAACATGGATGGTGTACTCGCCTTTGAAGCAATCCTTGTATTGTTTTTCTTGCAAGCTGTTTGGCAATTCCTGCTCTAACTTCGCATCTGAAGAAGGATTCAACAAATGGTGGAAGCTAAATCCAAGAATAGGAGACCATGAAAATAGCCTGGGCCATGAACAGAGCTTCTTGAAATGGAAGGAGTTGGAAGTTCGCCTGAACTGTAAAGCAACCATCGATCAGAAACAACAAGAAGTTTTCGAAAGTGAGGAGAAGAAGTGGAGGGATGTACTGTACAGGATGCTGAATATTATCCAGTTCTTAGCCAAACAGAATCTGTCCTTCAGAGGACATCGAGAAGACATTCGAGGAGATGATAGTGGCAATCGTGGGAACTTTTTGGAGTTAGTGCACCTCCTAGCTAAATATGACCCTCTTCTAATGGAACACCTGACAAAGATAAAGCTGGGAGCAAGAGTCTCAGTTTCGTATCTATCTCCAGAAACCCAGAATGAATTTATAAACTTACTGGGACAGCAAGTTCGATCCACCATCATCCATCGTATTCAAGAAGCTAAATATTATTGCGTAATCTTCGACAGTACACCAGACATCTCCCACAATGACCAAATGAGCCAAGTTCTGCGATACGTATATATCGAAGGAGAAAAAGTCGCCGTGGTAGAATCTTTCATTGACTTCTTCGAACCAAAAGGAAAAAATGCAGAAAATCTCAGCAACGATATAATCGCGAAGATAACATCAGACGGACTGGACATACAGAATCTGAGAGGACAGGCTTATGGCAATGCTGCCACAATGTCAGGGATCCACAATGGAGTTCAAGCCCGGATTAAAGCACTGAATCCGAAAGCTATATTCGTTGCATGCACAAACCACTCACTAAACTTGGCTGGGGTACACGCTGCTTCTGAATCAGTGGATTCCGTGACGTTTTTTGGAACTCTGGAGAAGCTGTTTGCCTTCTTTTCCGCATCAACTGTTCAATGGAACGCTTTGGTTGCCGTCACAGGTCAAGCAGTAAAACGAGTCACTGAAACGCGCTGGAGCGCTAGACATGGAGCTGTCAAGATGCTTAAAAATAAGTTTGAGGTAGTTCTTGAGGTACTGGAACAATTAACAGATTCATCTCAAACTTCCGAAACAAGATCGGGAGCCAGTCTTCTCCTGACAGCCATGCAGTCATTTAACTTCCTAACTTTTCTTGGCTTTTGGGCTGCAGTGCTACCTGAAGTAGATGACGCATAGATTTACCTGCAGCAACGAGGACTAAGTGTGGATAAGTGTGCTCAGAAACTCTGCGCTTTGAAAACCCTCTTAGTGGAAAGTAGAGACCGTTTCGTGCAAGAAGCAATTGACTTTGCTAAGACTCTCTGCGAAAAACTCGGAATCGAACTCAAAACGAGAAGAATTCGCTGGAAAAAACGCATGCATGGCGATGAATCTTCTGAAGATGCAGCTTTGTCTCACGAACAGGAAATCCGTCGAGAGATTATCGCATCATTCGACAAGATCATTCAAGAAATGACGACTCGATTCCAGCAAATTCAAGAAATATCGGACAAGTTCGGATTTTTGATGCCAGCAAAACTTTTGGGCAGCAAGTTCGAGTGTGATCTTTCCCATGTATTAGAAGACATCGACAAGAACGAGTTTCAGATGGAGCGGAAGCGTCTTCAGCAGTTTGTTGTTGTTGCCTGTTCTGAATCAGAGGAAGATATAAGTGGTAAAGGACCACTGGAGCTCCTCCAGTTCATTCAAAAACTGAATCTCGGAATTTCGGTTCCAAATATAGTCATATTGATTCGTATATATTTGACTTTGGCGATTAGTGTTGCAAGTTGTGAGAGAAGTTTTTCGAAGTTGAAGCTAATAAAAAATTACCTCAGATCTACTATGAGCTCCGCTAGACTATCAAACTTGGCTATATTGTCGACTGAACAAGAATTGGCTGCTAATATTGATTTTGACAAAGTTATTTCTGACTTCGCTGCTCATAAGGCCCGTAGAATCCGCTTGTAAAACCGCTCATCCTATTTTAACTTCAATAAAAGGTACCTCATTGCATGTGAAATTTAATTTTAATTAAGCACCTATAGAATGGGGGCGGCAAAATGGGTCTCCCGCCCCAGGCGCCGAGATGGCACGCTACGCCACTGCTGAAGAAGGAAGATGAAGATGGCGCAACGACACGCTGCCTTTCGCTCCGTGCGCCCGCAGTTCGAGCCGGTTTACTGGCTCGTCTGCCCACTTCTGTTTTAACTGTGGCTGCCTGGGCAGCTGGGCTGGGCTGACGAGTGAAGTCGCCCGCCCCTGGTTAATAATAACCCAGGAGTTCCCAACCTTTAAATGCGGGCCGCAAGGCCCAAGCACCCAACTCCAGCATGGTTGATTTTTCAGCTCCTCCAACTCTTTTTACCTGGACCCTTCTTCCCTCTTGTCCAGTAGTTACCTGCTTGCTTAATGCATGATATTTGATCCCCACATGACCCGGCCCAGGGTTTTCCCTGTGTCTATGCAGGTTTTACCTGGGTCACATTAGCTAGCTTTTAAGCTAGGCGACCAATGGGGCGTCAGTCATGGCGCCAATCGCAGCCATGGCTGGCCAGTAAACCCCAATAAGCACACGATGCACGCGCCCTTGTCCTGCAAGGTTAAAAACCCGCATGGTAGAGTGTATAGGCTTCGGCCTGAGACACACTTAGGTCCTACACTAACCTGGACCCTCCCCTACACACTTGAAATCAACTTAGGCTAGGAAAAATTAAAAAATCTTAGAGCTTTTCAGTGGCGAGGCGTGAGGTTTACATGAGGGGAAGCAACAACTCCGTTCATATCAAAACATGGGGGGGGGTCCGGGGGCCCTCCCCCGGGAAAATATGGATTTCAAGGTACAAAATGGTGCTATTTAAGTAGTTTTCTTAACTGAACATTGACTATTCCACAGGTAGAAAAATGGACATTTTTTTAAAATAAATTATTTTTAAAAAATAATGTTTGACTTACATTATTCTGATAGTAAAATACCTACTCTACATTACTTATATACTAAGTGGGAGTGTAGTATCATCGATATCTGGTACAAAATATATAAACAGACTCCACATGGCAAAGTAAGTACTTAAAATAAAGAGAAGAACCTCATAAAAATATACTAGAATAGTAAAAATTAAATCTTGGTATTTTTCGTACCAACATAAAAGAAATTATCTTCATACGTGATCAGAAACTCTGTTAACTGGTACGTGTACCAAGAAACTGGCACGTCAATCATTCCTGAAACGCCACGATTTTTTTTCCTAGTCTAAATTATTCTAAGTGTGTAAGGGGAGGGTCCAGGTTAGGGGAGGACCTAAGTGTGTCTCAGGCCGAAGCCTATACACTCTACCATGCGGGTTTTTAACCATGCGGGACAAGGGCGCGTGCATCGTGTGCTATTGGGGTTTACTGGCCAGCCATGGCTGCGATTGGCGCCATGACTGACGCCCCATTGGTCGCCTAGCTCCCCTGCGGTGCCTCGCCGACGAAGCTGCTTCCTGCCACGCGCCGAGCTACATTCAGGCTACCTTTCACCCCGATAGCCGTAATAACGACTCCACAGGCCGGCCATTGGTCCGTGGACTGCTATTGGTTATTCACAGTCACCCCAGCGAGATTGCAACTCTCGAGCTGGGATCCCGTATCCGCCACTCACGGGACGCGTACGCCCACAAATCCCCCACGCACTGGCAGCCAACAGCCCGCGAGAGAGATGTGCGCGCCCCGAGAGACGACCGCCGACTGAAACGCGACCTCGCCACCTGCCCTGCCGAACTGTGGTGGACGTAGCCGAAGCAGTCGGCGGAAGAATTCCGTCTGCTTCGGCCATGTTCGCTTCAATTCGGCAAGAAAGCGCTACCTTCGTAGCTTCTACCACGTGTTTTTACAGCCAATCCCCTCCCTGAACCTTTGTACAATGCCACCCCCCCTCCCGAAAGGAAACTACTGCGGCAGCCTTCCTGCTGAAAGCGGTCCTACCAGCGCTTCTAAACCTAGCAACGCTTCTAAAACAGCATGTTTTGTGTGTCAACGAGTTCTTTTCTTATAGCGCACAGCGCACAGTACTGGGTCCCAAGAAGATAATGTAAAAAATACATACACCTAACGGCACGAGCCAAAGTAAAATACTATTCTGAATAAAATATTTATTTAAAAAATACAATGTCTGGAAACTGCCTGGGCAAGCACTGCTTGCCTTGCTTGCCCTGACGAGACGCCACTGGAGCTTTTATAACATTACACAACCTACCAGCGCACACACAGGCCCGTGTGCCAAACTTATCCCACAAGACATGCACCCCCGCCGTCGATTCAAATGATTCTTCACCAGTATGGGGTGCACCTGATTTACTATGCACTTAGCAAGTTATAGAAACTTCAGTTTCTGGCCTCGCCCACGCCACAGAATAAACAATTGGTAACAGAAGCGACAAAGTGGGTTTACACCCGTACTTGCTCATTGTTTGTTTACTATTCGGTCGCCATCTTTTCGGGGCGCGTTTAGCTAATGCTGGGATAGCAGTTTAGTCAGATTTGAATTAAGTACTGTATTAGTTAGTGATTGCGAGTGAATTCTGGCATTGTAAATGATTTTTAATTATGTAGGCTTCACATTTGCAAGGTTTTTTTTGTTTTGTTTTGTATTGACGTCTAATATCTTTGTACAAACAGAAGATCTGACAAGATGGACAAAATAAGCTAAACAAAATGACATAATGATATGTTGTCCTCCCATTAAGAACTAAAATTTACAGACATGAAAGTTTCTTCAGTTAGTGTCAATAATAAAATGGTTAAGTAAACTTAAATGTTAAATTAATTTGTGTTATGAGATTCTACTTAGTTAACAAGCCAAAAAAAGTACGTAGCTATTTAGGCCTACATTAGAAATACATAGATATGATGTGCATTTACAAAGTTTATTTTAAGTATGTAAATACATGTTTTATACGTGTTAACTACATAACGTAGGGGCCAATTAAAAGCAATGACTTAAAGAAATTCACTCTCAACAATATTACATTAGGCCTACAGGAAAATAAATCACACATATGTTAAGTGTGGCATTTGTAATATAAACTGCATATTAAATTGTAGACAAAAATCACTCTACATTTTGATTGCTGTAGTCTTAGGTGCATTGTGGCAAAAAAAAATAAAGGCATCAAGACACGTTGCATGGCAGTAAGCACAGAGTTACACAAATATCACACATTCTTTCCAGCAAACGAGATGACTGACAAGAAGACGCCTACTGGCTTTCAATCATTATTTAATAACATGTAGACGAGTTACACCAAAAATTATGCATTCTTTCTGAAATAAATTTGTTCGGTATTTACTGCACAATTCCCTGAATCACGGAACACAAGGCTAGAATGCGCACGAACTAGCTTATTTATTCCAATATAAAAGAATAATGTTGATTGGAATCACGCATGGATACTCTAAATACATACTATGAATTCAAACATAATTTGTGAAATTACGACAAATTATTGTATTTACTACCACACAAACTGTTCATTAAATCATAAGCCTCTTACTTTCAATGGGAAAACATTGTTTATTTACATTCGTGTACGCCCCGAGAGCAACTGGCCAATCAGATTGCTGGTACGCACTAACCAAGGATAAAGCCACATTTTGTCGCTTCTGTTACCAATTGTTTATTCTGTGCCCACGCTTACTGCCCCGGATGGCAATATGATGAATCGGCGGCGGCCTAGAGAGCACTCCTCTCTCCCAGCCAATCTGGGAGAATAAATACCAACACCGCAAACAGTGGTATTATTGGCTTACCTTTCTCTCTCTCCTTCTCCTCTGCTAGCGACTCTTCGTGAGACCAAGGGCATTCCTCTCTCCTGCTCTTAGACTTTCCGTTAGCGACTCCTTGCGAGACCGCGGGCACCTTCCTTGTCAGCACGTCCTCGGTCAGCTGCACTGGGTCGAACGGTCCACTCCCCCCTCAGAATTTGAGGCTGCTCTACCCAAGAGCTGGCGCCGGGCAAACACCACGACTACCGAACGACCGAGCGACGTCCACCCCATCTCCACATCTTCATCAGAGACGAGGCCACGACATTTTAAAACCTATCTCATGTAAAAAAATACTAATTAGAGTGTTTCAATATGTTATGAAACAAATTTACGCGTAGTTTTACAGCCTTGTCAACAATTTTATTTCAATAAATTTTTGGTCATGCTGGTCTTGTCATGCACCCTGGTGGTTTGGTCTAGATGCTTCAGCCACAGATAAGCAACTGACAAAGTCAGTCTGTATTGGGCAGTTCGTGACATAGAGTACATGCCAAATGACAATTTACCTAAACTCTTTTGTTCACCCATTAAAACAGTATGTTCCTAATAACACAATACAACAATCCTTCACTTAGCATGTCTTCAAATTGTGCACATTCATTTAGCACAATATTAATTTTCCTGCTCCAGTCTTGAATAGCACATCAGTAAATTTCAGTTAGTACAAAATCACCACAGGCAAAAAAAAAAAAAGTCGGACATGACGCCACGAAGTCTGCTTCATCTAGGTACACAACAGATGTACCGTGGCATCAGTTAGCTTTACGAAGGCTGAAGAGATGTGCGCGCAGGTCTGACTACGCTATCGGCTGTTGAATAAATATTAGCTATGGCAAGTTAAGTTGCGACTATGTACTACATGTTTTTATGTCTGCGCTTATGCCGCTGGGTCATACCGTTGTCACCCACCTACAAACCAGGCCATGATTAACTACAGTCTAGCCAGTGGCAGGGAACTCACACCCACAAACACAAAGCAACATCTGCCCATTCGTCTGCCAGTAACTGTATGTGTGCAAGACCTGCAGTTGGGATCAAGGCTTCCAAGTGAGAGCGTAATGCATCGTGTTCAAGTATCCATGCAGAATGTCATGACGGCCACACTTATGTTGGTTGGATTTCAGTTTTAAGTAAATCAACTGTACGCACTATCGAACAAAATAAGGACTCTATAAAACGTTTATACAAGTCTGATACTGCTGGTTGTACTAGCGGGAATATATTTGAAATTAGATTCCCGAACAAAAATGAACAATTGATTCACACGGAAAAGGTGTTTAAATAAACGATGCAATGAAAAAAAAATCATAGGCCTGACAGGATTATTGTGAACAAAGTGGTGATATGCGAATAAGCACTTTAATTAAAAAAAAAAATTAAAATATTAATATCAGAAGAGTAATATAACACTGCCAGTAAAGGACGATTTGGAAATTTCGTGGAAAGGTACGCGACATGAGTTGAAGTGTAATGCCCGAGCGGGCAAGCCAACCAGACACCTATCTCTCGTTACACAGTGTCGTATTTGTTATACAAAGTATTCAATGGTAGGCTTATGAAGATAAATGGTGTGACATATTTTTGTTGAGTGTTATTCTACACATTTATATTACGTAAAGAATATTTCCCCACACATTTTGGAACACATTAAGTTAATTAGCCTTGCTATTTATGGAGACTAACACTTCAGAATACGCTATTTAGAATAACATAAACATTTCTAGTAACTCATTAGTAATGCGCCATTCCCTTATTATGAATCCAGCATAGTAAGTTAGTAATTATGGTATCATGGGACATACATATAAATTAAATATATACAAACATGAACCAACATTTTAATTTTTCACATAAATTTTCTTTTATGTTACATGTCTATTACAAGCTACAATCTTGGTATAAATAGAGGTTATACTGTATCAATGTGCTAATCTCTGCAAAATCGACAGGTTCTTGCATTTACAAACACCAATAAAAAATTACACAAGGCTCAAAGAGTCAAAAAATTGGATTTTGGATGTTCCTAAAAATGTCAAACTCCCAAAAGAAATTTTGTAACATTCATAATTTTATAACTATTAAGTTTCAATAGCTTTGTATATAATTAATAGAGGGAGAAATTTAATAGAAAACTCATCTTACAATATTCATTCTCAGCCATTCAGTAAATGCATTTATTAGCATTTGAGAACATCATCTCACATAATGAATCAAATAAACATTATATATTTATATCATATACATATATTAAACTCTCTCTTGATTACCATGTTAATTGGGACCCACCGATGTCCGGATAATTGAATTCTTGTAAAAATAAACCCAGGATAATCCCTCTGACGTTATATGTTGCCCTTGAATTTGGATTATATTATACTGTATATTTTTCTTGAGTAGAATTCTGAGCACAAGTGAAATCTTGTGTACTGTGTCTCAGCTTATTGGAATGTAAACTATACGGCACTGTCAAACAAACAATAATTCTCCGTTTGCTGCAGAGGCCGGCAGTCGCCCACTCCTCTCCTCAACCCCCCTCGCTTCTTGAATTTAATTTTTCTAACCCTCGGCGGCTTCTCAGTTCCATGTCCTTACGTAAAACTAGCCTGCAGAGAAACTTGTGCCAGTCTAGTGGAATACATAAATAATAGCACTTCAATACACTAATTCTTTGAGGCATACTTTTCACAGACCTAACACAGGAAAGTTTCCATTAATCAAAGATGTATGCAGCAATACATGCACATCTTGCGGAGCCATGTTTGCGGTGTTCGTCATAAAATGTTGCAGGTACAAGTGAGGAAAATAAATAGCACAAGACAATTATATTGTTGGCATTATGAAAACCTGTCGTGACAAGACTCTTAAAGATTACCTCCATGTTGCTAGTTCACGGTAATTTACAAAGATAAATAAATACTACTCAAGATATGATCGAGCAAACTATGCACACACAAATTCTGGATAGTTTTTTGGGTGTCCCTTCCTCATCCCCCTCAGGTTAAAAGTGTGATAAATTAAACAGCTGAGAGGGTGGGAAATAAGAAGGGTTGGACCAAACAGCTTTCAGACACAGTAACAAGGTGGTTAAAAACATAGTACAGCCAAGCGAAAAAGTGCCGGAGCGAAGCCATCTTCTTCTCCAGCTTCAAAATATAACTGACGTCAACCAGGCCTGCGCCCCAGAAGCCTGGTCAGCCTCCGCTACCTTCCCCCTCGCCCTCCGTCACACTTCCCGCACTCGCAGTCGCACCATCACGAGTACGTAGTCATGTGTTTAAACAGCAGGCCACGAACTACCTCAAGAGGGCGCTGTAGCGGCAGTGCAACGTCCCCCTAAATTTGTAATAATTATATTGTAAAGCTTTTTATTTTCCCCCCATTTATTTGTGTCGCCACTGACGGGCGGACCAAAACGTGAACAAAGTCGGTATGTATTTAAAACTAAGAAATTAATAACTGTATGTAAAATAATAGTAGAGCCGTGGGAGAGAGTGCCTTAATTTTAGAAGTGTTTTTGTATTTCTTTATGTAAGATTGCAAGGCACTTATTCGGAAGGGCATAACGATAATCTGGCAAGGCGGGAAGGTGCCATGTAGTTCCGAGGGAGCCCTTCGCTTGGCCAGTTCTCCGCCACCAACGACCGAGGTAAGACGCTGCCTTCCGCACCCAACCTTCGCCGACCATTAGTTCCGTTTTCTCTTAATTAATTCAAATCTCTTTCACGCTATCCCCGGGACTTGCCTTGATCGAGGGACTGATTAACTAAATAATTTTTTGACTCTTAACAAGATTTTAACGCTTCTTAAGTACCATAAAACGGGGTTACATTGACGATTTTTGGGGCGACTTTAACAGAGTGCCAAAATAAGGTGTAAACGTGTGCGGAGCGAACTCGCGTGACCTTGTGAGGCAGAAGGGGAGTGCTGTGAGTGCAGGGAGTGGGTTAGTGCTGGGTTGGGGGGAGTGGGCCAAGTGGGTGGAGTGGGTGGAGTGGGTTGCTTTGCTATCACCTGACTACCGACTAGTCCGAGCGTGTTCGTCGTTGGTGTTTGTAGTGTGGTGTGTAAATACGGCTTAGTACTGTTTGGTTGCTTAGTTGTCTGTAAATTTATATTATTATTTACATAATCATATACATTTTTGGGTAGATTAAGATAGATACATATGTTTGCATATGTGTTTTAATCGGTGGTATATAATGTTTTTCTATTTGTTATAGGTTAACTTTGTGTTCATTTGCATTACAAATGAGTCACAATGGTTAGAACATATAAAAGAAAACTGGGTGCCCGAAACTATAATCATTATAGTAATGAAGACCTTGCAAAAGCTGTTGCAGAAGTAAGAGTGGGGACACTTACCCAGGCAGGTGCTGCCAAGAAGTACAAAATTAATAGGACCACAATTCTTAACAGGATCCATCACAAGCACGAAGGAAAGCCAGGCCATCCCACTGCTTTGACACCTCAGAGTGAGAAATTAATAGCAGATACCTTGTGTGTACTAGCAGACTGGGGGTTTTCTTTCACAAAGGCCGACATTCGAACCATCGTTCAAATGATTATCAACAAGGAAGGTATAGTTGTAAAACAGTGGAAAGACAATTTGCCAGGCTATGACTTTGTGAACGAATTTGCGGCTCGGAACTACCTCACGCAAAGACTGGCCAAAAACATCAAAACTTCAAGGGCATCAGTGGGTCCTAACGAGATAAAGGAGTTTTTTGAGAATCTGAGACCAGCTTTAGAGGAGACATGTCCTGCTCTAATTTATAATTATGATGAGACAAATATTACAGATGACCTGGGGGCGATAAAAGTCCTAGTACGCCGAGGGCACAAACGCGTTGAAAGAGTCCAGGAGCATTCTAAATCATCTATCAGCATCATGTTCTGTGGCACAGCAGAAGGACATTTGATTCCTCCCATGGTTGTCTACAAATCGAAGCACCTTTACAACAACTGGACACAGGGTGGGCCACCTGAAACTATTTACAGGAACAGCAGCAGCAGCTGGTTTGATATGAACCTCTTCGAAGTATGGTTCTTCAAAATATTGCTACCACACATCAAGGAACACAGAGAAGAAAATGAAAAAGCTGTTGTCATTGGTGACAATTTGGCATCTCGTTTTTCACCTGAAGTCATCAAAACTGCACTAGAAAACAACATTTATTTTACAACACTGCCCCCAAACTCGACGCACATGATGCAACCACTGGACGTGGGTATCTATGTCCCTTTGAAGAAACAATGGCAGAAGGTTCTGGATAGCTGGAGAAAAGAATCAAGAACACGGGGAACCATCCCAAAGCCACAGTTTCCCATGCTGCTAAAGAGATTGATGGATGCATTGGCTCCTAATATAAAGAAAAATTTACAGAGCTCCTTTAGAACTACAGGTCTTTGCCCTTTTGATCCGGAAGCCATTTTTAAAAAGCTTCCAGCAGATTGCTCAGAAGAGTCTGGACGTGTGGTCAGCAGTCTGCTGGAGTTTTTAAAAGAGACAAGGGGCTACAACTCTGAAAGAATTCGACACAGAAGAGGAAAGAAAGTCGTTCATAAACCAGGTACACAAATATCTATAACAACCCATGATGTCCCAACATTTGATGATGCTCCAGAAATCGAAAATGATGTATCAGTTGTTGAAACTGTCTCAACTATCGAGGATGACCCGACCTTCACATAAATTCCCTCAACTTCTCGGGTTCCGCCTGAGACTGACCAGACTTCTTCCGATGAAGGTTTTCCTCTAAGTGATTTGTCTCGCAAGAAAGGAATAACGGGCAAGAAGAAAGACAACCTCTGTTACATTTGTAATTGTGACTTCCGATTCTACCACCATGCTGCTGACTGGATTTGCTGCATCACTTGCAACAATTGGATTTGTGGCATGTGTAACAAAGGCTCAACAAATCCTGCCTATGAATGTATGGAGTGCGAAGATACAGATTAATAATTATTTTAAGCTTTTTCTTTAGACAAATTTGTTAAGTTTATTACTTAAGTTGATTGTAATAATGACAATGTTAATTATGATTCCAAAGATAATTGCAAGACTGATTATGTGCTGACATTGTACCGACCGAAGGCCATTAAGCCCGGCCTCGACCTGCCAGTATTGCCTCCTGCTGGTGGAACGCACCCCTCGCAAACTCAACCCGGGTCAAACGCGGAGTTGATATGCAAGTACTCCCAGTGTATAAGTTGTCACGGAACTGCACCTGATGCAAACAACCGATAATGATTCACGGAGTAAGCTCATCAAGCAATCCCCTTAAATTAACACGTGATAAGAAATGTGCGTCGTAGACCACGAGTGTTAGCCCCCTCCGGGCACAGTGTTTAATGAACGCCCTTAATTCTCATCGTGGCCTAGAGCCTTAATTTAAGTAAGAAACAAGGTGCTGAAGCAATATCAAGAATAAACCCATAAACATAACCAGTGCAATTAAAAACCGAATAACGGTAATTTCTTTTCTTCACCCGTGGTTTGGCGTGCGGTGGAACTGTCCCCCCCCCCCCCCCCCCCCCCCCCCCCCGTGCGCGCGACAGCCCCCTCCGGCAGTCCAGATCAGCGGCCCGGGGTGGATGTGTTCTTGTGTTCGTTCCGTGGGGAACCTTCAATTTAGTAACTCACCGATTCTTCACTCTGGTAAATATAGTTATGAACCAAATCCTTTATAACGTCAATTCCCCACGCGACCCCAGGTCAGTTTTTACGGTGCAGGGCTTAACCTGGCCGTCATAATTCCTGCCTTAAGGCCACGGGCCACCTTAAGGTCAGTCACTTTACGGACCTGGCCGACTCCAGGACAACCAACGAACTCCCCCCTCTAACAGACTGCCTTAGGGAGAGACAATCATAATCAAGAGTAGTGTCGTGTAACATCGTGTATCAATTATGTCCATTAATAAATACGTGTACCACACGTTTTCAGTTACAGTGCGTGTATTACATCTGTAGTTAGGCACCAGCCACCTTATGCTGAACAGTAAGTGTCACCATTGTCTACTAGCAGTTAATACCACCCTTAAGATACAGCCACCGAGTCTAGGGAAGAACGCTGGGGCAGATCGACCCACCCCATTGGTTAGACGTACGAGCTAACCTGGCGCCCTCCCGGAAAAACACACCATAAAGCACCACCAGCCCCTTAGACTCTCTGCAGGACTCAAACCCGAGACCCTGGCCTTTGGCAGTGCCTATTATTGTGTTAAATATGCCTTTAATAAAAATGCTAAATTGATTAGTAAAACTCGCTTTTATTTAACTTTGTGTATAATGCATAAAATATTAATATTTGTTTATCAAAATAATGTCAAATTAACCTTTACGCTTTAGATCTTTGACATCAGCTGCATTTAAATGCCTTGTCAAAAAACCCTACACTCTGGGTAAATTTGACACTTTTTTAAAAATATACATATAATTTTGGGGGGCTAGTGAGGTGTGAAATTGTAATGAATTGGATAGCCAATGGACACATTGTTCTGTTGGAGCAAATATATAATTAATTTTGGATGTTCAAAAAAAGTAACCATCAAAAAACTTCTACAACATGTCAAAGTAGCCCCATTTTATGGTAATCGCTTATGCGGCCACGTGCGTGGGCCTTATTCCCAGGATCCGATTAAGTGTCTTGGGTATTGGAAACGTATCCTCGTGAAGCAGTGTATGGGAGTACACACACGCATTAGACACCTTAAGTATAACTGTCTTATTTTATTTTTTCACCGACCACGTGGCGACCTATACCTCGTGAGCAGCCGCGTGGTACGCCTTGAGAGCCCACTGTTAATTGGTATAGCATAAGCGTGCCCGACGCTGAGAGCGGGCCAGGTCTGAGCATATTACAGGAGGTAACGAGGGTCTAGAATTGCCTCACATGGGTGACGTCACGCCCTGAGACGGAACTCAGCCGGGTCCACATGCCCTTTCATGTGGTGGCGCCCATTATCAATCAGCACTGCAGCGACCCTCACGCAACCCGAACCGCAACAAACTAATAAACTAACTTTAAGCACAATAACCCGTAAACGGATAATCGAGTGTTTTCTGTGTGTGTGTGTGTGTGTGTATGTATGTACAAGCAGCACTAAACAATAATGATGCCAATTGAATAATTATTTTGCAATTCAAGACAACCCCAGTGGGCAAATTAAACTATTTTATTTTTATTTTTTAGGATAAAAGTTATTTATTTCACAGTTTCCCTTTGAAACACAATCTCCATATTGGAACGACTTAACTATCAAACAATATGTGCAATTTCCAACTGATTATTCTTTTTAATGCTGTTTTCGGAAAACTATATTTTTCTAATTGTTCTGATTGCTCATAATTCTTGAGTATAGAAGACTGTAATACGCCATTGCCTATGAAGTCACACCAGTAATATTTGGAAATATTATATTCTACTGATACAGAGGAGAATACATAAATTTATTTCCGGAAGGAATTTAATTTTTTTTGTATTTAAAAAAAACTTCCGTCAACAAGTGTGATTCCAGATATTGAAACAGCTCACCTTGCATCACCCAAAATAGTACAATATGATCACCATGATCGCACATCTTTTTTCTTAACTTCAGGGGAGGGGGGGATATATCCCCTATTCCCCCCCTTGCTTCCACCACTGCTACAGAATATTTCAAATGTAATCAGTGAAATACGAGCAATAACTGAAAACCTTCAGAATAGTCACGAAACCTTCTAGATTTATGAGAGAGAGGGGGGGGGGGGGGGGAGGGGGGACAAAAAAATACAGCCACTGTTGGTATCGGTTAAATTGTTCTGTTCCAGTGAACAAAAAAAAAGTCTTAAATTTGAAAAATACCAAGATACAGAAAAAAAAATCTAACACACACATTTTTCTAAGCATATGACCAACAAATTAATTAAATACGACAGAAGGTGAACATACATTTTAAAGGAGCTTCAAAACTGATTTCAGCATGCCATATATTATAAAATATAAAAAATATTACACATATTACAATTTTTGTTAGTTAGTTAATTTACTGAAAAATATCTTGGTGCCACAAAGACTAGAATTATAATGATTAGCAAACGTACATATTTTATTTAAAAATAAAATAAATAAAAATAATAAAACCACACATTGTACGTTGGCAAAAAATTACCATTAGTATTTATGTACTGGAATTCAACATGGTGCCTGTAAAGAGTACTGAGAATGAAATATACAATTACATAATTATGTTTGGTTTGTCTTAGCACCATTTTTTAGCAACAACAAAAAATAACAAATCAGCAAAAACATTATATGATTCTCCACACAAACTATGTAATGTTGACAGAATTAAACTTAAGTAAATGAAAACATAAATTTGGTCCATTAAAAAATATTTTGTAAACATTTTATAGGTCATCATGGGAATGCAACAAATTATATAAATTTATAATTTGTGCCTGTATTTGTATTGACACATGGCTGGATCAATACATTATTAGTTACCAATTTCTATATCAATTGAGCTTGTATGATTGTAGGCAAAACACATATTCTTCTGTCAATAATATTTTGTTTGCCTCTGATGTCCTAGGAAAACCAATTAAACTTTACATTAAAAAAATAATGATCTATCCATCAAATCTTGAAGGGTTTGCCACTAATGAATAGAAAAAAGTGAATTAAAGCTACTGTGTGAAGAAGAGGAAACATGTGCACGTAAGCAGCTATTTTAATAGAAAGCAAGAAGAAAATAATGCCCATCCACGAAACTTTAAAAAAAAATTCTGATAAGCTTTTTGTGAGTTTGAAGTACAGCAACTCCCAGAAATAACAAACTTACAGAAAAATAAAAAAACTGCTGTTACTGAAATTGTTTCCTGGCACCCTGAAGCAAACACTAGCCCAGGGTGGTGGCTAGAGATGGCTGCTGCCGGCACAAATTGATGCGTCTGCCAAAGTACTTACCACTGCTACTTCTTCCTATTGCATACTCTCACATTCCCAACCGGTTCCCATTAACCACACAGGGCAGCTGACTCACTTCAGCTCTGTTCTTATCTTGCCTCACTTGTTACTGTTTATTATTCAAGGTATCAGTCAGACAGTGGAACTACATCAAAGATAAGAAAAGCAGTCTACCATTACTTTAGAAATATCCAGCGATGAACCTTCAAAGAGAATTAAAAATGGTGGAACATTAGTCTGTTATGATAGTGGACAAAAAAAAAGGGTTTGCTTCCTATTCTTTCTCCCATACCATCCCTCTGAAACAGGGATGCAACATAATACTCGAGTCGTGAATAAGCAAACCTACAATTTCAGTAGTAAGGTGGTGGGTATTCCAGCATATGTTGATACTACTAAACAATCATACTTTTTAGTGCTATGTTTCTTTTAACTGTTAAGCAGAGTCGTAGCAGTGTGATATTTTGAAATGGACTTGCTCAATTGTAAACTTTCATGAGAACCTAATGAAATTTTAAAACAATATGCTAAAAGTCTTACAAACAAAACATATCTCCATGCATTTTTATTGTGCTTAAAATTAACAACTTCTACTTTTTTAAGAGTAAGTTTCATTTGAAGCTTCTATATACAGTAGAATCCCGCTGATGCGACCCCTCACGGTTTCCGGAAAAACGGACTTATAAACGGAATGGTCGCAATAGAGAATTCGGGGTGTCACCACATCGTCGGATACATACACGTGAATGCTGCTCGGGCAGTGTCTAGCCGAGCTCGGCGCGTCCACTATCGCACGAAAAGCCGTCTCAGCTGTCATGTTATCTTAACCGCCGCACAGTGGGGCCAAATCCGAATTCCCTGGCCAAAAGTCTTAAAATTATTTTTTTTTATTTCGCGAATCCTGTAGTTATATTTTGAAATATAAGTGTCCAGGGCATCAAGAATTGCACAAATCACTTCGTTATGACGAATAGTTTTTGCACAGTAATTGAGAGAAGACAAAAAACTCAACTTTCAGAAAAAAAATTAGGTAATAAAAACGTTGTTTATTGATCGATGCACTCACTTTTGGTTCAACATTTTAGAGTTCTCAGAGGTACTAGCTTAATATACGTTCTTTTCTGATTTTAGGGTACATATTTCGTACCGGGAAAGCTACAGCTACCTTGCAAATTAACGTATTTTAATAAAATAACGGTAAAATTTAAGTAAACCTAACTGTTCTTTGAGCTACAAAATTTCCCCCGATTTCCCCCAACCAGATTTTTGTGTTTTTAGGTACCGTAATATGTACTCTATATAGCCCTGAAAACGGCATTTGCTCAAACTTGCTCGTTTGAAAGATAAATAATTTTTAATTTGCCCGTGGAGTATATTCAGCTGCGACGGTGACCGCCACACGTGTTTTTGTTGGTTCTCGTGTTTTGACTGGAAAGTTTCGGAGGTGGTAAAGAAAGAAGAATCAGTTTTTTTTATTATTCTTTGTTCACTCTTAAGCTGAGTTTTGAAATAAACAAAGCCGATTGTAAACAAACATTGTGAGTGGCTGCCGATCTCTACGCACAGTAGTCGTGCGTAAGAAATAGTCACTTTTTATGTACCGTATTATAAATATTTTTTACCGTGACTATTTGCAAACAATAATTGTTATAAATCATTATAACATAGCACCATTAATCTGCAATATATTTAAATGTGTTAAGAATGTATTTTCTTACAATTGTGTTAGCAGACGACATGTGTACAATTGATGCACAATTTACCAAGCACGCCCTGCGCTGCCTGGCGCTAGTTATACTTCGGATTTTCGCGCGTACGGTTTTGTTTATTTGTCTGGCTGAAGCCATGTCAGACCGAGTTTTGTAAAGCACAAAACGCGAAAGCCATTGGAAAGTACTAAAGACTACTATTAGGCATAAAGTGCATTGTTTTTTTCTTCGCACCTATGTTAAACAAATTACTACGGTGTGTTAATTACGAACCTGACCTTCCTAATTTCAGAAGAGATAGCACCACTGCCAGCCAGTGATTAGGCCAGTGATTAGTATTACATTATTATGGCGTCAGCCAGACAAATAAACAAAACCATACGCGCGAAAATCCGAAGTACAACTAGCGCCAGGCAGCGCAGGGCGTGCTTGGTAAATCGTGCATCAAGTGTACACATGTCGTCTGCTAACACAATTGTAAGAAAATACATGCTTAACACATTTAAATATATTGAAGATTAATGGTGCTATGTTATAATGATTTATAACAATTATTGTTTGCAAATATTCACGGTAAAAAATATTTATAAACGGTACATAAAAAGTGACTATTTCTTACGCACGACTACTGTGCGTGTAGATCGGCAGCCATTCTCAATGTTTGTTTTCAGTCGGCATTGTTTATTTCAGAACTCAGCTAAGAGTGAACAAAGAATAATAAAAAAAGCTGATTCTTCTTTGTTTACCACCTCCGAAACTTTCCAGTCAAAACACGAGAACCAACAAAAACACGCGTGGCGGTCACCGTCGCAGCTGAATATACTCCACGGGCAAATTAAAAATTATTTATCTTTCAAACGAGCAAGTTTGAGCAAATGCCGTTTTCAGGGCTATATAGAGTACATATTAGGGTACCTAAAAACACAAAATTCTGGTTGGGGGAAATCGGGGGAAATTTTGTAGCTCAAAGAACAGTTAGGTTTACTTAAATTTTACCGTTATTTTATTAAAATACGTTAATTTGCAAGGTAGTTGTAGCTTTCCCGATACGAAATATGTACCCTAAAATCAGAAAAGAACGTATATTAAGCTAGTACCTCTGAGAACTCTAAAATGTTGAACCAAAAGTGAGTGCCTCGAACAATAAACAACGTTTTTATTACCTAATTTTTTTCCTGAAAGTTGAGTTTTTTGTCTTCTCTCAATTACTGTGCAAAAACTATTCGTCATAACGAAGTGATTTGTGCAATTCTTGATGCCCTGGACACTTATATTTCAAAATATAACTACAGGAATCGCGAAAAAAAATAATTAATTTTAAGACTTTTGGCCAGGGAATTCGGATTTGGCCCCACTGTGCGCCGGCACGAAAAGCAGCTGTGGTAGCTTCTGCGAGAGCGTAAGAAACTCGTCCGGCCAGGCTGGCGGTAGCGGCGGCTCTACGACATACGTGACGTGACGCTTACCTCTCCCATCCCCTGCTATACAGTGATGTTAGATAGACAGTGCTTCTGTAATGGTACTGTACATTCAAAATTATGGTACATTGGTAAAAAATATGGTACATAAAAAATCTCTAAAATCAAAATTTTGAGTTTTCATTGCTCAACACATGATTGAATTTTTCACTAATGATATAAAAAACCTATAAATGGTATAAATATATATAAATTAGCTCATACTTTTAAAATCACCAAAATTACGAACATTTGGCACTGAAACACTGGCACAATGATTATTCAATATCAGAACTAAAAGAAAATTTGTCTGTGATAGTTGGTATGTTATCGTATGTAGGATGTTCCTTGGAATCAAATTCGGGATACAGGTGTGTTGCTGACATCCTCTTCAACATCTCGTCAGATGGCTGGAAATTACTGCAGCAAGCACCAGTTTTTTTCTTTCACACACTGTGATGCTAGCACAATTCCATTAACAGTCTCTGTTACAAGTCGATTCCTGGTCTTGGTCTTGATGAGATTTATATTACTAAATATGCGCTCACAATCAGCATTCGAGTGGGGAAGAAATAATACTGTGAGAGCAAAATTAGGCAATGCTGTATACAAAACATTCTCATCTTCATTCTTGAATTTCAGCAACTTATCCCAGAACTTGTCAGGTTCTTCCTCTTTAGCGATATCATCTGCTAAAGTTTCGAATGGTAGGCGCCTCCATTCATCATCATCTCCACAGGCTTTGCTCTCTTTACTTGGTTTGCAAGATCCAGAAGAGATGGAGTGTAATGCGTTCCTTCTGCGACAAAGCTTTCTTTGGATGCAATACAGAAATGGAATCATACATGGGATCTGCAAAATCAAATCGTCGTTTTATTCCTTGACACCCTTTTATGAGGAAGTCTTGACATTTCGTCCGTAAGTTTTCGATCAGATCGGGCCTATCTTGAACACTTTGCTTATTTATTTCTGTCATCACACCTACACCAAGATATATGTTTTGAAGTTGCAAAAAGTGCTGTTCAGACTCCGGACAAATAGACCACAATAGTGTGTGTGCCACATAGTCTTGTTCCATATATGCACAAAGTAATTCCCGGTAGGAACTTGCCATCTTCTCTTTTAGAACAGTAAGTAGTACTTTATAGACTGGAAGTACTTATTCACTGAAACAAACTTTGGAAGTACCCACTTCAGGAAAATATAAAATAATTTCATGAATGGGTTCCGGAGAGCATTGAATATTTCTTCGGCAGCAATGGTACGGTCTTCTTGCCACTTATCTGAGAAGAATAAAAGCAATGCCTCCCATTGTTATATTACCCTCTCCACTGCAGCAAACAAAGACAGTCATCTAGTTTGTGCAGGGTGTAATAACTTGTGCACCTTGATTTCCATAAATTTTTGGAACTCTGAAAGTTGAGATTGCCGTTTTGCACTGCATTTCGTGTAGTTGTATATATTCCTTGCGAGATCTTCACATCTACGTGGCAGACATTCACATGCTTCACTTGCACACCAATGAGGAGAGTGGCAAACACATTTCATTACAATGATCCCTGGACAAGATTTTTTCATTTCAACATTACAAATTTTACATTTTGCTTTAAAACAGTCTCCCAGGACTGGACTCACCCACAGTTTCATGTCATCCAATTTTTCCCATTCCCGACGATATTTCTGAACACGTTTTTTTTTATCACTTTTGAGAGCACATTTTTTCTTAATAGGAGAATGTACTCCAAGATAATCACTTTCTTCTCCGCATGAACTCATTACGTTAGCACACACTACCTCTAATCTCTAAAAACAACACTAAAAAGGCAGCTAGCAATATAAACTTTTGATGTATAATTCCGATAATTCCGACTTTATAAAATATTATTACGGAACACATATCACTCCACCGGCGAGGCGAGGTAACTAACTACTTAAAAACAATCAACAATGTAGTGTAATTCGTTTCATGTTCAGTGTGATAAGCTTTCCTGCGTTTCCTTCCCCCTTCCCTTTAAGATTTGAGCAACGTGGGAACTGCCATCATATGATCTGACAGTCCCGGAAGCCCAGTTGTAGTATTATATTACAGATAAGTAAGCAGGCGTGTGAACAGGCGACACTACGAAATTAGAATATACACTGGGCACATTTTATCTACAAGTAAGCCGACATGGCGAATATAATATACAACAAAAATAGCCAGAAACCTGATGGATAGTCAGATTATGGTACATTTGCGTACCATGACGACCTTGCCATGGTACATGGTACACTAGGTCCAATTATGGTACAAGTACCATGAAAATGGTACGTCTAACAACCCTTCCTGCTAATTCTTCAAGGCTCATCCCTCCCAGAGCCACAAACAATGTAAAAACACCGCCCCCCCCCCCCTTTTCCGTCTAACATTTCCCTTCCTTATTTCAACCTTCTGCGTGAGAAACTGTCAGCATCCTCCTCCCCTCCCACACCGCGTGCGTCAACATTCCAACGTTTTTTTTTTTTTTTTTTTTTTACCGCTGTGAAGGGACGTGGAAAAGATAATTGCTTGAGCTGTCAAAATAAACATCGCTGACGGCAAGGGTGGGTGCGCATCCTGTCGGTCTGTCGCTGTGATTATCTACTCTAAAAACATGTCACAGCATTTCAGGATAGCATTGTTCTTATATCTTTCGTTTATAGCCGAATGTTTTCTACCTGATCCACAAAAGTTCCTTCGCCACGTTTTGAACGAAAATAACCACCAGCCCGCTAGCATAGCCGAACTCGCGTGACGTGAATTCACTTAGCGCGAGTATTTATCGGAACCCATTGTTCGGGGTATGCGAGTCCGAGGTGTATAGCAGCATAATTCCACGCATTTTTTTTGTTTATCTGCGCATGTGCGAAGTCAGCGATGTTATAGAAAAATAGCAGAGAACCAAACATCTGGCGACGTCGTTAACACAGTGAATACAGCTTTGTGTGTCCAGTGACACCTGAGATGCAGCTGGCAAGATCACACTAACCAGTCGCAAGACAAAGACACGGGACCCGGACGGCAAAAGAGCGCGCTTAGATGCTATCAGGTAGCGTGGACAGTCTAGAGGGGTGGTATCTATTTTTATCCGTCTTTTGTATTCCTGCCTGCTTACAGTACAGCGCTCGCCAAGATAAACGTGAACACATAGTGCCCAACAAAGTGTAACAGACTTTTTCAGCCGATTTTACTCCAATTTTCCACTTTCCCTGCTCAAATTTTTCACAGTTTCTCAAAAAACGGTCGTATAAACAGAATGGACGTATCAGAGGGGGGTCGCATCGGCGGGATTCTACTGTACATGAGTTTTTTATTTTCATGTTACTGATTAGTTCCTAGGTCTTACGCTGAAAGGCTTAACAGTGGGTGAAACAGATTTTTGATACGAAATTAAACGTTCAATAAAATACACCCCCCCCCACCCCCCACCACAAACCAACAAAGAAATATCGCACTCTTGATCTTGATACAAGCTGTGTGGTGATGAAATAACCGAACAATTTGAATCACACAAGCTTACTTTTAATTAATATAAACATGACCAAATTGCATATAATAATATTAGTTACATTCTAAGTACCTAATTAGCTAGTTATAGTTCTCAATAAATTATTAAATCATCTACAGTAACTTGTCACAGTATCCTGGTACATTATAGCTTCAAAAATATACTTTCAAAATGCAGCAAACAGACACAATTTTATTATAAGTAATAACACCATTTAACAACTTTGTTTTAGGTAAAAGTTGTCACTGTTTTCCAATAAATGATATCACATTGAGAAATTCAAACCCTGTTACAGAACTATCTTGTTGCCAGTTGCCAAGAACATTGAAACCTTAAAAGTGGCAGATAAAACACTCCAAACTAGGATGGTTAGAGAGGCAGCTCTGTGAGGCAGAAGTGTAAGAACATCTTGCCTTTTTCAAGGTCCTTGGTGCGACTCCTCCGACACTAACACACTATGGATCTCAACTGCATGGAGAAAGCAGAGGATTGCACATGCGCAGATAAGTGCATTGTCTCCCTATCTCCCCAAAACCATGTTTAACAAAACTTCCACATCAAATACCGGCTGAGACCGGTGTATAGTACAGCCTACACTGAAGCATGAACGACAAAGAGTAATGAGCAAAAAAACTCTTGGCTGCCATCTCAAGTAGCATGCTTGAAAGAACGTACTTTCTGAATCAGAACTTTAAAACTAAAAGTTTTACTATGAATTATTTTGCAAGGAAATTCTGGGCAACCTCGTGTCAAATCACACCGCAACATTACCAGTATGTACACTGTAACAAGTTGTTTATTTCCTTCAACGTGTTTTCTTACTCATTATTGTAAGTATGGTTTTATTTATAATTAATTTTTAAAAAATTAAGTGATATTATTTACACATGTGAACACTACACATACATATTGAATTTTTTATTTAATATACATAACTAAATGTAGACAGTACTAGAACACAACACTAAAGTTCTTTTGTATGGTGTTAGGTTTAAGTACATAAAGTACTAACTACATTTACAGAAAATCTGACAATGTAACACCTTTTTGTAAATCAGGAAGTTTCTGTATTTTACTACAGTAAACAATAGGTACACTGCCAAAATCTGTATCTGTCCAAACTGTAGTAAAACATCAACCTTTTATTTTATTTTTGTAATAGGTATTTTCAAATTACTTTAAATTTTACTCATAAAATCAACTTCAGAAATGCTGTCTCAGTGTACATTCAATCCGATGTAATTCAATTTTAAAAAATACATAATTATAATATATGATTATCAGTGAAATATACGTTTTTGAAAAAATAAATAACTACAGTAGTGTTATGATTATCAGTGAAATATACGTTTTTGAAAAAATAAATAACTACAGTAGTAAGGTAACACTACTATAGAGTTTTCAAAAAAAAAAAAAAAGGGCTTGGAAATAGTTATCAATAATTGAAGCTCGGCCGACCCCGAGAATTTGACATTATTTCATATGTCTCTTTTTTAAAAGAAAATGTGGACAGCAAAGAACCTTCTGATCGCTTCTTTGACGTAAACAAATTCCTGCCTGTATCAAAATCTTCATCCAAGTCTGGGAATGCAATGTCCTCCTCGTCACTGGAATTATGCCCAGAATATGCATATCTTTGCCTATCATCCTTATAACGTCCACCTTCCTCCTTTGCACTCCAATTCTGCAGCCACCGGCTACTACCAGCTTCTTCTATACTGCGATTGTTCCCTAGGCCGAGATCGCACATGTGATTTGACAAGTCGTACTTGGAGGAGAAAACTCCGGAGCAGTCACTGCATTCATATAGGCACATTCTCTTCTTATGTTTCTTGCTCTGCAAATGGTTCTTGTAATCAAATTCAGAAGAATAGGTCTCATCACATACAGTACATTCGTATGGTGCTCTATTCCTCTTCACTCGAAGCAAGTCCATACCGTCTGAATCACTATCTGACGAAATCGGGCTTCCAAAACGCTTCGCACTGCTGGAATGCTTGCTGTATTCATCTGCTATATTTCTCTGTGCCTGTGAATCACGTGCATTCCTTGGATCGTGTGGGCTTCGGTCATGTGGACGCTTCAGTTCGCGTTCAGCTCTTAATTTACGATCAGAGCTTGGAGAGGTCAGAATCTCTTGCTTGAAGGTTATGATTTCACGCTTGAATGTTACTGGCTTGCGCATGTGATCAGTGCTGTTTAAGTGCCTGTTGAAAGCCTGCTCAGAAAAAACTGTAATATCACATATTTTGCAATCATAAGATTTACTATTGTGAAATCCTTTCTCCTTGTGCTCATTTGTCGACTGATGCTCCTCAGGAGAAGCTCTTCTTTCCCCCTTATTAGCAGGCCTCAACCTCCTGCCAAACGCACGTAAATATTCAATGTTTGCTTCGTGACCTGCACTAGCCTTATGTTCTAAAAATGAACGATAAGCGGTAAATTCCACATCACAAGCCTCACAACAATAATGATCATCCTGTAAGTTCAGTTGCGAAGACTTTCTGGGCAAAGCTTCAGGTTTTTCTTTCTTCTTACAAATGATCAAATGGTCTTCATAATCGACTTTCGAAATAAAGGAAGTGCTGCAATCTTTGCACAAATATCTGGACCTTCTGATAGGAGGAGGATCTGATGAATGATTTGTAGCTGCCGCATGCCATCCAACTTGGGGCTTTTGAGTAGGTGGCGCTGCTGTAACGTGGGATGATGCAGCTGATTCAATATACTGTGCCTGTGTGCCAGGACGTGGGGCTTCGTACTGTGCCTGTGACGTGGAAGATGGTGCCACATACTGTGCCTGTGACGTGGAAGGCGGTGCCACATACTGTGCCTGTGATGTGGAAGGCGGTGCCAAGTACTGTGCCTGTGACGTGGAAGACGGTGCCACGTACTGTGCCTGTGACATGGAAGGCCGTGCCAAGTACTGTGCCTGTGATGTGGAAGGCGGTAGCAAGTACTGTGCCTGTGACGTGGAAGATGGTGCCACGTACTGTGCCTGTGACATGGAAGGTGGTGTCACGTACTGTGCCTGTGACATGGAAGGTGGTGCCACGTACTGTGCCTGTGTCATGGAAGGTGGTGCCACGTACTGTGCCTGTGAAACAGGAGATGAGGCCATGTACTGCTTCTGCATGACAGTAGGTGGTGCCAAATAGTGCGCTTGTGCGACTGCAGGTGGGGCAAAATAATGTGCTTGTGAGACAGGTGGGGCAAAATTCTGATGTTCTGTATTGGGAGCACGTGAGGAATACAAGCTAGATGTAGCAGACTGATGTACATCAGAACCAATCCCGAATGGTCTTGGCACTTCTAAAGAATGTGCTGTAGAAATAGGTTGTCTGTATGGTGGAGCAGAATCATGTGATGGCATATTTTGCATCTCTCCATCAGACAGTGTAAAGAAAGACCGCTGAGAAGGAGGCAACTTATCTCTATAAAAAGTGTCACTGCCTGCAGTATTTCCACACTGTTTTAAACTATTATGATGCTGAAAGTTTCCTGGCTGACTACTGGCATAAAAATCTTGTTTTCTATGTGCAGAAGATGTGACAGGTTTAGGTTTTGGAGGCAATGTGGGGATAGGTTTAGGGTTCACAGACATTTTCAGCTTTGGCTCATATTTCAAAACTTCTTGTCTTGAAACAGCCTCTTTGTGTTTCTTGCTGTTAAAATGTAATTCCTGCTGATATTTTGTAAGAGCACTAACATTGCAAAGCTTACAGTATAACGATTTGCTATGTATCTTTGATGATGCAACTGGAATGTTGCCTTTATTGTTTGGAGTGTTGGGTTTCTCGGGTTTAATCACATCAGCACTTACTGTAGCTTGTTTAAGACTGCACTGCAAAATATGCCGTGTACTTATCAAATGCTGTTCATAGGGAACTTTTCCAGTGACAGATATCTCACACACCTCACATTCATAAAGAGGCTTCTCCTCACGAGGCTTAACAGAAGTCTTGCTATCAGAAGCTTTGCCGTTTAAAGCCTTGCCGTCAGGACACTTGTCTTCAGAAGTCGTGATAGCAGAAGCTTTGTCATTTGAAGCCTTTCCACCTAAACTTTCATCCTCAGAAGTCTTGCTAGCAGAAGCTTTGCCATCATAAGCTTTGCCACTTGAAGTCTTGCCATCGGAAGCCTTGCCATCGGAAGCCTTGCTATCAGAAGCCTTGCTATCAGAAGCCTTGCTATCAGAAGTCTTGCTATCAGAAGTCTTGTCATCGGAAGTCTTGTCTTCAATAGTCTTACCATCTGAAGCCTTCTCGTCAACAGTTTTGTCTTCAGAAGCCTTGTCAGTGAGAGTTTTGCCACCAGGTATTTTATCCTCTGAGCCAGCATGCACTGTTGCAAGGTTTTCGTCACTATTTTCTTTCTCGACTACAATATTTTTCAAATTATCAGTTTTATCTTTACCATTACCAGTGTTACCTTCTGCAACATCAGTATTACTTTTATTAGCTTGTGCATCTACTAAAATTTTCAAATTGGTATCACCTTTATTTTTTTTCACCCACTCTTCACTGTTGATATGTCTCTTTGTTTTCAGATGGCCATTATACATTTCCACAGAAAAGAAATCCATCTGGCAGAGTTCACATCTTTGTTTGCACTCTGATTGCTTTTTGTTGGCTACCTTCTTAACGTGGCGTTTCCACTGCAAGTGTGCATCGTACATTGACTTGGAAGGAAACTTCATCAAGCATAGGTCACACTTGTGTTCCTCCTCAGAGGTAACATTATCCGGATCTTCCATGGTTAGCATAATTTGCTTCTTCCGCAAATTCATCTCTTCAACATGGTCGCGGCTTCTCACGTGTTTTGCAACCTCTTGCTTGGAGGTTAACTGAACATTACACAGCTTGCAAAATAGATCTAAGACATACGTGTATTCTGTATCATTGTCATCATTGTCGTCCTGGTCTACTTTACGCTTGCACTCCTCTGAAAATAAAAGAGAAATACATAACTAAGTACTTCAGTTAAAAACCAATAGAAATTTGAGGAAAATATTAACTTAATACTTTCACCACAAACAAAGTAAATAAAAGTGCAATAAAAATATTATATATCTCTTAGCCAGCAAATTTTTTTTCCACAATAACCAATTTCTTAAAAATGAAATAAAACATGGTTTTAATACCTTATATATATTGAGGTCAATAGAGATATATAAAGGATGAAGCAGTGAATGGAGCAGCATGGATGTTTAAGCAGTTTAAACATGAATAACCCTGAGAAAATCATACGACCATTTGGTTCACTGCAATGTCCACAATGTTTTCCTTTACTAAATATACTAATAATGAAGAAAACAATTCACTTTATTTTTAAAATTATATAGAATCTGTCACAAAATGAAAACAAAAAATCTAAATCATATAAAGGTAATTAATTATGTAACACCTTCTAACTGGACATTATACACTGCAAGGACAAAGTGGTGTACAGAACTCTCATACAATGGGAAGTTCTTTACTAATAAATTTTGTGTAAATATCAAAACCACTTATTTTTTCCTATAATTTTGTGTGTGTAAACTAAATATCCTTTTGCACAATACACATTAGCATGCACACTTATTGACCATGTTGACTGGTAAACAAAATTATAAATTAGTCTTGAGCACTGCATTGCAATGGTGTGCAAGTGCAAATTCTCCAAATGTACAAGCCCCTGGCAGACCAAGCTTTGAAATTTGAAGAGAAGGGATGACCTAAGGTTTTTGGGTGTTGGAGAATACTTCGTAGTTAAATGGACATTCTGGAATTTAAATAATAGCCACTTAAAATGTTGCATAAAAAAAAAAAAGGTTGTGTGTAAAGAAATAAAATTCTTAATGGCCCAAATCAGGTTTTTTATATACTTAATCTCATATTTAGATTGCACAGTTTCCTTTAAGTAGGATTAATTTTATGTAGATACATTGTCTGAAAAAAAAAAAATTTCTTCCACTATTTACCTTTCAAAACACCATTTTGGAATAGCCTGCTCTACGTCAGAGATTTGTAACACAGCAGACAAACTATTAAAAGAAAACATTAAGTGTCAAGTGTCTCCAATTTACATTTTTTATACTACAGCAGCAGCAATCAATAGTATCACTGTTCGCCACAAATAAAAAAATGTTACACTACTTATCTTCATATTATTGACTATCTAGTAAAATTGCGGATGCCTAACCTCTATCAATGGGTGTACGTAATTATTTTTGTCAATAACAAAAGTTTTTTCATATTTTGGGTCAAGTTCAATATAGAATACCGTACAGATTAAATTGTTAGTTTTGGAGTGATAACAGCAGTCGTGGTACAAGGAGGAGTGAATTAATAAGTAGAATTGAATATCATTAGTAAGTGAATAAATAAGAACACAATAAGTATTAAGTAGGTATTAAGAATTTTATTGGAAGTCTAGTAATGAGTGTAGTAGTCACAAGACAAAAGCAAGGTTGTGTTTATTTCAATCAAATTAATATATCAGTACAGAGTAGAGAAAAAATATGTGGTTGTGATTGTAGTAGTGAACAGGAAAGCAACGGTTTGTGTTTCGCGATATAGAATTAATCAAATGGAGGAATTACAAATTTTTTTTTAACATAAATTTAATATCAACAAGAGAAAAATTGACAGTAAATGATTATTGTCATAAAGCAAAGAAAGGTAAGTGGTTTTTATAGTTTTTAGACGTTTGTGATTTGTAATTGTTTTTTATGTGCATTTTGTTTAATGTGTTAGGTGAGAGGTGCATTTCATTTGCGTGTTAGGTGAAATAGTTTCTTTGGTTTCGTTAATAATAAAATTTATTAGGTAGGTAATGTAAAAAAAGGCTAATTTTTCTATAGGTTAGTTTCACAATTGTTTAAGTAATTAAGCTAAAGTTTTAATAATGGTTCTTCAGATAATGAGAATAAAAAAGCATACATTTACATCACAATATGGTAGGGAAATTGAAATCATTATAAAGGCTGTGCTGAAGTAACTACGACCTGTACGTTCTTACGGTATAAGTGAGGGAATGGGTATTTTGAACGGGGAAGATTTACATGCTCGTTTTGCAATAGATGATTATGTTGAGAACAGAAAATTATTGTACAAAATATATTTTCAGTATTGTGTTCTATACTAGAAAAGGTAGGGCTGAAGTATACTTTTATGATACATGTGAAGTTTACATCGCAGTAAAAAACAATAAAAAAAGTATACAAACGTAGTAACGCAAAATATTCTAAACCGAGTGGGACTATTATAGAATACACTACAGTAAATATTCTATGAATGGTATGATGTCATGTACTACAATAGGTAGGGCTATAGTAAAACATAGGATACCCAGGACATTCTATACTATAATAGGCAGAGCTGTAGTATAGAATACAAAACCTGAAAGTTAGTGTAATAAAGAAACCTAATTTATGCAAAACAAGCATGTGAATGCTCCCTGCTCAAAACCCCCATATTCCTGTGCTTGTCTCATAAGAATGCAGTTGTGGCAATGACGTCAGCGCCGCCATGTTGGTGATGTCATCATTATTGTTATGGTCCCACTATGCCTACGTACTGCTGTTTTTCAAGTCACACTCGTTTCCAACCAGAAAATGGCAGAAGAAAAGGAAAATAATAGAGAGTTAATTTTCTGTTTGTTACATTTTTTTTTGGATCAAAAAGATTATACATACTTACAGAACATAATTTTTGTACATTTATTTAATGACATAAAAAAAAAATACTTTAGAAGCGAGCAGATTTTTTGCAGAAAAATATAAGAAAATTCTGAAAAATGTATATTTGAGTACAGTTTTTGCTAGATTATGCTGCAAATAGAATTTTTTTTAAAAAAAAACTACTAGTTTCTTAAAATAAATATAAAAACTTTATGACGTTTAGGGAGATACTCCCAAAGAAAAGACATAAATTCAAAATTATTATTTTTTTTCTTTTTACTTATGACATGTTTTTGATTCCTTCTCTAAAAAGGGTGCTGTGATTCTTCAATTAGTTTATCAGTACAAATTTACGAGGTAACTATTGTTACGAACACGAGAGACAAGACAGCGATGTGCGCCAGGTTTGGAGCGGGCTGGTGGCCACTGACGTCAAGTGCTGTCCATTGACGTAAGGCATGCCACGCGTGCCTGGCCAGATTATAAGAGTCCTTGCTAACCCCCCCCCCCCTCCCCGCACCTTCTGTTCCCTGCGCACCATTCCGCCTTGGGCTATTAGCGGCCGGGGAATTACGAGCTTACGGAGGCTACCGCGAGGAGCAGCACGAATAAGCATGGCTGTTCCGGGTGTTTTGTATGCCAGGTCGGCCCGGGATGACGCGAGACGTTACAGCCACTCTCGTCCCTTTGAGAAGGATACCACAGGTACGTGAGAGTTTTGTGAGTAGGGGGAGAGAGTCTCCCCCTTGGGAGTGATACTGGCAATACCCGTGCGATCAGCAACAGTGAGGTGAAGAGGGCAAGTGGACCTCGGCGAGTGAACCAGACCTATCGGGAGTCGATACCTGCGATTGAAGGCCTGGCGAGCCAATCGGGTACGACGAGTGATAGTTGAGGATTGTGCTACGGCACGACCTGGGGTGAGTGTGTGAAGGAAGCGGACAGAGGCGGACAGAAGAGCGAGCTACTGTTGAGCCAAGCTCCAATGGAAAGTGTTAATGTTTCAATGATAAGTGTAAAACTGATTGTTGTGGACAGAAATCTTGAGTGCAGTAATTAAATTTATAGTGTAGACATTAGTAATAAATAAAACTGTACTAATTAATTGGGCTTTACCTTACATAAATGGTAACACTATTTAAACCTTACCTGTTATTATTTTATGTAATTTAAAATAGCTAACTGTTCAAACAATGTCTCAGTATCTTTAATATAGCTATACTAACCTAACAACTATTCACACAATTTTAAAGTATTTTTTAATATAACTAACCCAGCTAACCATTCTCACCATCTGTAATGTAACTAACCTAATCTAACAAAGCTCTCTTATAAAACATAGTAGATAGTTTCAAAAGAGAATTTTGTATATTTTTTTATAGAAAAGATGTTCTTCAAAATCACCATCTAGGGAAATTGTAGATGAAAACCATTTAAAATGAGAAAAACATTGTTTACATAATTATCAGTATTTTCTCATGTTTAATTCACTTTAACACACAATTTTCCTTGACTTTAAAAAGGGCCTTAACATTTATTAAGTTTTCCAGAATCCAATGGGAATAAAATACTCAATTTTAGGGGAATAAAATACTCAATTTTAGGGTAATAAAATACTCAATTTTAGGGGAATAAAATACTCAATTTTAGAAAAAATTATGAACAGTCTCTCAGTTATATTTTAGTTATTTACTTCACAAAAATTACTCACCAGTAAGTGGTAAATTAACATGAACACCAGGAACATAAAATTATTCTATAAAATTTCTGTAATTAATTGAGATAAGCTTGACTCCACTAACAAATTATAAAGTGTAGACTTGACTCAAAGGTATTATTACAGAACTCTGCTCAACTCGACCAAAAATCTGCAGACTATCTCTATCTCTAATATAGACTATACAGATGTATTTAGGTAGCATTTAAAGAGAATGAGACAATCAGTCATTTCAAAAATACTGTATATACATGAATAGAGGCCAAAACCCTACATTTGGACATCCCATACACTGAAAAATAATAAATTTTCTTAGTCCTCAACATCAGATTCATATTCATCAAATTTGTTTCCTGCACCACAGTACATTATTCTCACAGAACCTATATTGGCTAGCTGTGGGACAGTTGTTCATCTGTTATGGCAGGTGCCACCATCTACTCCCGTATTTATTTAGAGTTGATTTTTGCAAGACTTTTAAATTTTCAAGAAAGAAAGCCGTTCTAGTATTTGTCATCAGATCTCGAGACTTTTCCTCAAAGTTGGTAATGCTTTGGCTTTAATTTCTGGAATTTCTTTTAACTTTGCTTTTAACGTTTTTAATAATATTTCTGAAATACTATTTGGTGGGCCTAACCCATATTTCATTTTTAGTAATTTTACCAGCAATTTTAAAGTTATTAAATTTCTGTTTGTAACAAGTTTTTTGACCATCTTACTGGGAATTGTTTACATGAGATGCCATAGGCATCTAGCGCTGAGGAAGAAATGAGTTGCGCTGCGGCGGGGGAATGTACGACCGCCACCCAAACAGGCAAGTTTGCAGAGTCTCGCGAGTATGAAGACTGCAGCAAAACTTTCGCCATGGAACTGATGGGGTGAAATCGAGTAGTGCTGTGTTCAAGAACTATTCCGCGATCTTTAAAGCAATACCTTGCCTTATGCGAGGACGAGGCTACCAGAATTTCTGTGTCTTAACAATAAGGTAAAACCAGCTCTGATCACTTTTATGGCAGCATTGAACTGCCATTTTACAAAGGTTTGCCCAACCTTTTTAGCACCCTAGTTTTGAATGTGTGTTACGGACTAAACATAACGTTTGAGTACCGAGTGGTATGTGTTTATTACACATTTTAAGAAGATAGTGAGGTTTTCAGTATTGATCATTTATCACTACCTGCAGCATTACGAACCTGGTTGCTAACAGCTGGTGTAGGCTGGCATTTAACTGGTACGTTGAAGATTGTTAAATAACATTCAAGTTGACCTTTTTCTGTTTCTTTTGACATAGTGAAAGAGCGTGGGGATGGTTTCACATAAATTTACTTCTTGTAGTACTACATACTTTGAATTCGCATCATTTCTTAGCTATGTATGTCCGCCGTACATATAAAACTTACACATCCTGTGTTTTGATAATGTTCTTGAATTTAATAAATTGTAAATAAATATATCATCGTCACGGTAAAGTTAGATAAGAACAAACACCTGATTTATTTACAGCATGGCTGCCACTAAAAACAACTCAAAAAACCTACTGTTCATAATAACATGACAGAAACATTTTTTTAAC
This sequence comes from Bacillus rossius redtenbacheri, assembly GCF_032445375.1. Taxonomy (NCBI): domain Eukaryota; kingdom Metazoa; phylum Arthropoda; class Insecta; order Phasmatodea; family Bacillidae; genus Bacillus; species Bacillus rossius. The sequence continues at coordinate 343,339,516 of NC_086330.1, read as the reverse complement.
TAACCTACAATTACTTTAACATTTTTAGTGCAAAGTGACTACATGAAATGCATTTCTATATAAATGTTTGGTATTGTGAATTTTCGCAGCAGCACACGAAAATCTGGTATTAGAATTGCTGTTCTTGAATTATAAAATGAAAAAGTCTCTCGCAATCTTGGAAATTTTAAATTCTAAATTAAACTTTGTAATTTGTAAATCAATATATTTCATATTACCTATTATTAAATGATATTATTTTATATAAGTATGTATTAAATAATTAAATTTTCCAGCCTTCGTTTGTAAATTCAGGTTTCATTAAGCAACTAACGGGTCGACAAAAAACGAATTAAAACCACCTCAAAATAAAAGTTACTAAAGAGAAGTTACTTTCCGTTTATAAACTGAAAACGGAGATTATTTGTTTTGTGACTAGACTAAACACAATTATGCAGTTGCGGATATCAGTTTTAGAGAAGTTAATGCAAATAAATAAGTAATTTCTGAACAATAGAAATTAAGTCTTTCTGCTGCTAAGTACCTGTGTGTACCTGCTACTAGTGTTACATCTGATAGATTTTTTTCATCACATGTGGAATTTTTTACGACACTAGAAGACATTCATTGAAAAATTAAAAATGTTTTCTTAATAAAAACATAGGAATTCTGTATTTGGTGCTAGTTTAGCTAAATGTTTTCCATAGTGAGCCAATGTATGGCTATGAAATTTATGTTGAATTGTTTATTGTATAATGTTTAATGAGAGCAAACTTCAGGCAAGCACTCACTTTTTTTTGTATTTATATTACTGCTGGTTTCAAAAAAGAAATCCCATCCAATTCATCTTAGGTTATCTTTCTTTTTAATTAACTTTGCTTACTATAAACTAAAATACATGTGCATTTGCATAGCATACTTAACTAAGAATAAGAAATATTGGGTAGTTCAGTAACTTTTTAAATACGTTTCAACCAAAATTGGAATTTGTGAATCTGAAACAGTTGAATTGGCATATCGCCATAATTATGTTAATCGGTACAGCTCTAGTAATTATGTCATGAGCTTTTCAAGCCAGTTTATTCGTTAATAAGATATAAATTTATATTCCTGTGCCATGGACTTTGAACTTTTTAACCATACAGTGACCAGTTATTGAACCTGTTTCAAGTTGTAACATTAGGCAATAAGAATAGTTTTAGTTATTTTCTTTATATCAATGTGTTAAAAGACTTGCGATGTAATATTTGCTCAATTGTCATTTTTTTTTGGTTAGTTAACTGGTTGATATCTGATCCAAACTTGTTGATTATACCGGTAATTGCACGCTTTTAGTGATAGTTGTTTTAGCTTATTCGCCTTTCAATTTTGCATGCAATTTTTGTACGTTTACAGAGTAGAACCCTGTTGTAACATTTTTCAAGGGAGCATAAGGAAGAAACATTATAACCATGAAAACGTTATAGGAAGGAAATATAAATTTAGCACTTTTCATTGTTTGAACTTTTTATCAATAGACTCATCAAGCTAATAAACAAATTTAACATTAAAATCATTGATGGATACACTTTATGCTTGAATTTGCTCAACCAAGCCAACAATTTACAACTTCGTCATGCTTCAAGCTTTAATTTATTTGTCTTTACAGACACACTGCCACATTTCTGTAAAATTGTCTCACAATTCAATGTCATTTTAGAGTGCGAATGCCTATTTCTAATTCCTTTTCCACATGAAAATGTGTAATTTTGGGATTCCTACCTACAAATAAAATAAATTAAACTCTTTATCAGCAAAAGAAAACACTTTTTGTTTTGCCATCACAGAATAGTTGGCAACTAAAATATTTAAGACTACGTACATATGGAAACACACTAGAATAGCAAGGAACGGAAGGATTTGTAACTTTTGGTTTCCAAGACAAGGGTGCCAACAGACACAATAACTACAAAAGTTATGTACTTTCGATATATTGAATACATAACATAAGCCAACACTAACGTGTAGTTCTAATGTTTTGGCACACTTACTTTTTTGTTTTGTTTTTGCATACAATCCTATTTGAACAATCTACATCTATGGTATAACATACATAAAAAGTAAAGTAAACTTTTTTTCATATTTAACTTCACAGAAGGGATAAAAGTTGGAGTAATTAGGATTTAAATTTTTTTTTTTTTTTTTTTTTCATTTATTGACTACTAGAAAACAAATTTTATAAGCAGGAAATGCACTATTCGTGAAACATTCTATGTAGGGAATAAATACTTTGTCTTATGGAGAAAATGTCAGGACTTAAAAAACTATGACGTTATAAGCAGGAACATTATAACAGGGTTCTACTAAAGTTACTAAGTAATGATATCAGCTGTTTATCAAATATGAAGCCAAACCAAGGCCGTAATAGTTTGTTAACTAGTTTTGTGATATTTTTTTTTTTGTTTTGAACAAAGATATAATTATTTTGATGTACTGTAACTCAGCGTAAGAAATTAAATCACACTGTTTTTGGACAGTTAGGTTCATTTAAATGACTTTCCTTCTTCTTATGTTAAACGTCTATTTGGATTTTTCTTTTAGCGCGATACCAGGTCAACCTACGTTTTCGTGAGTCGTTTTTATGAATAAAAACTCTGCCACAATTCTGGTTTATACTATAGTTTCTTCCTCATCCTCCTCGTTTCCTTTCTATTCTGCATGAATCAGGCTACCGGAATGTGCAACCATAACGTAAGTACTGCAGGGTGTTTGGTGCTCCAAGCAACAGCAACATTAAGTACCATCACATAAGACGACCTGTCATTTGAGATAAGTAGCAGCTTTAAATTCCTTTAATTGCATAGGATTTTTATATCATACATGAGAAAATGTAGTAACACAGTCACCACTCAATAATCAGTAATTTTTTGGTTCAGCACTTTCTGTAATCTGACAACAATCGATTTTAACTAGATTTTAACTAGATTCATGGATGCAAAATGATATCAAAAACTATTTCAAACAGTAATGGTATTTTAAATTTTTCTTGATATAGAGCACCTTATTAAAACTTGTTTTAAATATAATTGCAGTGTATTACTTTTTATTTGGTATTCCCATTAAAACTACAATGACATTCGAAAATCTGGAAAAATTGCTAATCAAAAACTCATGGTCCCAAACTTGCCAGATATACGAATCATTACAGTACTCAAACAATAATTATTATTTTTCTTCAAAACTATCAGTTTAAATAATCACAATTAAAAACACTGACACTTATATTAAAACATATTAAACCTAAAATCTTTTTTTTTGTGCCTTGCACAATATACCCATCTCTAAACGAGAATAGGTATGTAAAGATGAATCTATCGACCAACTTCTTACCTTCCACTGCAACCAAGTGGATCAATTTCTCCTTGTGATCCTCAAAATTATCTGGCTGGCCGCGCCAAGCACAGTACACACACTCGTACTGTACATCCCCTGCAACCAGCACGATAACATATTAACTCACGTACAAGTAAAAAATATTATATCAATCCCATCCAAAATATTTAGTGTGAATTCATCCACTATGAAAGTATTGTAGGGTTTATTTATCTACCTTCCCTTTCAATTGAGAACCATAGAAGATTTTGTTTTCACAAAAAAATTAGCCAATAATACCAGTTATGCTTTTAACATTAAAATTCACAAATACCTAATAAATATTTAAACTTAATTTCTATTTATGTAACCTACTTGTTTTATATTGCATTACTGCAAAATTTACAACATTGAAGTAGGAACTAAATATTGAAATTATGATTACAATAAAACCCTCCTAATAACAGTTCCAGCATTATAATTTAAAAAAGAAAAGTTAGCACTTCACCTAATAATATGTAAATTTTACCCTTTTAATTAATTATACCTCTTAATTGGTACAAATCTCTAAAGGGAAAATTCTTAATAGGTATTTACTGCATTAAGCTTTGACACACAGAATGTGCACAATTCTACTGCGTATATAGTTTATTTGATAGCTAAAATTAAGTTTGGTCATAAAACGATGAGAAAAATAATGGAAGCAATTTTTCTTTTGATTACAAACTGAAAATATTTGTCAATTCTTATTGCTGGTATATAAAAAGCTTACTCCGCCTGTGTGTACAATAGCCTTCCGATTATACGGGTGAGGTTATCTGGTTTGTGGGTTAACCGTGCCATATTTCCATAAACCATGAACACAAAAATAATTTTTGACTTTGGCAATGGTACTTGTGTAGCATCAAATACAATGCAATGAAATAGTAATGCAACAAATTAATAATGTGATGAATTATCAAACAATATTTTGCTCTTTCCTAAATAGCTATTTTCTTTCCTCATTGCAAATTTATTTCAAAAGAGAATGTTGGCTAACTTAATATTTTTTTGGTGTTGGTTGCTGGGAATTATTACCAGAAATGTTGTTCAGATTATCAATTTGCCAATACAAACAACCAAAACACTATGTTAAGGGCCCCGCCTACCCGGACACACACGTGGTGTGCAGAGCTTCAGGAAAAACAACGCGATTTGAAAACTGTTTAAGATATCTCAGTGGAATCTGTTTAAGAATAGCATTTAAGAGTTTGCTGAGGGCCGATAAGTAATTTGGTTTCCTTATTAAGTTTTTAAATTGTATTTTTAGAAGAGTTAATATAACCAAATAGCATGTTTTCAGGGTGATTTTTAAGCATAAAAACAACCAGTACAGATTCTTGAAAGCACTTAAGGGACTTGCTTTACTCCTTTATCTTCATTTCTCCATCATATAAAGTTACGGTCACCACTACAATTTCATAGTTGTCCTACGCACAATGAGAAGACCGTGCACCATTTCAGAGCCAGGCGCTTATAGGCGATACCACAGCGAGAAGTACCGGTGAGTGTCACACTTATCATCCCGCCTCCCTAACACACACACACACACACCCCGCTGACGAGGCGGGCCCCTTAAAGGGCTTTAACTTTTGTTTAAAAACTTAAAAACTTAAAAACTGTTACCAGTTACCTGGGAACTTTTTCCCTAGGTTGGTAATCAGAATTTAAAAATGTTTTAGTAGCTGTTTTTAATTACTATTTAATAATTTTAGTTTTTACTTCTGTTAATTTTATAGTCTGCTTGAAGAATTATGTTTTTGCAATTTTTAAATAATTTTCTGTTATTTTTCTTGTAATTTATGCTTGCCCGAGGGACGCTTGCTAAATATTCCCGCTTTAGTTTTTTTTCAGAATGAGCCGAGTGTGCCCGAAGATGTACAAGGAACAAATGAGCAGTGGTAGTGTGTGCTGGGATAGAATTGCCGGCTACGAGGGCGAAGGTCCGAGCTGCCTGCGGTGGACGATAGCGAAGAACTCGCACCACGAGTTAAGAGGGATGCCTCTGGACGCCTGTGTCGTGGAATAAAGTACGGCTGACAACTCATAAATAGATTTAAGTCGGGAACGGAAAATATGCAAATTCGGAAGGATGGATTTTAGTGTGACGAAGCATGCTGTTGCTTTGAATGGGACAGCTACAAGATTTAACGTTTGTAGATTGGTTCTCAAATTTTGCTACAGATGTTTATATTACTAGCAAACAATTAGGAATAAGTTGTCTTTCAAACGGAAAAAGTTTGAGCGATTATAGTAAATTATATTTTCTGCCTTTACAAACTGAGACAAAGTGGAAACATTTAAATGACCAGGCAGGGTGATTCCGGGTTTATAAAAATACTGTGTGCTCAAACGGTAAATTTCTAAGTCTAAGAATTAACGTAACTATTACGAATTATGCATAATTAAGTCTAGGAAGGTGCATGGAAAAGATAGTTGGGCAAGCGTGCTTATAATTGAACTTGAAATACATGATGAACAGAAAAGGCCTTATGAACTCTGATGTAGGAGCGCTCCATTAAAATTATAGTATTTTAGATTGTGTGTTAGATTACTATTATTTTTTTTTATTATTTAGTCTGCCAATGAAATAGGAAGTTTTTACACCTCATATTTTTATTAATATGTGATTTGCTTAACTTTATTGTGCTATTATGAGGCATGCATTTTAGTCGCAATATTTTTATCAATATTTGTAGGTATAAAATATATATATATTTTTTAATGATTGTTTTGAAGCATACAGACTTTAGAAATAGTTTAACATGTGCATGATAAGGCATGTTAAAGTATCTCGTAACAGTCATGGCCAGTTTCATGATTATAATTGTATTTAATAAACTGCAGAAAGTTAGCTTAAGGTTTAACTGGTTTGTTTTCTTTTTATTATCATTACACATTAGATGCTTTTCTATAATATTCGACGATGATAATGTGTTGGATAAATTTCTGAAATCTCATATTGCGTGCTAAAAAAGGGAGGGGGGGGGGGGGGAACTCAGGCTTCAGGGAAGTGAGTGTAGACAGCGTGTTTAGGGCAACTGTGTGATTGACTCTCTTGGTAGTGTGCATGTTGGGAATTTTTGTCGGCCTTGATTGTGGAAGTAGGTCAAGGTCGTGACAAAACTGCACAGCCGCAAAGAATGAATGATGAAAATCATAACTTCAGTTTCAATTGCAAAAAAATACACATGCACATCTTATAATGTATTTAGACATACGTATATTAGTACTGTAAATTAATTTAACTGGATCTTGATTAAAATGGAAGTCAGCAAGCACACTTACCAGAGTGGAGAACAAATTTTTTTGATTGAAATACTCTTATGGAAAAAAGTATTTGACTATCACTGTTTTGATTAGCATTCTGTTTTAGTGGAACCAATTAAGGCGTTATTTTGAGAGGCATTGGTCTAGATAGATGGGATGAAAAAATTTTTTATCACCTTTTTTTACTTTGTGTTAACGGTGTTTTTAGGTCATGCATGGACCCATTGCCTGTCTTTACCCCCGATAACTGGGAGTCTACTATATTTTAACAACAAATATCGTGGGCTTAGTGAAAAAAGTTGGTAAGTCCACTTTTTTGTGAAAATGAGTTAACTTCACAGATGAAGTTGTAAGGGCAATATCTTCGCCAAGAAAATGTTTGGAAGTCCAAATAATGAATGATTGTGGACGTTTTCTTCTAGCTTTATTTCGGCAAGTCCATCATAACGCTATTCTAGGCAAGCAAAACTTGGTAAGTGAACTAACAGTCTTTTTCCAGAAATTGGACTTACCGACTTTTTCCGCTAAGCCCACGATATGTAAACAAAAAAAAACCTAAGTAGTAATTATCATCAATAGTGTATTGTGTAAAATTAAATTTTGTTGGAAGACTATGCCACCTACCCAATTAATCAAACCTGGAAAATTCAAGGGCAAAAAAAACAGTGGAGATTAGCAGCCTGCTAATAAACTAAGCAAGCAGTCTCTACTAGTAATTGACACGTACCTGATGGCAATTCAACGACTGTGTAGTCCACAGTGTCTCCCTCCATTTCCTCATTGTAGTCACCATACATCTCAAGATATTCAGCTGCAAAAATCCATAAAGCACATGAATGATTTTATTTATCACAAACATATTCAACGTTAAAAAGTATATTAGCAACACAAACACAGCTGTATAAGATGATCCACAGTACAAGTCAGGTTCAATAGTGAAAAAGCTTGGAAAAAATTCAATTAAATGACACTTATTGTGATTTCCCATTTACTCGGTACCAAGCAGACGACAAGGTCGCTAGGCACAATTTTTTTTAAGGCACAGGACTGTGAGAAGCGATCAACAAACTGAGTGAGTGTTTTCTTTTGGACACATTGTGTAAAGAATATGCAGTTTGTGACGTGACAAGAGAACAGTTTTTTGGTCATATGCCATCGCAATGGCGTATGTCCAAAAAAACTGCAATAAAACAAAATTCCCCATTGCATGAATCATTTAAAGTACGTGAGAAGAATAAACTACCGAAATCAATTTCAAACTATTTTATTTACCTTCTACCATAAAAGTTTTCAGTAATTAACAATAATTAAAGGAACTTTATATTCAACTACCCGCAACAATCAACGAGATAATTTGTAAGTGTTCTTCTGTATGTGCAAGGAAGAGTCATCACCTTAGCCATACACGATTGTGACTTGTAACAAACTAGAAACAAACCGGGACATAGTTCCCAATCACTCTGTACCTAGCAGAAGACAAGCATTAGCTCAGCTTTATGAAACAGAAGGAGGAAAAAAAACTTACCTTCCTTCAGCCTCTGCACAACTTTCTTGTGCTTGCTGCCCTTGATGTGGTTTTCCAGATGCCCCTGACTCGAGGTCACCACATTGCAAATTTTACACATGAATCTGCAAAAAAAAATTATTAGTACATACATGCTTTTGTGCAAACAAGGAAACATCTCCAGTGCACAGTCAGTAACAGCCAAACTGAGGCAGAGAAAAAAACCGGCTTTCAAGTAAAGATTTTAAGCAGAAACAAAATTGTAATTTGAAAAAATTATTTTCAATGCCAATGGAGTTTTAATTTTTAATTTAGAAAGAGGTAAACAAACATTTCACTCTGCTCAGTGTGTGCCATGTTGCATGTTGAAAAAGGACTCCTATTGGAAGATAGCGGCACACCCAGCTTCAAATCTGGGGAGGGCGGGTAACTGGGGGGTTTGGGTGCTCTCGTAAACCTCAGAGTTAAAAAAAGGAGCCCAAAATTTTGTAAAATATTAGCCCCTTAAAAGGCCATGTGAACACATTTCTGATGTCGTGAAGTAATTTTCTAAACTAAGATTTTTTTTCTTCTGATTTTAAGAGTATTTAAGTTCAAAAAACAAAAACTGTAACACTAAAAAAAAATTAAAATAATACATTAACAAATTAAACAGACTTCAAATGCCAGGTGTGGACTGGAGTATATATTTTTTTTTCAATAGCTACTGGTTTTTTTAGATCTAGAAGGGTTATGTGAAAGGGGGAAAATAGAAGGGAGGGGGGGGGGAATAATCATCCCCATTGAGAAGTCTGGTAGAATCAAATTTTTTCAGCAAACATTTTGGCATCACCTTAGTGTAGCCACAATATCGATATTCACGTTTTGCCTCCAAGCATGCATTTGAGATTTTTTTATTAACAAGTTTAGTAATTCAATATTGAAAGCATTTATACATGAACGAAGGAAAGTTTGCAATGCCAGTCAGTCTGCAGGCATACAAACTCTACACACATCCAAGAAACTTCTCCACCCAAATTGACTTCTTGTTCTTATGACTGTCCACCAGAGATAAACCTGAGTCACAAGCAGCACCCTTAAATTCACACTTTCTATTATTTCATAGGTGTCTTGAAAATTGTAGAAAAATCAGTTTCACTGTAACGAAAGAAAATAAAAACTGTCTTCAACATTTTCAGGCAGCAGTGTGACACAGATCACATGTTCAGGTATTTACTTCTAGGAGGATAAAATCCTTCAAGCTACACATCTAAGCATGAGCATACATATACCAAAATACACATCCCATAACAGAAAGTTTAATGTACTCAAATGATGATACAATCAGATCAAAATGGAAGACGGCACAGGAATGCAGCTGGTCCCACGTCGGCTGGATGAAGCACCCCCGGTCTGGATACGTGTGCAGAATTCAGTTCGGTAGACCAACAGGCGTTGTCCCATGGGGCAAGTCGGCCCACAGGTGTAACCGGACCTCGGACATCCTGCTAGTCGGCTCCGGGTCGGAGTTGAAGCCGGAGACAATCCGGAAGCTGTTCTACCGGGGACAGGTAGACCCAATAACCACAAAAGATAACCTCACGTCACACTTGATGGTTTATCCCGCACCAAGATACCAAGGGTGAATCCCAATGCGTTTCCCGATCTCCTCAGTGCTGTCACTTGCACATACATACAATGGTCACACGTATAAATGTTGGAAATTCCTCGCCGAATATGATGCACAGGATAGTCATAAGTGCACACCACCCGATTAAAGAATCACTCCAAATACAAACAACTCCTGCTCTGGTGGTAACGGCAGCCTACACGGCAGAAGACAAACTCGTAGTCCATTGGATGCCAGTTGTCGATACACACGTTGGGATGACGCGGGTTGTTGTAGTCGGATGGTGGGCGTAGTTTCCTTGAGGTTGCCTGATGCTCAACGAACCACACTGGCCAGCCTCCGTTGATCAGAGCCTTCAAGTGATGCCCTACCGTTCCCAATGGTCGTAACACACGATTATACATGACATCTCAATGCCACTAAGACTGGCCGATCATATGGTACAAACACTTAACCACACTGTCTAGGCATCTACAAAACATACTTTGTGTTTGGTGACCTTCTCTCACTGATTGACGCTCTGCACATAACTGATAATAATACACTATGAGTGTGATGGTAGTTCTCAACTCAAACCACTGCAACTCTATGATATACAAAAGTAAACATTTATATCAGACATGAGTTATTTATAGGTGCTTAATCTTTCCCCCCAAGTCAATAAATGGCCAAATCAAATGCAGCTAGAGTTAAGAAAATACAGAAAACCTACTTACCTTGATTACTATATGCTACTGAGCCCGAAATGAGGTATTTCGGCAAGTTTTTTTTAATTTTTTTTATAATTTTAAATTATTTTTTGGAAATTTTATTTTCCATATAAATTGGTTAAAAAAGGGTGATTTACACTTTGTTAGGCTGGTGTACTCTACTTAGTTAAACTTTGCTGCAGTGGCACGATGCACCTTTTCTCAGGGGCCAATCTGATCTTTTGCAAGTCCAAAGACGACGTTAGCAGCCCAGATGACATTTCTCCCGCTTGCAGTCACGCCCCGGGTCTGTAATATTAATTCCCTACATGACTAAATTTGCATAGAGCAGCTTCTGGCTTGCAAGCTCTATTTCTTAGAGGTCTGTTGAGCCCAGCGAGTCTCGGCACGACCGAGTATCTCGTGGACCCTCTTTCCCAGCCTCGTTGCGTTTTTTTTGTCCACCCTCACCCCCCCCTCCTTTTTGGTTTTCAGAATTTAGCCCAGGATCATTGCTCTGACGTTAACTCGCCAGGCAGTGGCCTACTTCAAGGATGTTTTGCCACAGAAAAAATATATGTGCAAATATGGACCACACACGACATCTAGTGGCAGAAATAGTAACTTCTGCACTTGTCGCCAGCGAGTGGAGCAAACGCCCGCGACACCTGGTGGCAACATTGCTAACCTCCCTCTACTTTCCCCTTTAGGATGGCAGAGAGCACCACCGGCTGCGCCATAAGCCCCTATGCTTTCAATTTGCGTCCAGTAAAAGTCGATTCTATGTAGCTTTCTGTGCCCGCCGGTAGAGAGCGCGGTAGTCGTCCTTCGGCACATTAACTGATGTTGTTGTTGTTGTTACCGACCACCTCGGTCACCTCCGGAAGTTCTCGGCCCAATGCCGAACCTTCCCCCTTTATTCCCTAGGGCCGAGCGCCCGTTTTAATTAGGAGCTTTGTCCGCCATTGCGCACTTTGACTTCGGCTACTTACAGGACGGCCTGTGTCATCTCGGCGTCTCCTCTGTTGAGAGACTTTTTCGTGGCAACGACCAACTCTTCATTTGAATAGGGAATGTAGTCACCTGTGTTAAGGGATGTGATCCCAGTTTCAAAATTTAGTAGTAGCCAGTCAGTCGTTCTAATTAGGCAAAAAGTAATGTCTTTCTTTAAATTTTATATTTTTTTTTTATCTTTCTAAATTATGGGTTTTTCCGCGACCTCCGCGCTATTTTCGGTCCGCACCTTTTGGATTTCTGTGCGAGACTATTCGTGAGTCCAGGAGCTACACCCTGTTTGGTGAGTACTTCGGTCTCTTTTCCTCCCCAAATTCCCGTTTGTTGGCCTTTTCGCGCCAACTGTGTTTGACTGTCTGGAAGCAGGTTTAATTCATCTGAATTTGACTTGTGTTTCAGACAGGGTCCAACACTTAGGGTCCGAAATTGCACCCAACATGTTGTCCAGGACCTCGAGCATCAAGTCTCTTTAAGAAGAGTTTTATCCCGGCCAGACGTACAACTTTGAAGCCCCGGGTGATATTTAAAAAATATAACTACTCCCTACAACCAACGAACGAACTTATCATAATGAATACCAGCGAGCAGTGGCATAGAGAACTTAACAAATAAGAATATGTGAAATTGTTTAAATGAAACGATAATTACAGTAATGAGTGGACAAATCTAATGTCAGGAAGGATACTTTAAATTTAATTTTCTGTGCTTGATTTGTTGTTAAAAGTATAGTATAGTATAACTTGTTATAATCATATCAAACCAGGAAACCTATAGACCAATATGCAGTGATTTATTTATTTCTTATTTACCTATATCTATTTAAACAATCCATTAGCTCCCAAGTTGCTTGTGTTTAGGGAGTATCAAATTGACTTGATCACCGCCTCGTGCCACCTCTGGTAATACTTGTATTTTTCTTTATAATTTTGCTCAGCTGTTTCCTAGGATTTTTTTTTATAAATTTAAAATTATCTAATTTTGGGGCACGAGGGGCGTTACTCTACCAAAAAATTGTCGTAGGAAAACCTCTTCACAAAACATATGGCCGCAATTCAAACTTTATCAACAATTAGGCATAAACCTTTTTATAAACTCATATTTGACTGTTAACTTTAATATAAAATCATCCCCAAATATATTTTTAGCAAATATATTTTGTCACAGATTCCATGAATGTATGAGCCATGTATGGCAAATTGCTATATGCTAGTCTAGGTCATATACTCCCCACCATGAAAGGAAAAACCCAATCAACAATAAAAAAAACTAATATCACGAGAAAAAAACATAGTTTGGATATAAATAAATTGTTTAGGTTTTGTCATTGTCATAAAAAGATTATATGGAGAAAAGAGTTATATAAAATACAAAAAACAGAACTTTTCTGCTCATAGATCCCATTAGAAGCCAAATGCCTATGTAAAAAAAACTATTTAAAATATTACAACGTGCGACCTAGATAGCAAGCGCTGGCCTTTCATCGCCGCATCGCCCATTGCCAGGGTGACATACGACGGTGAAGCTATCCAAGTCTACCCCCCGCCTACCTCCTTTCCTACCACGCCAGCCAAGTGTGCACGGCCCCAAATACATTTTCAGCCCAGCCTGCACCATCTCCACCTGAGGACCAACCGCCAAGCAGCCGCCATCAATGAACAAAACCTGTAAATAACCAGCATTATGGCCAGTTTCTTGGTTTCTAGATACCCAATAGAACCATGAGAACCAGATCCAATGACAATAAGTTGCCTTCCCACAATGTCTAAATTTTATGTCATCTAAATATATATAACTCAAAGGTGACTGACTGACATAGTGATCTATCAACGCACAGCCCAAACCACTGGACGGATCGGGCTGAAATTTGGCATGCAGGTAGATGTTATGACGTAGGCATCCGCTAAGAACGGATTCTGCGGAAATCCGATTCCAAGGGGAGTTTCAGGGACGTAATATATCAAAATTTCCAGTTTTTGGTAGGAAATCACCATAGCAACAGCTGTTGCTTTGTTGATGCTTCATTCGTATTTATGGCAATGACTATTTCATTGTTAGTGCAGTCCTCATCACCGTTGAAATTTTGCGGGTACTTTAAATATCAAAAATTGCCCTTTTTTTCAAGTAGGTATATATATTTTACAGACTTGAAACTTCACAGTAATGTTCCTTATGTTACGCAGGATGACATTTTCCGAAAATTAGTTCCCATGGGTGGTTAAAACCAGGCAACAGTGGGTACTTTGCATGAGAACAGGATTTTGCATTGTTCATGCCTTCTGTGTCTCCATAGCTAAGGGCATCGCGCGGCAGTGGCGAACCCACAAGGAGGGGCATGTATAATGAGCGGCGCAAGAGTGATCTGCCTGTAGACTGCCGTAGCGAAGTACGGGTACATCAGTTGTACGTTGCGTGCACGAGACAGGAAACCATCGGTGCTATTCATTTTCTCTCCGGTACATTATACACCATTGTAATAAATTTTCACTGAATTTTTTTATTTACCATTACTGTAAATGGGAGATGTGGCTTAATTTTTTTCCATTAGTATAGCCGTGCGATGCCAGGTCGGGCAGCTAGTTTAAAAATAAAAGTGCATACTAGAGAAAAAATGCTTAGGACAAAATATAGTTTGTAAATTTAATTTATGAACAAAAAAGGTACATACTAAATTTTTGTATCCCAAACTATTTTTTAATTTATTGACTAATCTCCACAAGACCTACTCTGACACTGTTTTACACTTCTACACTCCAAACCCCTTTGTGATGAGAATAACTTGGTTCAAAATCTTTATACTCTGCATCTAACTACATCACTCATGCCACTTTTTGTCCGCTGATGTTTACAGTCTCGTGAACTTCAGTAGTAGCGTAACCTATGAAACAAGGTAAAACTTACGAATGTGGGGAGAGAGTGGGGAGGAAGTTGGACAGGGGGATGAAATGCTAATGGAGTGTCTGTCAGGGTTCCTCTCACTGTCTTCCTCCTCTTCCCACCCTGGCTTCCTCCATACATCGCTGCATTCTTAACTTCTTTTCATGCTTACTTTGTGAATGATTGCTTTTATGTTGCTGCGGAAAAACTCTTATTTCACATAACTGCTGCTACATCTTTAGTCAGAAAATCTTTGATAATTTTTATATTCTTGTCACAAATCTCCTGTAATAAAAGGTTTACAAGATGCTTTCACTAAAATTTTAAAAAAAAATTGCTTTTGAACATAAATTTTTATTTAAGTGAATTGTTTTCCACAAATTGACAAATTTCATTTTCGGAAATGGTTAAGATTTAACTTATTAAATCATGTTTCCATTTGATATTGCTCTTATGTATTTAAGCTATTGTTACGCAGTTTCGCACTGCGTAACTGTAAAGACTGCCAGACAGCGCCCCTGCCCTTCTGATGGATACCAACCACAGCACAGGGGCGCGTAACTTTCGATTCCTGCGCGCCGGCCGGCAATGCATCGGGGCCGCTCGGGCCGCTTCGACTCCGCTCGGCTTCGTGGGCTTCGCCCGGAACTACCAACATGACGTACTTCCGCCGCGGGTATCCAGACTGTTCCTCGGTCGAGGCCCGGTGGACTATAAATACGGGCCCAGCCAACGGTTCTGCAGTCAGTCTCTGACTCGCCCGGCTGCGTGAACAAGCGGTGACCACGACCCGCACCAACGACCTCCTCCGTCACGCTGCCCGTGGACGTGCCGACCACTTCAGCAGGAAACTACGGTAAGAGACGCCGTCAGAAACTAAGTCCGTCAGAAACCAAGCCCGTAAGGGACTCTGAAATTATTTGCAACCTAGTAGAAAAAAATACAAGTCCGCGAGGGACAGAATAATTTCAAGCAGAAGTAGTTTGGACTTAGAATATTTTCGCAGAGTGAGGAAACTGAAGTTTTCCCTCGTCTGTAGAATAAAGGGAATTGTCTCGTGAAGGTCACGAGGCATGGAAGTGTTTAACCGGAGCTGATGGTAATACGGCAGTAGGGAAGTGTGGCAAGTGACGGAGGAGAGGTCGAGGTCAATTCGCAATAACGTAAATTATACCAACCAGCAATATGTTGATGATTAGCGTGACTGACACGTCCGTAACCAACGTATCCTTTACGTACCTGGATTCGACTAAACATTACTCTAACTTCCTGAACAGTGCAGGTGAATGTAACGACCAGTACACAGCTACTTCGTGGAGGCATAGAACTACTTACGGGGCGAGTCCACATAGACGTCGCCAACTCCGTGGCAGGTGCTGATCCAGAACCACCCTGCCCAATCAACTGATATAACGGGGACGCTACCAGCGGGATTGTCTGCTGAGTTCTCCAGGAGGCAGCTACCTACCAAGGCGAGTAAATAAAAGAATACTCGCCGCAATATTGGCGGGGCACCACGAAATACGATTACCACTGTCACTAGTCAGGAGAGAAGTGAATAGAACTCGCTGCCTATAACAAATGTGTGTGTAAGAACATAAACAGTTTAGTGTAATAATTTGTAATATGGGTCTATAATAAGTAAGACCGAGACTTACACCAAGAAAACTGTTGATAACTTTAAAGTATTGTTTCCTTTAATCATATCACCGTGAGAGTGTATGTATTCAGAATTTATAAACTGTGTAACCGAGTTACAGGCAATATTTAATCTGTGTAATTTCATTTCAGTTGTCTTTGATTATATTCTTTAGCTTGTCTTATTTTATAATGGTGAATTGATATTGTTTGGTATGTTAAATCAAGGCTAGTAAAGATGATTAACATAATTTTTAATGTGCCGAAAACTTGATTTGTAAGGAGCCTAATAATTTGACGTTCATAAAATGTAATTTGCTGTTTGCTTTGGAAAAGGGCACTAATTAAATTTGCGTAATTTGTAAAAGTGATCCTATGTTGTTAATCTTGTTAATCTTTTCACAGACACCTTGGACACCTCTCATTGTGCTAGTCATCAAAGTAATAACTCAGAAGTTTATCAAGTCTGATCATTCGTGTAATGAAGGGTGTGATGTTGTTACAAGTTTTGTCAATAAAAAAAACTTCTATTTCACGAACTTTTGAACCATCTATGAGATATCAAACCTTGTCCTCCTGCCCTTCCGGACAGGAGGTAACACTATAAAAAATTTATTTCTATCCTTTCACAAATATACTTGGGCGGTGAATTTAGGTTTAAAATTTATTAGAAAAACAAATATAATGGTGAAGCGACCACGAAAACAATTAAGAACCAAGAAAATAAATGATGAATCAGACCCAAGAATGGCACAGTAAAATAGTGGAATCGATGCAGAACTGTAATATTTATAATATCTTGGAAGTAAGTTTGGGTCATTCTAGTTCCGGGTTATTGGTGGAACAAGATTTCATGGAGAGTGTAATAAAACTGAAGTAATATTGAAATTCAAGTTCAGTAGCCTACACTATAGACCCCAAAATAAAAGTAGATAGCTTAGCAGGAGGCATCAGTTGTGAAAAATTGGTTGTAAGTTTTATACCATTGATTCTTTATCAGAACTGTCAATACTACCAATCAAACACAGCAAGGCTCAATTAGATGACAATGATTAAACACATTCTCCTATTGCAGACATACTAACATTTTTGCAGTGCCCACCCACATCACACTAACAACAAACAAACAGCAAATGTGGTATGATTTGCAGCACACTATGTATTACATAAAATTTTAACAACTAAATTAATGTTGTAAAATGCTCATACTTTTTCCAGTAACTTAAAAAAAATATATAGTCTTCTGCATTAATAATAAAAATTTGAATGATAAGTAGTCATTACTACTCACTGTGATTTAAGAGCTGACTGAACACCACTGCTAGTATCCTTCCTTTGACTGAAAAAATATAGAAGAACAAAAGGAATTGATCAGCAAGTTAAAGTTCACATGGATAATCAGTGCTTCACACAAACCACTTTTGCAAGCAAACAGTGGTTTGGAAAAACACCTTAAAATGTTTAAAAGTGCCCAAATGTAAAATTAGAGCAAAAAACCAAATTTATAAAATGTGGCTATCACAATGCTAGCTGTTGAATGTTATATAAAATATAACGCTGAACAGCTAGCATAGTGATGTTACACTGCCAATAAGATTAATTCACTGTAAAATCATTTATGTGAACTACTAATGCTACTGAGTTAACAGAGTGGTACCAAAAGACTTAAAAAGTACTAACTAAAGAAAACAGTTTTAAATACATTAATTGTTGATAATGCTTAGTACGTTCATTTCAATTATATTATAAAAATTGGCACATAAACAAAGTGGGTTTCGCACAATATAAAATAGCTAGCCCACCTGCAACTTGCAGTTTAATACTGAACCTCTGTATACATCTCAATTCTGTATAGATCCTGTAAAATAGCGATGGAAAATTTTCATGATTAATTTTCAGGAAATTTTCATGATTAATACATTTTCTTGACACTTATAAAAAAAATTTTTTTAAAGAAACTGTTCTACAGTATTAAGTACAAAAACCAAATCTGTAATAAAACCAGACCTAAGCCTGAAAGTCCTTCTCAATTTTTCACAATTGAAAAAAAAACTTAAAGACACTTTCTATAGGTTGTGGTCGACATAATTATAACATTCCTGCTTCTGCTGGTTGTCTAGCATACTTTTTGATCATAAATTAAAATATGCTCCTCTTCTGAAATTAGAATCACAGTAACTACAGTTAAAAAAAACTCTCATTAACACTATTCAAGGTAAAAAGAAAGAAAAAAATGTTTCCAAATTCCATACACAAACACTCAAAGAGAAAAATTTATAGTCCATTAGCATTATAGACTCTCAGAAAACATGTGGGAAGAGTATACGATCACTGATGCCACTGAGGAGTTGAGCTGTTGTTAATGTTTGATGATCACAAAAATTCTCATTCCAAGCAAGCCACTGACTTCAATGCATGCTCCCGACCCCAGACGGCGCGTGGGAGGGAGACAGCCTAGCGGGCTCACTGAGTTTCCGCTACTCTGCCTCCCTCCCCATTGCCGTCAACGAAGCCCTCCCTTCTGGCCTTCCCCCTCATCACAGTTGCCAGTTGCGACACAACTGACCACCAACGTAACTCACCAACAAGCTCTCACGACAATCAAGTGCACATGATAACATAGGAGGACAAATTATTCATACAATACAATTTCAATCAATTGGCTAAAACTAATAAATTTAGGATTTTGTTAATATTAAACGGCTTTATATTCAACAATTTTATAAATAAAAAAATGGAAAAGAAAAAACTTCATTTGAATTTTGAGATTATGCATATTCAAAATAAAAATTTCAACCATTTCAATACACTACGTGGCTTATTATAATTTAATTATTTCATAGAGAATCTGAAACTGATTTTACATTTTCTAAGACACTAATAGACATCATTTTTGTCTCTTCTATACAGTATCTGATACTTACTACTTTTATAGATAATGTTTAGAAAATTATATACAAAATAATGGTTAAATACTTTATTTAAAACTAGGTTTAAATTTTAATTTTGATAATATTGTGTTTCTTTGCAATCTTGCTTGCAATGAAACAGTACCGCCAAGATACTGACATCTGTGTATCAGCGAAAGTTCAAGTTTACAGCACTTTAGAAAAGAATCAGTCTTCTGTAAAATAAACCAATTTCTTATATTCATCCTTGAGAACTAGAATATATGGCACATGCAACTTTCTTGACAAGCAAAATTACTCTGACAAGGAACAAGATTACTGAATTATTTAACCACTGTGAATCTTAGGCTGTGTTTATTAAATCACTTTCAGTAGACACAAAATAAAAACAAAAGCTTCAGTGAGTGAATTAAACACTACTGATGAAATACCTTCGCTGACATACTTACTAAAGTTTCAGTGCAGAATTATGTGATCGACCAGAATAATGCTGCTCAGCAACCACAGATGAGGTTAACACTAACTTACACACGGCACAATATGTATCATCGCACCCCTCTGGCAATTTACTGCTTCTCTGAAACAATTCATTAATTGCAATTTATTATTTATTTATTTGATTTGTAGCAAGCCACACCAACAGCACAAGGCTCCAACGGTGAGCACAACATGTAAGACAAGAACAAAACAAATACAGTAACAGAACAAAAACTAGAACAAAACAATTATAAGAACAAACAAATAGTAGGACAAAACAAAGACAAGACAACACAACATACAAATATCCATATGAATGCTTAAATTCTAATAATTACTTAAACCAACAAAAAGTTTCATGAGAGTTAAATTAACATATATAGATCAATTTTTTTAGATTAATTAAAAATTACAATTATATAAAATTGAAATACTACAAGTAATAAGGTAAGTACCATAAAGGTAATTAATCTTTGGATGCAGAAAAAATAATTTTTTTAACAAGTTTTTTCTCTCTGGTAGGTTGTAAGTGATTAACATACATATTGAAATTGTTAAAAAGTTTATATATAATATAATTTGTATTTAAGCATCTGCATAAAAAAGGAGGGTTATGGCTATTAAATGAAGGAATTTTAATGCCAGTAACATCAAATATATGAGGACATACAAGATTACCATAATAACAATTGAAAACAAATATGGCATCTAACATCTTTCTTCTAGTTGATAATGAACCGAGGAAGGAATTTAAATCTATGTTATTGATGGTATTTATTTTTTGTTAATATAGTCAGATACTTTAGATTGAATATTTTTTAAACGTATACTAAGCATCTCTCTTTATCTCTCTAATTCTCTATCTCTCTATGTATATCTCTATAACTCTCTCTATCTTTATATTTATATCTATATCTCTCTATATCTTTCTAGCGGACCCGACAGACATTGTCCTGCCCAAATGTACTTTTTGTGAGATATGGATATGGCGGTAAGTATTTCTACGCTGGACATTTTGTATCTTCTCATTATACATACCCCTCCTCTTGGGCACGCCACTGCCGTTACCAAAAACCTTTCCCATGGTTGCGCAGAAGGCAACAACAATGCAAAAGCCCGTTGCCATGGAGGCTAATTATCAACAATGCTTAGTTTTTTTGCTTTTAAAGCGTGTATTTTTAGTTTTTCTTAACTCAGAATCGAGATAAAATATCCAATTTTGAATCTAAACCATCCTCAAATCCCCGTGAACTCACACACAAAATTTCATCAAAATCGTGTACAAACAGACAGACAGAAAAAGTACTGTTTTATTATAGTAAGATAGATAGATTATTCTTACATGTTCGCATCCATGCAGTATATGAAAAATCAGCATGCATAGCCGCACACCTATAACTATACGTATCTGCTGCCCACGACTTTTTCCGCATGGAATTTTGTATTATCTTGCACCATTTAGAAATTTAAACATTATAACATAACAGTTAATACAGTTGTAGTAATTTTCTTATGTTCACAAATGATAATTTTTCTCACCTCATTTTCAGTCTTTGCAATAAAAATATGTTACTACCTAAATTTTGAGTAAATATGTTTCTACTTTCAAATGTAATGACGGGAAGACACTTCATAAAATGTCTTTGTAAACCACATTTACTGTTTTTTCCGTCTCGAGCTAGAATGTAAAGATTGTCTGCATTACTGACCCGCGAGCAAGCTACATACATTTCAGAGAGAGAGAGAGAGTGAGAGAAAGACACCTATTGAATGTCTATCTAACTAATTTTTTTATGAGAGCATATTTTCATTAAATAAATCATGAAATCATTCAACGATAAAAGCTGTTTATTTAATTAAGCGGACGGGTTCGCTCCAAGGAGAAAATTGACGCGGCGAGACCTCGTGGACATATAGAAATGACACACACTCACTATTTGTGTGGCTATGAAACATGATTTTTTTCTGCAATTTAAATTGTAATATACAAAAAGGGTATTGAAAATTGAAACAAATATGGCGACACTATAAACTGTCAGGATCTTTATTTTTTTCTTACTCTCTACTTAGTTCCTTACAATAGCAAAACTTAATGGCTTCTAATAATGCGTTGCAATTTTTGCTTTTAAAGCGTGTTTTTTTAGTTTTTATTAACTCAGAATCGACATAAAATATCCAATTGTGAATCTAAACCATCCTCACTATTTGTGTGGCTATGAAACATGATTTTTTTTCTGCAATTTAAATTGTAATATACAAAAAGGGTATTGAAAATTGAAACAAATATGGCGACGCTATAAACTATCAGGATCTTTATTTTTTTCTTACTCTCTACTTAGTTCCTTACAATAGCAAAACTTAATGGCTTCTAATAATGCGTTACAATTTTTTCTTTTAAAGCGTGTGTTTTTTTTTTTTCTTCTTAACTCAGAATCGAGATAAAATATCCAATTGTGAATCTAAACCATCCTCGAATCCCCGTGAACTAACACACAAAATTTCATCAAAATCGGTCCAGCCGTCCATGTTTAGATTGACCAAATTATTTGTGCACCAATTAGCAATTTCTGTAATATCACATTGTAGTAGATAAATATGATATGAAGTGATTTTTCTATATACCTTTAAGTCATCAGCAAAAAAAGTGCCAACTAAATTCTTTAATCCAGATATTATATCAATGTAAATATTGAAGAGTAAAGGATAGTGTGCCTCCTTGAGGGACGCCAGAAGGAGTTGGGTGGAGATCTGAATTTGTATTCTGTACTGAAACATAAAAGTTTCTGTTATTTAAATAGCTTGTTAACCATGATAAATATTTATCACTTAGCCCAATTTTGGAACATTTGCTTAGTAGTATTTGATGATTAACAGTGTCGAAAGCTTTAGCTAAATCAAAGTAACAAACATCTACTTGACCACGTGTGATGACTTCAGAATAAATGGGATTAAGAAAGGAGACTAAGTTCGTCATGGTTGTTTTACCTGTTCTGAACCCATGCTGTGAATCGGACAATCTATTATTTAGATTAAACGCTAAGTGTTTAAATATTATTTTGTCAAATATTTTGGCAAATCCTTTTAAAAGGGATACACACTTAATGAGTCAGTTACTTAAAATGCAGGTAACAAAAATATTTTATTCCTCCACATCACATCATGGTATGAAAGAGGGTGGTTATAAACCTGTGATAAAAAATTTCCCGACTTTTACTTGTCTGAACATTGATATAAGTTTATCACCAATAACTATAAAAAAATTTAAATGAGTTTATTACTTAGTTTAAATGTGTATGTGTCGAATATCTAAAACTATGATCAAAGAAAGGCTTAAATGAAGATCTACACTGTCATCAAATTATATTAACAGTAATATTTAAAAAAAAAAATGTTATTAAATACTTTAAAAGTTAAAATTTAAGTAACACAAAATATTAAAAGAAAAATAATAACTGATAGTCAAACCCAAATACAATTGTACAGCCAAAATAACATTTCCATAAGAATTATGGCAGAACCATCAAAAGCAATATACAAAAGCAAACATATCAGCAAAAATAATAAGAATAACCTCCTGACTTAAGAATATGGAGAGTGGCAAAGTCAAAACCAACTCACCTTTCGCTTTCTGACCAAATTCAACCAATATTTCGGAATTTTCATGTTAGTATTGCTGCTCCACTCTTCCAAATAACGCATCACCCTCTTCTCATGTTGTTTGCCTTCGTAATGCATGTTGGCTTGTTTCACAGAGGGTAACTGACGTAATGAAAAAAATCACCCAATGAACAATCATTACAGTATGTCAATCATTAACATGTTATCCTCAAATCCAATATAAGCAGTGATACATTATGTTTCGCTGATAAAAATTAAGCAGTTTTTAAGGAGCATGCTTAGAAATTTAATTACTTTAGATATCAATTAATATTAATAAATTTATTTAACCTTGTATTTTACAATAAGTTGTACACAAAAATTCTCTGCATCATTGACAAAAGAAATGCAGGCATAAGGACTAAGGAGTGTTTTAGGAACTAACCTGCACAGTGAAACATTCAAAAAGTACATGTACAAAACATTTCTTAATGTCAGAGTCCAAAACAACATAAAAACTTGATGAAGGCTTTTGGACATACGCCATTGCTTAGCACATGTATGTCTGCAGAAGAAAACTACAAAAAAACACAAATGACAAAAAACACAAATTAAGCAAAAATTGCTGTTGTCAGGATTTAACGCCACACAATATTCCACAACAGGAACATGGTCAACAAACAAGGAAAAAACGAAGAAAAATGGACTACCAGAATGAAAAAACCCCCACAAATGATGACAGCACAAAAATTCTGAACCCAAAAAAATTCAACACAACAGTTGAACAGTTCTGTTTTAGAAAACTGTTGTGTTTGTTTTGTCTTTTCGTTTGGTCTTGTTTTTGTCTCGTTTTGACTGTTGTGCTGGATTTTTTGGGTTCAATATTTTTTGTGCTGTCATCATTTGTGGGGGTTTATTCGTTTCTTTTTGTTTTTTGTTTTTTTTTGGAAAACTATTGTGTTTGTTTCGTCTTTTCGTTTTGCTGTGTTTTTTGTCTCGTTTCAACTGTTGTGTTGAATTTTTTTGGGTTCGGAATTTTTGTGCTGTCATCATTTGTGGGGGTTTTTTCGTTCTGGTAGTCCATTTTTCTTTGTTTTTTCCTTGTTTGTTGACCATATTCCTGTTGTGGAATATTGTGTGGCGTTAAATCCTGACACCAGCAATTTTTGCTTAATTTGTGTTTTTTGTCATTTGTGTTTTTTAGTAGTTTTCTTCTGCAGACATACATGTGCTAAGCAATGGCTATGTCCAAAAGCCTACATCAAGTCATGCACTCCCATTGCACAAATCTTTCAAAGATAATACAACATAAATACATTCACTCAACAAAATCCATTCTTAACTGAAGGAAATAAAAAGTTTACTATGGAGTTTTACAGGACCCATAGTAAAATTTTAGTATACATTAGGGCCCTTAAGCAATAAAAATCAAATTAAATACTTTTTAAGAATATTAAGAAGGTGTATGAACCCTGATACAAACACAAGTACAATAAAATTGTATAAGCAAGCCAAGATGCATTGGTTTTTAAAAAAAAAAAATTAAATGAATTGGTTAGGCAAATGCATTTCAACCACTGCTGAAACCCAAAGCCTAGCTAATTTAAACAATGGCCAAGAAAGCCTGAAAACTTTACCACCATCTAATTAGCTCTGCTGGTCCATTCTAAACAAGATGTTTGGCATCACTATACATCACCAACAGTACTGAAACTTCTCATTTGACTTTTATTAGAAACCTCTGGTTCTAATGTCCATGTGCCATACTTTCTTGAAATAAATTTCTTTTCTCAATATACTGTCGAGTAGTTTTACAACAAATTCCAGTCAAAAAAAATTTGATTGAATGTTTTTTTTTTTTTTAAACTTATAAGTAAAGCTAAACTCTGCATTTGGGATTACAGTAATCACCAAAAAACATAAATAAATGAATAGATGTATTATTTAATAAGAATTTTTACAATAATTTTGATTATGATGAATATAATTACAATACCGAATATTCCTTGTGTCCGCAGTATTCTAGCTGAAAACTTTCAAATTCTTGCCATGTGTTTTCTTTAATTTAAGCATTCTTTAAAACACAAAACAGCTCATCCTCATATTGCCAGTTGTAATGGAAAACAGACCCTGTTTTAATTATAATTTTGTGCAGCCGTTGACAGGAATGTATGTCAGAAGTCAGTTCCTGAATCTTAAGTTTTGTTGGAATGCACTATGCTGATGATGTTCTCCCCAATTGTGTACAGTTCAAACATTAGTTGAAATTTCTCTGTTTTGAAGGAAAAAAAATTATATAAAAAAACTTGGTACCAGTCAAAAGATGAATGCCAGCATTTGCAAAAGTAAAAGGAAGCTAAATAATGTGAATGAAAAGCAACTTCACTCAGGTCCATTGTGCATTTAAGTTTTCAATGGCCTTTCCCATAGTGACTAGAAAATAACCCCCCTCCTAGTTGCAACTTGCCCTAACGCTATGCTACAAGTATAGAAGTCATAACACCACCACAACCAACAAAATATAATTGACGTAATGATACAAGTCTAACTTACAGTGCAGAGGCACAACTCGCATGTTAACTTTCCAAACTTTCGTGTCAAGTCCTCTGGGAGAGGAATCATTTCCCCGTCATCATCGTCATCGTCGTCGTCATCCTCATCCTCATCATCGTATTCCTCCGCTCTAAATTGCTCTGAAAATAAACACATCCAAACAATATGTTCGAAAAATATATCCTTAACACTAGCACAACTTGTATAGGGCCTTCCATAATGCACAGACCCTTGATTCTCCGAAATTATCCTCTCTCACTCACTCCTAAAAGCTCTGCCTCTCCACTGAGTCAGTAATTTTTTTTATTATTGCAGTGAAACCTCATTAATAAAAACCCTGCTAATACAAAATTCTCATTAATACCGAGTGTTTCCACAGTCACTAGAAATTACTCAGGAGTTATAAAGCTTAAGATTTTGTTTAGTACACCCACCCCTCCAAGTAGCGCTGTTCGATTACACTGTTTTGAAGTAACAACACCAATAAATTACAGCATGATTATAGGCAGCATGGTCATAGATTCAAAGTAGCGCTTATTTCTTTTACGTGGTTTTTATTTCTATTTGCACGCAATTACAATAGCACTCATATAGCATTAAATACAATGCAACAAATTTATTCTTTCCTTAATAGCTATTTGCTTCCTTCAATGGGTATTTATTTCCGATGACACACGTGTGTTCAGCCAACTTTTATTTTACCCCATCTCGTATGTCAGCAGCAGCTCTGGAGAGTAAAGTTAGAAGCTTTCAGGGCTAATTTTACCTCGTGTCTACTAAAATGTGCTAGTGACTAATGTGCTAGTGGCAAATCATGGCATTTAGTAAACAAGTCAGGAATTACATTAACATGATAAATGATCCTTATAATAATAGAAAATATTAGGTTTATGCTTTTTTAATTCTTATTATAACTGAAATATATATATCCTATATTAATAACATTATTTTGTAACTCGAAAATGTTATTAGCACCTGCTTAGGAATTTTATGTCAAAGCCCTATAATGTAAACTCTGTGGTACATGAACTTTTAAAATTTAATTTTAGGTTGTAATGTTATTCAACATTTATTTGAATGTACTTCAAACATATTTAGAAAATATTTGTACAGAAAATTAATTTTAACGGGAGCAGTGCCCTGTAAAATTGGGAGTCACCCGGCAAACTTATCTGATTAGAAAATGAATTATTTTGATTACATACACTCTTATGGAAAAAAACTATGAAACAAATTAAAGTGTTACTCCAAGGAGCAGGTGTACAACGTACGGTTATTATGTAATACAAAGATGTTTTCGTCTAACACAAAATCAATTACATGAAAAGATAAAGTTTTGACTAAAATTATGCTGATGCAGTTTCCTAGGTTTGGTGCTGAATGGAGAAAACAGCTCTACAGGTGTACCTAACCGAAATATTTTATTAGCCTTAACAAGATATGAACAGATATATATATAAAAAAACCAAACAGCGCTCAAGACACGGCATGTGACGCAGTCTGTAAGAACGACAAGCAGTTTTTCAAGAAAGCTATTTTCAGCTTGCTAGACAAAAAATAATAGTAATTATTCCAGATATATTAAAAAAATTCACAGGGTTTCTTACTTTTTTCCCTGCACCAAAAGAATTCCTGGCTTATTCAGGGTTTCCCTAATTTTCCGATCAGGTGGCCAGCCTGTGGTTATGTCACAAATTTTCTCATCAGATATTTATCAAGCATTATTTCTGAGCTGTAAAATGTCATGCAAGTGATCATAAAAATGAAAACTTGCATAACATTTTACTGCTTTTAGATACTTTTTAATAAAGATATGTTGAAAAAATTTGAGACGAAACATAAAATGCAGAAGAGCTATCATGATAGATTTACACGGAAAGCAATGAAATAATACTAGTATTGACCAGAGGATGAAATATTCAAGATTGCACGTGCGACCAAGCCTCAAGCTTACAGAGACAACAGGTCTCTGCTTCGGGAGAAGCGCATGGCTCCAGACTCACACCAGCCCCCCATCATTTACTGGAGTTGAACCCGCCGCCGATGGACCACAGCTGTGGAAACGCTCACACGACACACGAGTTGAGGCTCCAGGAAACAATAAATTAGAGTTTAATGTCTCGTAAACGTTGAGGTCCTTAGAGAAGGGGGTAAAACAGTGAGATGGTGCGGAGATTCAAGTGCATTTGATGAGAGAAAGATGTCACATTCCTGAGAAAATCAACCCACTCTCCCTGCAATGTAAGCCAGGTTTCCTTCTTGTGAAAAATCAGGTCTGAGCCCAGCAAGAATCCAATCGCTCGACATTCTCAATACGATAGTGCGTGCTAAGTTACATAATACAAAACATCTTAACTCCGGAGAAAAAACATAATTTTACCTATACAATACATAACATTTGTTGGCTGCAGAGATACATTCCTTACTGACTTTTGCAGTTTTAAACACCAGCATTCTCTTACTATAATAGAAACCGCCCATGTAGGTCCACAAGAAATTTGAAAATTTGTGTCAAATGCTGTAGTGTGCTGCATGTATTAAAAGTTTTTATAACAGTGCTTCATGTCTTTTCACACTTTTTCCATATCTTTGGAATCTGCAGTATATGAGGTCATTTTGTACATTGCTCACTTAAAATAAAATAAACGAACTGGTTACTTCACATCACTTGCAACACACATACTTACAACTACTAGCCCCATGTGTCAAGAATTACAAATATGTGTCACTAAACTCTATTTACCAGAAGGAACGAAGAAAGGGGAGGTTGGAAGGCAGTATGCAACAAAGCCTTGAAAAAGGCACTGAAATGGTCCTTTTGTGTCACCATTAGGAACAGCAGTAAACAAAGGTGCTGCAGTTTGAACATTATTAGGTACTACTACCCATACTTGCTAAATAAAGATGTTGACTGGGTTGCCAAAATAGAAATGTGTATTTTTATTCTTATCTAAAACTGAATTTTACTTAACATAACACTGATGCTCACGTGCAATTTCTTGCTCAGAAAGTTTCAATTGTCGCTTTTATTGTAATGCTTTTGTTTTCTTTTGATTAAAGTTGTCTTACACGGTTTAAGAGAGGTTTAAAGTGGCAGAATATCTTAAGATTATATTTTATATTTGGCTTCAAATCACTTGAGACACAACTCAGTTCCGAGTCATGCCGGTGTGCTGGGGAGGACAGAAAAAAACACTTTGAGAGAAAATCAATCCAAATGAACACAGATGAGATCCAAACCCTGATGACCAGAATGCGAACTAGACACGCCAAACCACATGCTAACCCATTCCTGATGGGGTTAAGGAAAAAAACCAAACTAATTTTATTGGTTCAAACCAGGTTTTTTTTAGGTTTAAAACAGAGGTTTTTTTTTAAATTAGTGATTTTGGTTCTCACCATGTTCAAATTAAAGCGATACAACATCCCGCTTTCTGCCACTCGTGTTGAATCAGAAAGTCCAGCATATCTGCACATCTGACTGGAACTTAACCTTTTAAAGAGTATTTCCCCACAGATAGATTCTCAATATAATTGGTGTTTCACACCTAATGGGGATTTAAAGTACAGTTGAGAATTTCCCACAAAATAGGAATTAACTACATATTTAATATTTTTAATTTTAGAGGAGTATTTAGCTTGGTATGATTTATAACTTATTCATATTATTTAAAAGATAGATCGTGATTAGTACTTAATTATTTTCTTCCTGTAAATCACAAGACACATTAATGAACAAAATTTTGTTATTAGGGTGGAGACTTTCCCATGAAACTAATTAAGATATTCTATTTAAAAATACAATATTAAAAAAAAAAACCTTTTGGTGTTTTTATAAAAAGCAAATTAATTTAAACTACGGTTTAAACCATTGAGGTTTAAATCAGCCAACTTGTACTTATAATAAGATTAATAACAACTTAATAATTATGTACCATAATTTCCAAACTGTTTCGGTGGCTGTTGCCACACCTGCGGTGGCAGCCGCGGCCGCGGAAACGCAGCACTCTGTTGACCAACATGGCCGTAATCAAAAACTTGTCCTAGAATAAAAAAAAAAACAAAGTTTATACTTATAATAAAAGATGTATTTAGCTTATCGATGGCTTAGAATGAAAACCTCGTATCTCAATTTTTGGACGAAAATACATTTTTTATGTTTTTAACAGGAAAGGCTCGTATCTCACAAAATGTTTGGCTGAAAGAAATAAAATGTGCATCCTACTGCTTTCTATCGGGAAAAAAAGAAACCATGTATATCAGTAGGGGGGGGGGGGGGGGGGGGGGGCGAAAGAAACTGTTTTTTGTCTCCGCTGCAAAATTTGCATTTTATGAGATACAAGGTTTTCATTGTAAGCCATCGTTTTGTTAAATATATGTGTAATAGAATGGTAGGTACTTACAAAATTATAAATACAAAAAAAAAAATACAAAAAAAACATGCTATTTAGCTATTTTAGTAATTTTTATCCAACTTAATAGCACAGAAACCAGGTAAGTGAAACAAAAATTGCTTAAATATGAAACCCTACTAACCATACAATATAGTTTTAAATATGGTGTTTAAATGTATAATCCAGTGTATAAATTTCTGTTTTTTTTTGTTTTTTTTTATTTGCTCACATTTAATTTTGTCCCGAGCAGCCTAAACAATACACCATTTCATTTTCAAATTCGTCTTGTAACATTGCAGAACCCTGCCCTCCAATATAAATAATTTTTCTTTTAAACTATTTTCATGAATGTAAATATTTCTTAAAAAGTCTTTCTAATGATATTTTACCGTTTGTTATATATTTTAGGGTTGATATTTTTCACTTGCTATGTTTTTAAGAAGGTATTTTGTGTTTTAACAGACATTTTCTATCATTAGTAATTTTTATGTAATTATTCACAAAGAAGTCGCTGTTCCAGATTTTTACGTGTTTAGGCCTACTTTTTCAGGTTTTTCTCAATAAGTTTAATTTTGTAAAGTAATTCGAATTATGATTGCTGTTCTTAATTTTTATTAACGTGTTGTAATATAATTATAAATCACGGGACTGTGTCTGGGCTGGTGTGATGGTTAGAAAGAGAGGCATGAGAGGCCTGTAAGTGTAAGCGAGAAAGGAACAGTGCTTCCCCGCCAACCGAGATAAAGACGGTGATTCCCCCCCTGCATGGGAACCGGGTGATAACTGCTCTCTCACGGTGTGGGAGAGAGAACGAGAATGGGAGTCCCCGATTTCGAGGTGAAATTGAAAAGAGACAGATCAGGGGAAGCCCAGAGTTCTGTGTGTAAAAGATTTTTTCATGTGTTGTAACTTGTTTTGTAAATGGCTGATATCTGTAGCGTGAATGAAGAGTGCGTGTGATTGGTCAGTGAGGTCATGTGACGTCTACTCCCTGCGTGGAGGAGACGAGGTCATGAGTTCACCAGTCGTCTGTCGAACGCTGGACGAGTAGGTCGCGTTCGGTGGCTTCTCGCTAAATTATCATGTAATTTACGAAGAGATCATTTCACGTTGGTGGTCGGAGCCAGGCCTATATTTAAATCAACCTAATTGTTTTTTTTTTTGTTTTGGATATAACTTAATTAGAAATTGCGGCCACCTTCGTAGGCATGTTGGCTCGGGGCGGAATTCGTTTTCGCTGGGTGCGGTTCTCTTCGAGGTCGTCCCATTTTTTATACTTGCAGTAAAACATTACTGAAGGACTCAATCTAAGCGATTATTTTCCGGTAATTTCTCGTCATGCAAGCTACCAGCAGTTGTTCGATGGGCAGATGTATGTGGACTGAATGAGTAACTTCTTTTGAAAGTGTTTGGAATCGTCTGTGCAACATTCTATAAAAATAAAATAAAAACATCAAAATTTGCAATCGGCGTTGAACTGTTTATTTTGTCTATAACGAACCGTTATATTTGGCGCCCGGCCGCGCGGCTTGAATTTTAACACGACCCTGAGAGCAAGACGGACATTTTCGGTGGTAAACAAAGATGATCTCCCAGAACTTTCGGCGCAGCTGAGCGGTGAATGCAGTTTTTCTCCGCGGCGAGAGACAACGGGCTGATGCAGCGAGTGAAGAGTTCCTGAGACGGCGGAAAGCAGTACATCGAGGGACAGAGCGACCCAAGTTACCATGGAACTTCAGGCTTGTCTCAACGAGGGACTTCAGGACCTCATTGCCAGACATCGAGATCGTCACTTCGCGGGACATCGCGGGATTAATCGCCGAAAAATAGCAAGTCGAAAAATGGAACTAAATTAATTGTGTGCATGGTTTTTCATTTTTTTTTTTGAGCATTCAAATAATATTTGTGTTAAAATTTTTGTACTTTGGATATCTCATTATGACGGTTAGTAGCCCAGTTGAGGTTATGGGGGGGTCAGAGATGTTACACAGATTAATGGAGATGATGCAAGGAATGAAACAAGACATAATGCAGGAAATGACACAAAAATTTGAACAATACTGTCGGGAAATGAAACAGGGACAACAAGATCTTATTAATACAATTGAACAGGGATATAGGGTCATGACAAGGGAAATAATACAGGAAATGGCTCAGGGACAGAATGAGCTTGTTCAGGGACAAAATGAAATCAACAACAAAATAGATCAGGCAACTCACAAAATAGAAGGAAATTCACAAGAGATTGCTAAGTTAAGGAGTGAAATAGGCACACAGTTGCGACAGGAATTCGGCAGGGTGGAGAACAAATTTGATGACTTTAAAATTAATGAACAGGTAGCCATGTGTACGAACAAAGTAGATGAATGTGCAAATGAAGCAAATGTAGGAAAATGTGATAGGGAAATAATAGTGTCGAAAGAAAATGTTGAAGTTGTTGTACATGATGTACATGAGCAGGTAAACATTGAGAATGAATGTGAAAAATTCCTAGATGAGGGAAACAGGGAATGTTTGGACAATGTGGTTGAAAAAATTAGTAAATGTAGAGTTAATGGACATGTGAACAGTTTCTTGTGTAAACAGATGGAAAGAGTGGAGAATGAGATGAAAGCATTCTCAAATACACTTAAGGATGAATTTGATGAGGAAGTATTCGGTGAATTGAGTTTTGCAGATTGCGGAGAAATGATAAAAGGGAGATTTTGTCAAAATGTAAGCAGTAATGTACGAAGATGTGGGTTGTGGGTACTGAATAGGGTACAAACTGAAATTTTCGCACCGATACATGTGAGAAAAACTGTGCAACTCGTTCAGAGGGTGTTTGTGTGGAAACATGTGTACAGAACTGTAGCCGAGATAGTAAGCAGTTTTTTGGGATGTGCAAAGACAGAAGAAATGAGTGGTAAATGGACAGGGGTGATGCAACCTCTGGAAACAGTGTGTGTAGACTTTTTTGGCCCACTGCCAAGATGGAAGGGTAGAGTCAAAACCAGTTTTGTCGTGTTTGATGTCTTTTAAATTTTTTTTGCAATTTTTGCCATTTTTTTTTTTTGGAAAGTTTTTCAGAATTTTTTGGTATTTTTTGAATTGTGTACTTTTTAATAATGTTTTGTTTTTGTAGAGTTTTTGTATTTTTTAATGAATAGTTATACATAGTATAATATAGGAATGCACAAATAAGATTTTTGACAGAATTTTTTACAAGATTCTTAGAGAGAAGGAAGATAAATAACTATGTTAATGTGAATATTTTCTGTTTTGAAACAACAATAATAATAATGGAATGGTATAGATTCTTTTTGAATATACATTTACTAAATATTATGAGAAGAAATAATTTACATTGTGAGAATTTCATTGCACTTGGTTAATGTTTGTTTAATGCTGTGTCATGAGATGATGTTAACGGAAATTTATTATGAGTTATGTTTTTGGAAAATGATATATTTTTGAAATGGTTAAATATTTTTAATGAAAATGCTACATATTGGTAATACTAAATGTTTGTTTTGGATTGATGACAGGGTGACAACATCCTATATTAAAGGTATGAAATGTAATGCTAAACGTTAATGAATAACAGTCATCGAGTTTTGAAGCTGCAGAAGTAGTTGTGTGTTCATGATGGCCAGAGTTTAGGTGGATTTTTGGTATTGTCCTAAATAAGCAGCAGATGTTTTTTTTTGTGTAATGTGGTTTGTGAGGCAGCTGGGGGGCCAGGAGGTTAATTTTAAATATGTTTCCGGCGTGGAGTCCGATGTTTTTTTTTGCAAGGGTGAGTCCCTTCTCCTTGGTCGCTCCCACCCCTCATCAAGGTTAATTTTATGTGCTGTTGTTGCTGAAAGGGGAGATATTGTTTGAAACCTAAGGAAGGGCATTTGTTCATGTAATTTGTTTTTGAAGAATAGAAGCATACGATTGTATCTTAATGAAGTGTTTGTCATGCCATGACTATAGAATTGTCAACTTGTTGTTTGTGGATAATTAAGTGAAATATCTAAAGCTTAAAATTTGATGTGTAATGACAAGTGCAGTGTATATTTGTGTATAGCTTTGTATTATTTTGTGTTTTAAATTTCATTAAAAGGTTAGCCGAGCTGACTAGCAGCTAAAAGGGTTGTAATTGAGCGCCCCTTACCTTTCGGCTAGCTCAGGAGTTAGGAAGGAATGATAAAGGAGGTTGGAAAAACTTTATGTAAGTTGTGGCTATATTTTTTTTTTTGTGTAATAGGTTAGCCGAGCTGACTAGCAGCTAAAAGGGTTGTAATTGAGCGTCCCTTACCTTTCGGCTAGCTCAGGAGTTAGGAAGGAATGAGAAGAGGAAGTTGGTAAAACGGGGTATTTTTTGTGTAATTTGATAATAGATTAGCCGAGCTGACTAGCAGCTAAAAGGGTTGTAATTGAGCGCCCCTTACCTTTCGGCTAGCTCAGGAGCTAGGAATGAAGAAGAGAGTTGGAAGGACTGTGTGTATTTGTTATGTATAAAAGGTTAGCCGAGCTGACTAGCAGCTAAAAGGGTTGTAATTGAGCGTCCCTTACCTTTCAGCTAGCTCAGGAGCTAGGAATAACGGAGAAGGCAGTTGGAAGAGTTTGTGTATTTGTTATGTGTAATAGGTTGGCCGAGCTGACTAGCAGCTAAAAGGGTTTTAGTTGGGCGTCCCTTACCTTTCGGCTAGCTCAGGAGTTAGGAATGATGGAGAAGGAAGTTGGAGGAACTTTGTGTATTTTTATGTATGATGATGGTTTTTTTTTATATATTTTTTATATAATGGTTAATGATACTAAGAGATGTAAGTGAATAATGTCAACAAATGGAAATTCAGTGTATTGATGCAGAATTAAGTTTGTGTGTATTTGGTATAAATGTTATGAGGTGTAACATTTTAATAAGAAATTTTGAATATGATAAGTGATGATGTAGTGTGTTATAAAAAAAGTTTTAAAACTTCAATAACTAATTTAATGTGTTTTAGAGTTGTCTTTGTTGTGGAAAGTTTGCTACGAGTTTCAGTGTCTTAGGAAGTTGATGCATCTGTTCAGAAGTTAGTATTTCTTGGGTTATCAATATTGAGCAGACTAGGTCTAATTTTGAAATAAGTGTTGTCCAGTGGTTGAAGTTATGATAGAGGTATTGGTGAGATTCTTAAAATGTTAGAAGTTGTTTTTTTTGATGGAATTTAGGAAAATTTGGTGTCAACAGT
Organism: Bacillus rossius redtenbacheri; assembly: GCF_032445375.1. Lineage (NCBI taxonomy): Eukaryota > Metazoa > Arthropoda > Insecta > Phasmatodea > Bacillidae > Bacillus > Bacillus rossius. The sequence continues at coordinate 343,304,415 of NC_086330.1, read as the reverse complement.
TTTGAAGTGATAGTGTTGTCAATGTTTTGTTGGTGCAGATATGAGGAGTGGAGATATTGGTGGATTTGTGAGTTAAAGTGGTTATTTCATGGGATTTGAGGAGTTTGTCAGAAGCAGCAGAGAATCAGAGTAACAGCGGTTTTTTAAGGGATTTTAAAGGAGATAATTTGTTTTGAGGTTATTTGTCGTCGTCATTGAGGTTAGAAGTTTTTATCGTCGTTGAGAAGTTTTTATCGTCGTTGAGAAGTTTTTATTGTCGTCAAGGTGGTCATGGAGACGTAATTCCTGGAGGTTTTGTATTCGTCGAGGTAGTCATGGAGACGTAATTCCTGGAGTTTAAGATTTTCGTCGTCATTGAGGTAGTTATGGAGTTTATTGCAGCTGGTGTTGAGGTTTCCACAGTTGTAAAAGTAAGTTGTTCAGAGTTGTTTGTTGTTATTGAAGATTCTTCGTTGACCAGGGGGTGTCTGCTTAAAGCTTATAGAGAGACCAGTTTCAAAGTGATTTATATTTTGCACTGACGAGAGAGAGATAACCATTTGTGAAGAGTTGTTGACACTTTGTAGTAAGAGGTATGTTTTCAAATTTTTGGCTTTTTAACAAAGGAATTGAGGTTATGACAATATTTAAGTAACAGTTTTTTGGGAATTTCTTTATAAACAAGGGTAGTAACAACTGGATGCATTTATTTCTCAGGATGTTTTGTATTTATTTTGGACAGATAAGTTTGTCACTTTTGTAACTTTTCAATTAAATGTAGTGTTAATTTAATTGAAAAGTTGGGGGGGTTATGTAACATTGCAGAACCCTGCCCTCCAATATAAATAATTTTTCTTTTAAACTATTTTCATGAATGTAAATATTTCTTAAAAAGTCTTTCTAATGATATTTTACCGTTTGTTATATATTTTAGGGTTGATATTTTTCACTTGCTATGTTTTTAAGAAGGTATTTTGTGTTTTAACAGACATTTTCTATCATTAGTAATTTTTATGTAATTATTCACAAAGAAGTCGCTGTTCCAGATTTTTACGTGTTTAGGCCTACTTTTTCAGGTTTTTCTCAATAAGTTTAATTTTGTAAAGTAATTCGAATTATGATTGCTGTTCTTAATTTTTATTAACGTGTTGTAATATAATTATAAATCACGGGACTGTGTCTGGGCTGGTGTGATGGTTAGAAAGAGAGGCATGAGAGGCCTGTAAGTGTAAGCGAGAAAGGAACAGTGCTTCCCCGCCAACCGAGATAAAGACGGTGATTCCCCCCCTGCATGGGAACCGGGTGATAACTGCTCTCTCACGGTGTGGGAGAGAGAACGAGAATGGGAGTCCCCGATTTCGAGGTGAAATTGAAAAGAGACAGATCAGGGGAAGCCCAGAGTTCTGTGTGTAAAAGATTTTTTCATGTGTTGTAACTTGTTTTGTAATTGGCTGATATCTGTAGCGTGAATGAAGAGTGCGTGTGATTGGTCGGTGAGGTCATGTGACGTCTACTCCCTGCGTGGAGGAGACGAGGTCATGAGTTCACCAGTCGTCTGTCGAACGCTGGACGAGTAGGTCGCGTTCGGTGGCTTCTCGCTAAATTATCATGTAATTTACGAAGAGATCATTTCACGTTGGTGGTCGGAGCCAGGCCTATATTTAAATCAACCTAATTGTTTTTTTTTTTGTTTTGGATATAACTTAATTAGAAATTGCGGCCACCTTCGTAGGCATGTTGGCTCGGGGCGGAATTCGTTTTCGCTGGGTGCGGTTCTCTTCTAGGTCGTCCCATTTTTTTATACTTGCAGTAAAACATTACTGAAGGACTCAATCTACGCGATTATTTTCCGGTAATTTCTCGTCATGCGAGCTACCAGCAGTTGTTCGATGGGCAGATGTATGTGGACTGAATGAGTAACTTCTTTTGAAAGTGTTTGGAATCGTCTGTGCAACATTCTATAAAAATAAAATAAAAACATCAAAATTTGCAATCGGTGTTGAACTGTTTATTTTGTCTATAACGAACCGTTATATTCTTTTCCTGGCTAATGCACACTTTTTGCACTCCCAGAAAAGTATTAAACATTATAAATTGGCTACATTTCCATTGTTTGTATTAGTAATCATTACAAAACACAGACGAAAAATGAATTACATTAACTGGAATAATATTGGTTTCTTGAGCCTTGACATGTGTAGCAAAAAACATTCAGCTCAACATTCTCCTGACAAGGATAAAATCACAAGTTAAAGTTTCATTGAACGTCAATATAGTTTCAATGGGAATACCAACAAAAAATTAATAAACAGTAAAACAGTATTCATAACAGGTTGTAACTAACTGCTCATAAAAAGAAAAAAATACAGATGAACGTTTGTCTTAAAAAAATCATTAGGCCTATATAAATATAATTGTGAAATGTGAAATGTAACACACTAGAAAACCTGAAACAAGGAAATGAAAACACATTAATGAACCTGGTTGCCAAGGTCAACAGCCAGAATCCATTACCCGAAAAATCTGAACTATTACAAAATGTGCCGAACCTTAAAATGCTGTATTTTACTGTGAATAATATATCTAAGCAGTTTTAATATCAATTATAGTATAAATTATAGTCATATGTAATATCATCAGGCAACCATATGCTAATGCTTAAAACTACATTGTGCATTAAAACTACAAAATTACAATACTGTTAGCCTACTGTTTTTTTTATATTTTTAACTTTGTTGAAGGTTTGAAACTAAGTCATATACAGAATCCTTGTTTGCTCATGTAGGAACAACAAACGACACAAAACCACAGGACCTATGCATTCAAACTAAGGTACCACTTTTTTTTTGAGATGTGTGCAGTCAGAGTTGTAACCAATGTTAGACATTATTGTTGTAAATTTGTTTACGTAAGACTGTGATGGTCACGTTTGTGCATTATAAATAACATTGTTGCAAGTTTAAAAAAAATGAAATAAACGTATAATTTTGATTAAAAAAATACATTCACCAAATATTTCTAGCAGAGCTCTGCATTCAGTTAATAAAAGAATGTTACCTCAATTACATTATGGTTTTCGTACTGCATTAAGCTGCTACTTATCTTTTATGTTTATTTATGTTAAAGATGTAACCATATGATAAAATTGGAAGCCAGTTGAATTTAAAATCAGAATGCCAATAAAAAAAATATTTGTTGCCATTCATTGTCAGGTACACTATATGGATCTTGCAGGTAAATCAGCATTTATACAGTTAAGGGCTCGGTTCACTCCCATGCTAGCCGAATGGCGGGATAGGGATTTACAGGTTAAACTTAAATGCACGCGATTCCGTCAGTTATTGTAATAGAAAACTAAAACAAACACCAAATTGTAGATATTATAAGCATACAGGTTTCTACGAAAACAATTTTAGTTTAATTTAAGTTTTTAAGTTTGATATTGTAAAATTAAGTTTTAATTTTGTCACAATTATCAGTCAGTATGTTCTACCCCCTTAATCATCTCGTAACAACGTTGGTCATATCTCAATCTTACGAAAAGTCCTTGGCTTTGGCAATGTATCTGGTTAAATATAAGAAGAAACACCAAATTTTTTAAATGTATATTGTAGAAGTGCCTGATGTATAGGCTGCAATGCACGCTGGTAATATGACGTGCCCCGCCGGCGGCGGACAAGTGATAAGGGCCGCGTGGAATGAGAGAAGGAAAGGCCTTGTTGCCACTTCGCCGATCCCCCCCTCATCCACCCCTTATCATCAGCTGTCCCGCGACAGTAAACCGGCACTTCAAGTGGTTTTGTTCCTCGGTTCAATTCTCCAGTTGCTACGCTACAGCGTAAGTGTTCCAAGATATCGCGACCTTTATCTCACAGTAGAAAGTCCATGAAAAATTGAATGAAGCTTCTTCTAGCATCTAAACATCAAAGTAAATGGTATATATTTATATGATGCAACAATTATTTTAAGAAAATTTAATTGTAACCTTTTTACAGCTGGTAAAGTAAGATGAGGCGATGTTGTATTCAGCATAACAAAAGCGCAACGCTTACAGGGTAACTAACTATCAGCAGTGTCGTATTCGAAGGAGGATAGGGGAACGGGGCTCAGGAGTGAGGTGCTCAATGAAATTTTTGCATTAAAGCACACTCGCTTGATTGAATACTTGCGCATTTGTCTACTTGCTCACTTGCATACTTGCACACAATCCACACATTCGTAGACATTATTATTCCCCTATCACTTACATATATTGATAAATCACTTCTAACGCGCATAGCGGCCACTCGTCCATATGATTTTTATGGGTTTTACGGCTAGAGTATGCTTTTTAAATCAACACAGTCAGTACAGTATATAATTCTGTAGTGAACAACCGGCTTAGGGCTAAAGGTTTCCAGCGGGAAATGAATATATATTTCATTCGTAAAAGTTTTTATTGGCCTTATAGGTTGTGTATGGTACATGCAGCCTTACAAGAAAAACAATACACATTTTAAAGTTTTATTATTTTGCCTGCCTATAAATTCAGCAAGCCTTTTTAAAAGATTTCAAACAATACAGTTTAAATGTGCAACATGAAATTACCACTCTATGCGATATTCCCCAGTATTATTTCAGGTGACCGTAGCAGAAGTTGCTATGTACCTTTGCAAGGAATTTGGATCAGAATTTCGGGTGTGCCATGAATTTAGTTAAAATTGTATAATTTTTTTTATATTATTTCTTTGTCCATCCGCCCCGGACTGGCAGACGTAAAGAGCGAGCGTTGAAAAGCAACAATTTCACAAGAAACTATCTAAGCTTAATTACTGCATAAAAATGCGATGAAACTATTTAAA